>NC_088685.1:118136070-118439100 GCF_028017835.1 Emys orbicularis | reverse complement strand
CCTAGTAGTAAAACAGAGTTATCACGCAGGGCTAGATTCACAGAGCATCAGTAGATTCTACTTGATTCTTCCTCCTGGTTGATGTACTTCTCAGGGGGCCTCTCAGCAGGAACATGCAGCATAAATCTACTAACAGATAACCTTGTTGTATCAGAATGTTGCTCATCTAATAGCTATTTGCTTAAGAGGATTCTTCTGTTTGATAAAACATTGCAAAAATGTATTCAGTGGCCAAATCTGTTTTTAGTGTCTAGACAATTTTCTACTGTTTTTCTTTGTTTGCAATCAAACCTACCCTTCTGACAGTCTTCAGTGGTTTGTTTTGGCCTGCTAGAACCAAGTAGTCATTGGTTTGAGTGAGCTCTGCTCCTACATGAAACGTCAGTCACTCTATTAATAACATATAAAATTTTAGGCAAGAAATATGCCTGCAAGCATTTTCAGTCATTGTCAGAGTTCTGCAGCATCATTACTGGGTATGAAATTTCATCATGAGGCAAAATCCAGGTGAGAATTTTTAATCTATGCATCTGTACCATGAATACAATATCCAAAATGTTCATGGCCTTTCAAACAAGCACAGCTGATACCTATTAGCTGAGGGGCAGGTGATCATTTTTCTACATCCCTCTTGGATGAGAGAGAGGTCTGTAAAAGGTACAGCAGTTCTAAGATTTGTACGCAGTGCTGCTTCTCTGCTCCCACAAAAGGCTGTTATTACCAAATGGCCAGATTCTGCTAACCTTGCTGAGGCTGACTAGTAATTTACTTCACACGCAGTCCCATTGAAATCAAAGGAATTATTTCTGGAGTAAAGTGTTATTCAATATGAGGCTGGGGTATCACATTCTAGCTCCAATTCTCTTGTGATCTTCTCCAGTCTTGTCTCAATTCTTGCTTACATAGAGAAGATTCCACTTCCTCTGCAGGAGCTTCATGACTGAAGATAGGAAATAATCAGTGTTGCTGAACTTAGTAATAACTTTAAAAAAGAATTAATATGACGATGATGACGATGCTTAGAAGAAAAGCTGATAGAAGCAGGTGAACATCTACACAAGAAAAGAGCCAAAAACAAAACTATGAAGCTTGATTAGGAACTGCAGAATAACAGCTATCTGCTATTGAAAGGTTCACCATTTGCTGATTTATAGCTCTTACTGTATCTTGAATTAAATAGTCTGTTTAAAATTGGCTGGGAAAATTTCCCTTCAGTTAATGTAAAGCCTTGATTTACTAAGAACAAATCTTTCTTGCTTGCATTTTTTGTCCCTAGTTTAATCTCACTTCAATCTTGACGTGGTAGTGGTGGGCTGGGTCTCTGTTCTTCCCTTTTGCATCTCAGACTGCAGGTCTACATGAACAACCTCATGTGTGACTTCGTCTCTGGTTCCTAGCCTGAGTCATGCAGTTATCAGAGCCATATGCGTAAGTAAAACCTTTACATCTCTAAAAAGGCATTTAGGCAATGCTATAAAGTGCCAAGGAAGTCAATGAAATCTTCATCACCTGATAATCTGCTATGTTCATAATAATAATGAATAATGACACTCTCCTGACAAGATGCTGAATTATATGACCCCTGGAGTTCCCTTCTATATTCCTTTGTCTGGGATAAACCTAATAAGCACTTCCAGAGGTTTCACTGTTATTCTCTAGATACTCTCAACTCACCCTTCTTCATCTTCATGACTTTCTTTAAAGGCAAACCTAAAAAATGCTCCTAAAGATTTTATAATGGGGCAAACTCGGCTTTGGTGTAACCCCATTGCCTTCATTTAGTTTGTGCCTGCTTACACCCGGGTTGTATGTAGCATACTAAGTAAAAGAGAGCAGTCAGATAGGTGTGTGAAAGAGGCCAGATATTCTCTTAAACTGGATAAAAGGAAAGAAGAGTAAAGCGGAGTAGAGACAGTGGTGACATGAGTCACTGACTGAGGCCCAAAGCATCCGCTATGCAGATTTTCAACCTGCTGAGTTTCTAACCATGGGACAAGATGGGGGGGTTGTCCCAAACCCCTTCACTTCCTGAATGCTCAAAAGGTATGGCCTTAAGAGACCATTGTGGGGATGAGGAAATACTCAGCAGACCCTTGGCCTGCACCACAGATAGAGGGATTTCAAAAATCCATGTGAACACAGCACATAATTAGCAAAAAGAAACTGGTGTAAGTGCAAAAACACTTTCCTTCTGCCAGAATGTGAATATGTTCTTTACTTGTAGTAGCATTTAGTACTAGTATTTCATACTACTACTTGATCCGTTATCACAGTAGAAAGGTAATGAATTAACTGGAGAACACTTTGATTGCAACACATTCTCCTGATATTGTCTAGACTGAAAAGGGGAAGCTTATTAATTAAATGAATTACCTCCTAACTGAATCAAGTTCTTCCAAGCACTTTGTTTACAATCCAAGTCTGGTGGAGTCTCAGTCACTGGCTGTCCATATCAGCAAAAGGAAAACAAGATTAAAAGCATTAATCTGCCTGTGTGTCAGTGCCACCGGGTTTAGGGAGTCTAAATGAACGTTCTGTATATGCACTTGAAGGGTTCAGTATAAAATGCTCTGCTACTAATGAATATAAATTGGAGAGACACTACTTGTGGAGAAATTGCCACTTTGCTTTTACTTTAATATTTACTTTTGTTTCTTGTGTGGAATATTAGCAATTTCAATTCTTCATTACAGGATATATTTGCATCAAAGCTACAGAATGCAAAAGAAAAATGACAGGCGGACAGTCTGCCCATAATAACTTAATATGTTGTATGATAATTGACCAGGGACTATTGCCTGGATGAAGTTCTATAATCAATACAAAGTTTGAAAAGCAGTAATTGAAGAAATAACTCAAAAAGCAATTGAAGTAATATGGATTGATTTGATGTTTACACTTATTATTCTTTGTGTTAGGCGGGGGGAGACTGAAATGTTCTGAGTTTACTTTTGTTTCAAATTAGCACCCAAAAGTTCAGAAGCTGTTCACAAAATTTGGGACGGAAATTTCAGGAGAGCAGGCTATCGAAACAAGATTTCAAGCACTTCTGGTGCTGGCCTGAAATGCTGTTTAAAAAAAAAAAAAAAAAATAAGGTTTCTTCCCATTATTTTGGCACTCCAGTTTCTGATAACAGGAGGAAAGTGGAGGTGGAAAAACAGAATGGAATGTTTCAGAATTCTGCAATAAGGTGAGGGTCAAGTTTGACTTTTAGAAATCAGCAAAGATTTGGAATTGTCTTTTTTTTTTAGCAACAGATTAACTGTGATGGGATGTCCACCCCCATGCAAGTTCTGAGAGGGTTAATGTGGGCCAGAAGAGGCCAATTAACCTAATATGTTGCACCTGGAGAGGACCCTGGGCGTCAAAAGGCCTAATGGCAGATGAAGCCCTGCTGGGGGAGAAGCAGAAATAGTAGTAGGAAACCAGGATGTTAAAAGCAGAAGGCTGTAGAGAGAGATTCTGCAGTCTCTCTATAGCAGAGGTTCTCAAACTGGGAGTCGGGACCCCTCAGGGGGTTGTGAGGTTATTACATGAGCGGGTCGCAAACTGTCAGCCTCCACCCCAAACACCGCTTCACCTCCAGAATTTATAATGGTGTTAAATATATAAAAATGTATTTTTAATTTATAAGGGGGGTCGCACTCAGAGGCTTGCTATGTGAAAGGGGTCACCAGTACAAAAGTTTGAAAACCACTGCTCTATAGGAACAGAGAGGTGGTAGGGAGGACATGTGGGAGGTGAATAAGCTCTGGACAGGGGCACCAGATCCAGTGAGAGCTAATTCCCAGACCCAGCCTCACGTAGGCACACCTGCAGTGAGTGGAACCCCCTTTTATATTCACCATTACTAATATTCATACAAAGCATCCATATGCCTAAGCTTTTCTAATGTATCTTAGCTTGAAATATCCGGACTGAGATGCTATTTGATATAATGGGTTAGAATGTCTCCTTGATGCTGACCAGCCATGCTAAGAAGCCAGAAAGCTAATGGATCTCCCCAGCTGGGGATTCCTACAGTGCAAGGGAGTCCTCAACTGGTGCAGAGTTAGCTCGTATGCCAGCCCTCTGCAACAACTACGTAGTGGTGATGCTGGAGTTGAATTTGGCATGGGAGGGTGCATGAGCAGTACACAGGTTACGTTGATCACCTTCAGCTGATGAACAGCTCTTGTGAGCTATAACCAGCCAGTATAGATTAAAGGAGCCATGAGACTGTTCTAAATTTTGCCAGGACCAATGTAGAACTGGACAAAGGCTCAAGGAACCATAACTGGCTCCTTTTTTGGCCCTCCATTGCTGCAGCCAGTAAATAATAGGGGAAGTAAAGAATCTGAATGTATTCAGTTTTTAATCAGAAAGGTTTTTTTTTAATTTAGTCAGAAAAATAGCACTTATGATGGCTTGTTGTTTTTACACTCAAGTTTACCACGCAACACAGAACCTCTCCAAAGCAAGATTTCAGATAGATGGATTTCTTTTAGGAAACAGTTAAGTGGTAACATAATTAGACATGGAAAATAGAACATTCATTTGGATTAGGTATCTTTAGTACAGACAGTAAAATACATGCTGGCCAGGCACTTCTTATCAATAAGGTCATGTAAACCAAGTTTTAAAAGAATAGAAAAGAAAGGCTTTTATTGAAATGCTGTTCTGACTTTATTAAGTGATGTTCTGTATGTTCTGCCATCACAAAGCAACTTAATTATTTCATGTGTTGTGCTGACACCTTTCAGAATACCAAAAACATGCAAAAGCTATTCAGCTGAATTGAAGCCAGGGAAATGAAATTTTGAATTACCCACTTCTGCAGGAAAATATATTCAAATAGGGCCTGAGTGCTATAGAACCTGCTACAGCCAATTAAATCCAGTCTTTACAGAGCTGGGGCTTTTTTCTGTGGGAGAAGGGCACATTAAGCACTTGCATTCTCACCTCCATGGAACAGAGAATGAATCATTAATCAAAGAGCAAGCATCAAATGACCCAAGCAGTTCTCTCAGCTGGATTTCTTTATTCCTGCACAGCAACAGACTAATGATCCAGTAGGTAATCCCTCTGGTAATCCCTTTAGCTGTGGATAAAAGGAGACCCCCACTCCCTACTAGTCATTGGCACTACACTTTTGCATGATATTTTAATATACACAAAATACATCAGCAAGTGAGTGCTGTAGTAGCTGCCTTTGCTCTTCCTTTTATGTTGTCACCTCACTGCACTCTTACAGTGAGCAACCTACACTTGCACTGAATTGCCTCTATAAGCCTGGTGGTCCGTTCACTAATGTGCAGTGGATTGACCCTCAGGTTTCCCTTCCTCAGAGTGGCAGAAGATAGGAAAGTTGCAGAGGCGATGTTCACAACAGAGGAATGGATTCAGATGACATTACATCACTCTCCAATATTCCTTCGCAGCTGACTGAAGAGCAGCATTAGAAATGGAGCTCTCAGCTGCCTTGGCCTCAGCATAAAGGGGAAGGGTAAAATCCAAGGATCAAGATCAGACCACCCAATATGCAGAGTCTCAGCTGTTCCACAAGGTCAGAGTTTCTCTGTGCGTGCACCCTTGGTTGATGTGGATGAGTGCAGACCCTCATCAAAATACATAACTTTTTCAAGTGACTTGTGATTTTTGTGCCTCAATTTTGATGTCCAACTGGAAACACTTTAAAGTTGTCTGACTGCTGATCATCCTGCCTCTGAAAATCAGCACCTTTCAAGGCATCTCGAGTTGGCACTAGTCACTTTTGAAAATGTAGACCACAATTATACAACAGAATAAAACCCATCGTAGTCATGTCTGGATATATCACTTATCACTGAGTACTGTTACAAGGAGATTCTTTCTTGCTCACTTGCACTCTCTCTACATATCTCAATTTCTCTTTCTCACTCTCCAACCATATGTTACTGTCCTCGAGAATGGGGCTCAGACCTTCTCAGCTACAACATGCTGTAGAAGAGCAGCACATTCTGATGTCTCCATGACATAGTGTGCAGTATAGTGTTATGGCTGGAATCACCAGATGGCACTGGTATATTTAGGCTATGTCTACAATACAAGCCGGGGTGCAATACACATCCTTGCGCTAGCTCTCGTCCGAGCTACTCTTTGGCCTGGTCTACACTACGACTTTAATTCGGATTTAGCTGCTTTAAATCGAATTAACGCTGCACCCGTCCACACAACGAAGCCATTTAATTCGAATTAAAGAGCCCTTTAATTCGATTTCTGTACTCCTCCTCGACGAGCGGAGTAGCGTCAAAATCGGTATTGTCAATCCTAATTAAGGTTAGTGTGGCCGCAATTCGATGTTATTGGCCTCCAGGAGCTATCCCACAGTGCACCATTGTGACCGCTCTGGACAGCAATCTGAACTCGGATGCGCTGGCCAGGTGGACAGGAAAAGCCCCGGGAACATTTGAATTTCATTTCCTGTTTGCACAGCGTGGAGAGCACAGGTGACCACAGAGAGCTCATCAGCACAGGTAACCATGCAGGCTGATAATCGAAAAAGAGCACCAGCATGGACCGTACAGGAGGTACTGGATTTGATCGCTATATGGGGAGAGGATTCAGTGCTAGCAGAACTTCGTTCGAAAAGACGAAATGCCAAAACTTTTGAAAAAATTTCCAAGGGCATGATGGAGAGAGGCCACAATAGGGACTCAGATCAGTGCCGCGTGAAAGTCAAGGAGCTCAGACAAGCCTATCAAAAAGCAAAGGAGGCAAATGGTCGCTCCGGGTCAGAGCCGCGGACATGCCGCTTCTACGCCGAGCTAAATGCATTTCTAGGGGGTGCCGCCACCACTACCCCATCTCTGACTGTGGATTCCGAGATGGAGATAATCTCATCAGGTACACCTGATGATTCCGCGGAAGGGGAAGAGGAGGAGGAGGACGACGAGCTGGCAGAGAGCACCCAGCTCTCCGTTCTCCCCAACAGTCAGGATCTGTTTCTCACCCTGACTGAAGTACCCTCCCAAGCCAGTACCCAAGACCATGACCCCATGGAAGGGACCTCAGGTGAGTTTACCTTTTAAAATATAAAACATGGTTTAAAAGCAAGCATTTTTAATGATTAATTTGCCCTGAGCACTTGGGATGCATTCGCAGCCAGTACAGCTACTGGAAAAGTCTGTTAACATGTCTGGGGATGGAGCGGAAATCCTCCAGGGACATCTCCATGAAGCTCTCCTGGAGGTACTCCAAAAGCCTTGCCACAAGGTTTCTGGGCAGTGCAGCCTTATTCCGTCCTCCATGGTAGGACACTTGACCACGCCATGCTAGTAGCAAGTAATCTGGTATCATTGCATGACAAAGCCTGGCAGCGTATGGTCCCGGTGTTTGCTGGCATTCAAGCAACATCCGTTCTTTATCTTGCTGTGTAATCCTCAGGAGAGTGATATCGCTTAGGGTAACCTGGTTGAAATACGGGAATTTAATTAAGGGGACAGAGGTGGCCGTTCCTACTGGGCTGTTTGCCTGTGGCTGAAAAGAAATCCTTCCCTGCATTTAGCCAAGTGCAAAGGGGGGGGGGAGGATTGGCCCAGAGCTTTTCGCATTTTGCTAGCAGGGATCTTCCCTGATACCAGCCACGCGGTGGGGGGAGGGATAAAGCACTCATCCCAGAGAATTCATGGCGGGTTGGGGGGGGTGTTAGTTTGGTTCCTGCAGGGATCTTCCCTGATACCAGCCACGCGGTGGGGGGAGGGATAAAGCACTCATCCCAGAGAATTCATGGCGGGTTGGGGGGGGTGTTAGTTTGGTTCCTGCAGGGATCTTCCCTGATACCAGCCACGCGGTGGGGGGAGGGATAAAGCACTCATCCCAGAGAATTCATGGCGGGTTGGGGGGGGTGTTAGTTTGGTTCCTGCAGGGATCTTCCCTGATACCAGCCACGCGGTGGGGGGAGGGATAAAGCACTCATCCCAGAGAATTGGATGGTGGGGGCGGGTGTTAGCTTGTTTTCTGCTGCTGAAGGTTAACAGGAAAACTGCAGCACAACGGGCTTTGCTTGGTATGTGGGAAAGCAGGGCGCAGAAGCCTAAAGACAGTGGCTTACCATGGCAGCATGCAAGCTGAATTCTGTTGCCCGGACCTGCGTCTGTGATCTCTAGCAGCAAAGCCACAGGCACTCAATATTAAGAGGCAAAATGCGACCTTGCACAGAAATCACATGTGCTATGTAATGTGAATAGTATTTGTCACCGTGAAAGAGTATAAGCATTGTTCTGAAAAATGTATCTTTTAAAAAAATTCTCTCCTTTTTTCACTCCCTCCAGCAGCTGCAAATGTTTCAAGCCTCCCTCCTCCTTCCCGAAGGCTATCCCAGATAAGGCATCGGAAAAAGAAGACGCGAGACGAGATGTTTTCAGAAATCATGCAATCCACCAGGAGTGAAAGAGCTCATCTGAATGAGTGGAAGGACACGGTTTGCAAGTATAGGAAAGAAGCCAGTGAACGTGAGGACAGGAGGGACCAACGTGAGGACATGAGGGACCAACGTGAGGACAGAAGGGACCAACGTGAGGAGAGGAGAGACGCTCGAGATGAGAGGTGGCGTCAGGAAGATCAGAGGAGGCAGGATGCAATGCTGGGGCTGCTGCGTGAGCAAACAGACATGCTCCGGCGTCTGGTGGAGCTTCAGGAACGGCTGCTGGAGAACAGAGTGCCGCTACAGCCCCTGTATAACACCCCTACCTCCTCACTATGTTCCATAGCCTCCTCACCCAGACGTGTAAGAACATGGGGGGGGGAGGCTCCGTACACCCTCCCATTCCACCCCAGTGGACTGCCCAAGCAAAAGGCTGTCATTTTTTTAACCTTTTTTTAGTGGGCTTTTCCTTCCCGCTGATCCTCCTCCCAAACCCCACTCAGGTTCTCTCCCTCTTTTTATAATCAATTAATAAAGAATAAATGATTTTTAAACAATAGTGACTTTATTTCCTTTGAAAGCAAGCTGGGGGAAGGGGGAGGGTGGGTTCCTTACAGAGAATGAGTCAATAAAGGGGGCGGGTTTTCATGAAGGATAAACAAACAGAAATTTCACACTGTAGCCTGGCCAGTCATGAAACTGGTTTTCAAAGCTTCCCTAATGCGCAGCGCTTCCTGGTGTGCTCTTCTAATCGCCCTGGTGTCTGGCTGCGCGTAATCAGCAGCCAGGCGATTTGCCTCAGCCTCCCACCCTGACATAAAGGTCTCCCCCTTGCTCTCACAGAGATTGTGGAGCACACAGCAAGCAGTAATAACAATGGGGATATTGGTTTGGCTGAGGTCTGAGCGAGTCAGTAAGGATCGCCAGCGACCTTTTAAACGGCCAAATGCACATTCTACCACCATTCTGCACTTGCTCAGCCTGTAGTTGAACAACTCCTGACTCCTGTCCAGGCTGCCTGTGTATGGCTTCATGAGCCATGGCATTAAGGGGTAGGCTGGGTTCCCAAGAATAACAATTGGCATTTCAACATCCCCAACGGTTATTTTCTGGTCCGGAAAGTAAGTCCCTTGCTGCAGCCGTTTAAACAGATTGGTGTTCCTGAAGACGCGAGCGTCATGAACCCTTCCCGGCCAGCCCACATGGATGTTGGTGAAACGTCCTTTGTGATCCACAAGTGCTTGCAGCACCATTGAAAAGTACCCCTTGCGGTTTATGTAGTGGGTACCCTGGTGCTCCGGTGCCAAGATAGGAATATGGGTTCCATCTATCGCCCCACCACAGTTAGGGAATCCCATTGCAGCAAAGCCATCCACTATGACCTGCACATTTCCCAGAGTCACTACCTTTCGTAGCAGCACCTCCGTGATTGCTTTGGCTACTTGCATCACAGCAGCCCCCACAGTAGATTTGTCCACTCCAAATTGATTACCGACTGACCGGTAGCTGTCTGGCGTTGCAAGCTTCCACAGGGCTATCGCCACTCGCTTCTCAACTGTGAGGGCTGCTCTCATCTTGGTATTCTGGCGCTTCAGGGCAGGGGAAAGCAAGTCACAAAGTTCCATGAAAGTGTCCTTACGCATGCGAAAGTTTCTCAGCCACTGGGAATCGTCCCACACCTGCAACACTATGCGGTCCCACCAGTCTGTGCTTGTTTCCCGGGCCCAGAATTGGCGTTCCAAGCCTATAACCTGGCCCATTAACATCATAATCTCCAAAGCACCGGGGCCCGCGGTCTGAGAGAATTCACAGTCCATGTCCATGTCCTCATCACGCTTGTCGCTGCTCTGCAGTCGCCGCCTCCTCCTCCTCGCCTCTTTTTTCTGGTCCTGGGTAAGCATAAACTCCACGAGAACGCACGAGGTGTTTACAATGTTCATGACTGCGTTCTGGAGCTGAGCGGGATCCATGCTTGCTGCGGTATGGAGTCTGCAGAGTTCACTCAGGAAAAAAGGCGCGAAATGGTTGTCTGCCGTTGCTTTCAGGGAGGGAGGGGGAGGCTGTACCCAGAACCACCTGCGACAATGTTTTTTGCCCCATCATGCACTGGGGTCTCAACCCAGAATTCCAAGGGGGGTGGAGACTGCAGGAACTATGGGATAGCTATGGGAAAGCTACCCACAATGCAACGCTCTGGAAATCGATGCTATTACGGTAGCTTGGACGCACACCACCGAATTAATGTGCCTAGTGTGGCTGAATACATTCGAATTTATAAAATCGGTTTCCTAAATTCGAATTATATAAATTCGGATTAATCCCGTAGTGTAGACATACCCTCTACAAATAGTAGTGTAGCCATGGTAGTATATGCAAGGGTTGCGTGGGCAGGCTGCCCCAACCATATACCCATGGAGTTCAGGCAGGTTTGTACTTGGGCCAGCTAGCCCATTCTGCCACTGCCTGAGCTATGGCAGCTGCAGTACTCTTATAGAGGGTTAGCTCAGATAAGAGCTAGTGGAAGTATGTCTATGTGAGCTGGGAATCACACCCCCAGCTCGGAGTGTAGACTTAGCCTTACAGGGTCTTAGTGCATGAGCAGAGTTCAGTCTTCGAAGAAACGCTGTATTGTTTTGTGATGGAGTTGGTTTTTACAGGAGCTGGTGCAAGCACAAAGGGTTGCACCCTGCCTTAGTCTCCCTAATGAAAGTCAACTCTTGAGCAGGGCCGGCTCCAGGCACCAGCCGACCAAGCACGTGCTTGGGGCGGCGCTCGAGGGGCGGGGGTTTGGGCAGCCCGGCCCGGCGCTCGGGGGGATGGGGGTTTCGGTGGCACGGCACTCGGGGGGGCAGCGGGGGGGGGGGGTGTTACGGCAGGGCAGCGTTCTTTTTTTTTGCCTGGGGGCGGCAAAAAAGTTAGAGCCAGCCCTGCTCTTGAGGCAAAGCTGCTCCTTGGGACCTGGGCATTGTTTTTTGACTGTGGCTCTGAAAAGAAGGGATAGTCTGCATGTTCTGTGTGACACCTTGCATCAAAGGACTGGGGTATATAGTGTAGAATAAACAAGTGCTATTGATAATGTATCCACATCACTCTCCACCTCACTGATTTCTCCTCCATCAGGAAGCTGATGGCAAGTCCCTGACTCAGCACGGGGGGCAACAATACCATAGAATCTGACATGCCACATTCTAATGTTCTGTTCTCTTTGTCACTGTCAGCAGCCCAGCTTCCTAATAAGGTACTTGTCAGAATTACTGATTTCTGTATGTTTCCAGTCTGGAAGGTTATCATTGATTAAAATAAACCAGCAGGGGAAGAGTATGACTCGAATACTCAGCAATCAGGTTTTCCTTCTGTTTTTTTCCAAGTAGAAAGGATGCAATGTGGATAAAAGTAAATGTTTATACTAGGGGTAAAATTTTCCAAAGTCCCATTTTCAAAAGTGACTGAGCCATTTAAGAGCCTAGTTCTCATTGAAGGTGTATGGGACTTAGGCTCCTAAGTCCTAGGTCATTTTTGAAAATAGGACTTAGTCTCTTAAATCACTCACTTGCTTTGGAAAATTTTACCCTAGGTCCCTACGTCTTGCATTTAGAAGTTAATAACTCACATATTTGAGGGGAGGGGGTTGTTGCTGAAATTTAGCCTGTCCTTTTCCCTCCAGGATACCACTCCTGCAAATATACTTTGCTCACAGAGTAAATCTTTCTAAAGAACATATTTAGATAACAGAAATTTTTTGTTTGCTATATCACACTGTATTCATTCTCTGAGCTTAACAGAGAGGATCATTTTCTAAATTCAGATATTTTTTGATCTCTTAAAATTATTGTTCATCAAATACTGGCTTTTGGTGTTCCTCTCATAAAGGGGTAGAAATTTTTTCCTTCCTCATAAGTTTATGTACCGATGCACTTTTAGTACTAGTACGGCCAGTGTGTCTGTATATGAAAGAGAGAAATAAAGTGAAATAAAACTTTTCTATTCAGTAATAGGGTTCATATTCTGCATCTCAAAAGTGAAAGTCATATCTAATTACTCCAAGTATTTTTTGCTAAAGGTGGTTTAGGAGATCAACGCTCTCGTAATCCGGCTTCAGTCCTGAGCCAGCTTGTCAAACTGGCAAGCAATTTGTTTTTGTATGTTCCAAAGCAGGATTGAGCAGAGCTGAAAATATCTGTGGCCAGCTGAGCCATACAGGCCCCAGAAGACCACACATGCAGAATCCACAGAAGGTGGATTTATCCAAGGGAAAGGTCAGCATGCTGCAGTAGTCACAAACCAAACTAAAACTCGAATTGTGTGGAGGGGAGTTGGAAAGCTGTGTGGGAGCAGGAGAGGGAGCTTTTGCAAATGACATCTCCACCTCCTGTACTCTGTTTGTGCCAGCGCTCTGGAAAATTAATTCCCTATCCAGGGCTGGCATAAGCATTTTGTGCCTTGCCTACAAGACGTTCTCTGTTGCACCCAAAAGTTACCTACTTCTGTCCCAGCCTTTCCCTACCCCAAAAAATATGGCCAATCCTTGCTCACTATGCTGGCACCTCACCCTGCATTCATGGGCATGAGCAGCACAATCTGTTTTTATACACGACTAGGGTAACAATGAAAACAAGGATGTCCCTCTTCTCAGGGTCTGATCCTGCCATCTTCACAGGAAATAGTATTATGTGCTGGCTTGTTTGTCTTTTAAACCACATCAGACTGGCCACATGAAAGTACGGCCAGACAACTAACTGGGGAAATTAATGTGAGGGCTGAGTGGAGAGGTGAAGGAGACAACCTGCACAGCACAATGGGGAAGGGTGTGTAAAGGTGGCCAGGTCCATGCCCCCTACACCAGCAGTGAGCAGGGGAGGTGGCACAAGGCCACTTTGTACCAGCAGTAGGGTTGGAAGCAGATACAAGTGCAAAATCTGCACTTAAGCATCTGCTTGCAATTGATGAGATTATAGACAATGCCCATGGGCCATCACTGTATTCATGGTGGCTTGGGACGCTAGCTGGGATAAGGCATCCATGCTGCTGCTCATCGTACCTGCACCACAAGTAAACACCATGCTCAGGCAGAGTATTGAGTGAAGGGGACAACAGAAGGGAAGAAGGGGGAACTTAGAGGACTGAAAGTAGATGTGATAGAGAGAATGATTGTGCACCGAGGACAGGCCTCCCAGCCTAGCACATGGCTGCCTCTATTCTCTCCCAACTTGAGCAAGACACAGAGAAAGGTCACAGAAAGGTCAGGCTTTGAAAGACAGAGACATGCCAAACAGAATAAACAAATAGCTTTTTGCTATGGATACAATGGTGACCGAGCTAGGGAGGGAGGAGGAAAAGGGGAGACCGTTTGAAGCAAGGGGAAAGTGGAGAAATCAAGGGGGGATGAGGGAAAGGGTGGGGGAAAGATAGAGGAAAGCATAGGAAATATCAGAGGGAGGATTGGGAAGCCTTTTCTCTTACCTTCTCTAGCCCCTGCTCAAGTAACCAGAACCCTCCTATGCACATCTCACTGACCCTGCTAAGTAATAGCCTCCTCCCATAAAGTTTTTTCACCTTGAAAATCTGGTCGCCCTCTAAATAAAGTGAGTCAGATCCTCAACTGATATTAATCTATTATGTGAATCTATCCTAGTATTTCTGTTTAAAAATATAAGAATAGTATCTCAAACTATCCAGTTATAGCAAACATTTGCAGCCACTCAAACTCAGGCAGCTCGAAGTTTCAGAGGAAGTCTCCCAGTTCCTAACATTGTCAACTTTTTTGAGTGTCACTGTTTTCAGAGAACGATTCACAGTGACTCCAAGATCTCTTTCTTGAGTGGTAACAGCTAATTTAGACCCCATCATTTTGTATGTATAGTTAGGATTATTCTTTCCAATGTGCATTACTTTGTACTTATCACATTGAATTTCATCTGCCATTATGTTGCCTAATCACCCAGTTTTGTGAGATCCCTTTTAACTCCTCACAGTCAGATTTTGACTTAAATCTCTTGAGTAATTTTGTATCATTTACAAAGTTTGCCACCTCACTGTTTGCCATCTTTTCCAGATCATTTATTAATATGTTGAACCAAACTGGTCTCAGTACAGATCCTTGAGAGACCACTCTATTTACCTCTCTCCACTGTGAAAACTGATCATTTATTCCTACCCTTTGTTTTCGGTCTTTTAACCAGTTACTGATCCATGAGAGGACCTTCCCTCTTATCCAATGACTGCTCTTTGGTGTGGGACCTTGTCAAAGGCTTTCTGAACGTCCAAGTACACTACTTCGACTGAGTCACCCTTGTCCACATGCTTACTGAGACGCTCAAAGGACTCTAATAGATTGGAGAGGCTTGATTTCCCTTTACAAAAGCCGTGTTGACTCTTCCAATATATTATGTTTATCTGTATATTTGATAATTCTGTTCTTTACTATAGTTTCAGCCAATTTTCCTAGCAACAAACAGGCTTTCTGACTTGTTATTACCAGAATAACCTCAGAAGCCTTTTTAAAAAATAGGCATTATATTAGCTATCCTCCAGTCATCTGGCACAGAGGCTGACTTAAGCAATAAATTACATACCTCAGTTAGTAGTTCTGCAATTTCATATTTGAGTTCCTCCAGAACTCTGGGGTGAATACCATCTAGTCCTTGTGACTTATTACTGTTTAATTTATCAGTTTGTTCCAAAACCTCCTCTATTGACACCTCAATCTGGGATTGTTCCTCAGATTTGTCCCCTAAAAAGAATGGCTCAGGTGTGGGAATCTCCCTCACATCTTCTGCAGCGAAGACTGATTCAAAAAATTCATGTATATTTTCCACAATGGCTTTGTCTTCCTTGAGTGCTCCTTTAACACCTCAATTGTTCAGTGGCCCCATTGATTGTTTGGCAGGTTTCCTGCTTCTGATGTACTGAAAAAAAGTTGTTGTTTAGTTTTTGTGACTTTAAATCAAATAAATCATTCCAGATTATGAGATACAAACTGCAGATATGTAAAGATAATTTGGCCTGTTAGAACTATACAATTTTAATTACTCAAAATCTGCTTATTTTTTTAAGAGTTAAAAACACTTGGAAACGTCTGTCCTATACATTATTTTCCTATTTTGTGTACTTTAAAATGATTGAATGAAATTTTCCTATTTTAAAACAAAAAATATGGTGTGTTGAGACCACATGTATATCAATTTTTATTTCTGAAGGAGTATTTTTCCAATCTATAATCCTTTAAAAAAAAGGTTTTATCATGGAAATGCTGAGTGAATTCAACTACATTGGATAAAACATCACAAAGTAAAAAGTTATTATGTGTCAGCAATGTTCAACAGCTGTTTGTTCACTCATATTCTCATAATCAGTTTAGGTAGGAATTGCCAATGGAACACAATATTCATTGTGTGTCCAATTGCAAAACTGAAATTATGTGTGTAATTTTTGCACATACATGCACTGGCTTATGCCAAAAAGAATTTAAAAATCCAAGACAGGTAACTAGAGAATCACTTACTTGATTTATGGAAGCTGATTTCCATTTGAGTACATAAATGGATGTGTTCAGAAAAAAACTGTCAGCCTGCATGTTGTATGAACCTTTTTCCATGTAAGTCTCAGGTCAAGCTACACTCAAAAGTTATGTTCACCCGTTATGTTGCTCAGGAGTGTGAAAAATCCACACCCCCTGAGCAATATAGGGAAGTCAGCCTAACCTATAGTGTAGACAGCACTAGGTTGACAGAAGAATTCTTCCGTGGACCTAGCTACCTCCTCTCAGGAAGGTAGATTAACTATGCCAATGGGATAACCCCTCCCCTCACTGTAGGTAGCGTCTACACTGAACGCTTACAGCGGCTTATGTTGCGTTTCAAGTGTTGACAAGCCCTTAGGCTTAGCATGCACGAGCAACTTTGAGACATTTTCTTTTGAAACACATTGACATTTCCCAGCATGAATAAAAGAAAAGCTTTTATGTGTGCACACTTAACTCAACAGTAATTTAAGGACCAGTCCCACAGTCATAGAAGTCAATAAAGTTTTGCTGCTAACATCAATGGAAGCAAGATTAAGTCTGTAATACATAAATGTAAGTAAAATTCCAAATGGAAATATGCATATTGCTAAGCAGCCTCTACATACTTTCTTCACCTTTTCCAAACTTGAAAATATTTTAAATTATGAATGGGTTTTCTTAGCTTTAGGCCTGGTATTCCATACAAGTTTGTACTGAGGTGTCTATGCTACATAGCTAGTACATACAGTAGATCTTTTTCATACTGTACTAGAATTACCAAGCTCTATAAGCAACCTCTGAAAAGGTCCTTCTTGAGCAAATGATTATGTAGCTTATATTAAAATACACAGTGGGCCTGATTCACAGCAACATTCTTCCAGTTTTACATCAGACTTACACTGACATTAAACTGGAATAACACTATCAGGAATCAGGCCCATTGTGTCTTTTAATACAATCAGAGAGATATATAGTATATCCCAGAAGAAGAATGTATTTATTTTGTCTCTGTTATTAATAGGCGTCTTGTCTGTTCAGGCAATTAGCATTGAAGCAAACCAATAATAGTTGCAGTGATAATAAAATGTTTTTTATTGTCTGCGTATTTCATAAGTTACATTCATTTTGAAAAAATAGTAAACTGTCTTCAGATCTACTTTATATATAAGGAATGCGCTCATCAGCAAAGTTATACACAATCAAATGTAGAATAAACTTACTGCTATGACTTTAGCACATCAAACATTAAGGGGTAGCTTTTTTTCCCTTCTTCTGTGTGCTTTGGCAACTTCGGATTAAAAAGTGTTCACCATTAAAAATAAAGGAAATATTACTGGCTTTAACTTAATGAAAACATTCAAAATGGAGGAGGTCAAAAATAAGGTTCTATGAAAGATCCAATAATTTTAAATGCCTTTTTATTTATTTAAGTTGGTGAATTGTTAGAAAAGCATATATTTTTGTACAGATCCTACCCCCGACAATCTTTTCTTACACAGTTTGAACATACTGAATACAGTTCCTTTCTATGGTCTTTTGTATTTATTTATTAAGTTGTCTGCAAATGTATCCATTGCATCATGCAATTTTACCTGAAGTGTTACCATAGTTAAAATAAGCCAGTTAATCAGTAATTTGGTGCTGTCTTCTGGTGTGCATTCCTCTTTTTCAAATGCATTTATTGAAGTAAAGGATTTACATCATATGAAATCACAGGGTTTTCATGAGTTAGACTAGCATACATATGTACAGCTTTAGGTAGAGATCTCTAAAGTAATATTTACAGTGTAAACATCAACTTTTATTATATCAGAAACAAATATATCACAACTGTCACTTCACAACATATTTGTTTTGGTTTGAATACTGAAGTCATTTCTTTGAAATACTATGTGGAACTCAAAAAATAGTTTGTTCTTGTCATAGATTTTACCAGCTCTCCTTCAGAGACTCTGAAAAACAAGAAGAATGTGTGTTTCAAAATCAATGTTACAAGTGACTGCAATATCAGATAACTTTATCTAAAGTGTATACAACCTACCCAAATCCTGCAAACACCAACTACTGGGTGCAAGTGTCCCTACTGGGAGTAGCAACTTTGATATCCATGGAACTCCTATTCATGGCAATAAGCACTGTGCCTGGTAGGAAGTGTTTGTAGAATCAAGCCCAACTAACAAGGATGTTGTTGAATAGCATCATACTAGGCAAGAGGGATGATACTGAAAGCAGTTGTATCCTTGGAGTGAATAAGTGCAGATTACCAAGCTGACATGGCACCAATGGATACTGATAGAATAATGGACAACACTGACCAGATTCTCCCTCTTCAGGGAAATCTGTAGCATGGTTACAGTCCCCTAATCTGGGAGGGAGGAAGGAAGGAACAAATTTAAGAATTGCCAGGATCAGATCAATGGTCTAGGCCAATATCCTGTCTCTGACTGTGGCCAGCACCAGATACTATAGAAGAAGGTGTAAGAAACCTTGCAGGAGGAAATAATGGAATAACCTTCCCACAAGGAACATTTCTTCCTAAACCCATCATTTAGAAGTTGTCCTATACTCTGAAGTGTGATCTTTTGGATTTTTGCTTATGTTTGGGAAAATGCATTTTCTTCTATTATCTGAAGGAAATGAAAAACTGAAGAAAAACATTTTCTTACTCGTATAAGGCTAGAGCGTTCATCAAATGCTAGGATGGGTTAAATAATTACTTTTTGTTTATTTGTAGTCCATTTTTTGCCCAACTGCATCAACAGCACCACTGATATGAAAAATCCTCTAACAGAGCTTAATATATTTTCAAGAATATCAGGCCTGATTCACCACTGTTATCACTCCAATGTAAGGGCCGTGTAATACATTGAAATCTATGAAGTAGAGTAACACAGTTGTGAATGAGGTGCATTGTCTCCAAAGATTCTGACACACAGCTAAATAGGAAGTAGTAACACAGATATTAAGTAGTAACTCAGATATTAAGCATATCAGAACAGAGGAAAAAAGGATCTTCCCCACTTGATACACAGTTTCAGATAGGAATCAGCTGTTACATAGGTTGGGGGTGGTGGTGCACATGTTTCTCATTCTACAGTTTTAGGGGGAGCTTGGATTTCAATTAGAAAGAATGATGTAAGGCAGAAAGTGGGGGTGGAACTTTATTTTTTAATTAAAGAAAACCAGTGAATTTATTCTCAGAAGCCAGAATATTCTTCCTAATTAAAAATAAGTCAATTATGCTTTTTTTCCTCAGTGCATGTGGTTTGAAACACCCAAGTGAGCTAGGTGCATTACCAACAGTGTCAGACTGTTCATTTAATTAGGAAGTTAGAGTGAAAGTAATCATGGGGCTCATTTAATTAATCTTATTAAAGAGGTCATTACACTGAGACACATTCCCTGTAGACATATAAAATATATAATGGAACGTGGCTCATGCCAGAGGGGTGCACTTTACCGAGAGGCCATCTTTTGTGTAAGATTACTATCTTAAGGGTGGGGGGACTACTGCTGAACTGGAAGGGTAAAAGTAAATTTGGACCTACCAATGGGAGGCGGTTCAGCAGCTCATCTACTGTAACATCATCATAGGTTTCGGAAAAGGAGGGTTCAAGCAATTCTGCTTCATCTCGAAGGCTGGCAGGGTTTAGCTCTTCTTGGCTGTTGCAGATGAGAAACATGGATTTTGTTGCACTCAGAAAAATAAGACAGAACTAATCATAGTAACTTTCTGTTTCATTAAACTTTATTAAACAATTTTTTAATTCAGTGAAGTAGCATGTCTAGCACTTCCTTAGATATCAGCAAATTTCAAACATTGTGCATTTTCATTGTAAAATTGTTACCTGATAGCAAGTCCTGTGCATAAGCCCTAGCTCTTTAGTTCTTCCTTTACTAGGATGTTTGTTCTAAATAAAAGCACTTTAAGAATATTTCAATAGCATTTTCCTTTATTTTAAGACTCCCAAATTCTCTGTGTTATTCTTGTGCTTTCATTCTAATTTGACTGTGAAGTGTGCTGTAAATAAATCACTAGGAGAAAATGTTACTAATACTTGTCTATATATTAAGATTACATTCCAAGATCATTAATGTTCATTGTACTTTATTTTATTAATACCTTCTTTTTCCAGTTAAAACTGAGTTTAAATATTTCTTCACGGCCATTTGCTTTCGAAATCGGCTGTAGTTGTCAGTGAAGACGGCATCAGAGTGACGTTTGACAGGCATCTGTTCGTCCAGGAGGTTGTTGCTATGTAAACACAAAAAACAGTGGAAATTATCACAAATACATTCAACTAGAAAAGATAAAGACTTTGAACTATATGCAGTAAGTCTTTCAATTGCTGACTGGCTGAGTAAAGCATTCATTTCCATTCCAATTTTCTTTTACTACTTCAAAAGTCACTCTGATCATATGGGTAAAATCCTGAAATTTTTATTCAGTCTTCACTTAGGCAAATCTCCTGTTGCCTTCCTCCCATCTCAGTGTAATTAGAATTCACATTGATGTCTCTGGAAGTTTTGTATGAGCAAGTGTTGAGCACAGACTTTTTAGGATTTGGCCCATTCTGTTTTCTAATCATTAAAATCACAAACCCTTATGTGCCAATTCTTGTAACTTAAGAAACCCTTTTAAACAAACTGAAATCATCCTGATTTACACTAGAAAGATATTTTAGTAAATTATCAAATTATATAGGCTGTCTGAAATATAAGGAAACTCTTAAAGGGCCTAGTCTTGTTCCCATTAAAGTCAGTGGGAATTTTGCTTATGACTTCAACAGGAGCAGGCTCCAAGTATTACAGTATGTTTATATATAGCTTTAAAATGTTTGCTTTGGGCAGTAGTGTAGTCAAGAGTAAACATAGGTATATGGAGTTTACCCACTTCTCATTTGAGGAATAAGAAGTTTAGGTTAGTTTACCCACTCCTTTTTTTTTTTCTTTTTTTTTAACCACTGCACCACTGGCTTTAAGTAAATTTCAGAGGAAAAATAGCACTTTGGGAAAGCCAAAGTTGAAGTCAGAAGTTTCCTGCCTCATAGTTTAGAGGCAGATCTTCACATGGTGTAATCTGCCATAACTCTACTGAAGGAACTACACGGTTTTACACCAGCTGAGAATCCAGTCCTTTGTATTTAGGGACAAAGTAGCCTGGGTAGAAATAAGTGCAAATTCAGTGCCCAATTTCTAATCACCTTCTGGGCATGTAAAATGGGCATTTATGCACCTAAGTGTAAGTTTGAATGTCAAAGTGTAGGATTTGCATGGGCTGCAAAGGGAAAAATATTAAAAAATTAGCCCAATAGTTGTCATATTACTGACAGCATTTATCATTAGTCTGAACAGCATACAGTCTGATTTTTTCAGAAGTGTGTTTAGTGTGTGATGTGACTCCTCTCAGGCGTTACAATATAATTCAAAAAGTCACTTTTGAACAAAAAATACAATACATATAATACAAATAAATAATACTGTATTAATGTTAATGAATTATATTTAATTACTTAGCTCTTATATCTGAAGATCTCAAAAAACTTTTTAAAGGATGGTAAATATCATTGCCCCAATTTACAGATGGGGAAACTTATGCACAGAATGGTAAGTGAAGCAAGCAGAATAAAAGCTCTATTTAAGTGTAACCTCACCTAACCCGTTTTCCAATAAGTGATTCCAGATATCTCCTTGCAGAAAGTTGACCCAAAAGTTTGCTGTAGCCACTGGTGAAAAGTCCATCAGCATGTCTTGCATTCCTAATATAGATGAAAAAATAACTCCACAATAAAATCTGGGCTCCATATATTACAAGTAAATACAGTTTTTATTTTCAATTTCATAAGCACTTCTTTTGAAAATCATTATCATTGCTTTGATTTATTAAATAAAACATTTTTTTAAATTTCCAAATGATTTATTACTACTTTCCAACCCTTTCAGTGCTATAATGACAATGAACTCCAGAAAACTTTGCAAACAAACACACATTCTATGCTCCCTTTTAATACTCAATTTTTCCTTTCAAATGTCTTAAGCAGTTTGAAAAGTTCATTTAAATAAATGCAGGAAAAGCACTTTCTACCTTCGTATCATTTGAGCAATGCATCAAAATTTATATTTATGGCAACAAAAATTCTCACCTATCCATAGCTCTGGACATGTCAAGATAGAATTTGTCATTTTCTGGTAGTGCATTTTGCAAAATGTCAGTTTCAGGTTTTAATGAACCTTGGGCTTGATCAGGTTCACTTGCTCCATCAAATGGCATTCTGTTTCCCAACCTACTGGAGAAGAAAATCTCGTAAAGTATTGCAAAATGAGGATATTTAATACTGTCTCTTTCAATGCAATTTGCATGCAGTCTCATATGTGTCAAACAATATACATGTATCTAATGCCCAAGACATTTTAAAGCAAACTGGATAAAGCACAAGAAAATACTCTGCAAGTAATAATCCTTCATTGGCAAGATGATAGAGTACCTGGTGTAATAGATTTTCTCCATCTTTAACCATATATTTATATGAATCTACATATTGGGTCAGCATTCACATTTTTATAATTTTATCATTACAAATAATTGACTTAAGGGAATACCATGCAATCCATGGTCATTATAATTACTTGCAAATGGCAATTGTAAAATTTTTAATGGCAACCATTGCAATATACAGGAATATGTATAGGATGTAAACTACGGATTAAATTCACTTCTGTGTAAAGGGCCAGAAGATCTATGTGCCATTTAAGTTCCAGTCAAGATCTTAAAATGGTGCGTAAGTGGAACTAAATGGTTCTTAGGCCTTTGTTCAGGTTCTCTGAAGAGGGATGAATTTTACCATATAAGATATAAACATATAGCTATATACTGATTTTTATTGTCTTTTAAGACTGATTTGCTAGTAACTCATCAGAATATCTCACTGCTAATAATTAATGTGTTTTTCATCATAACCATAATTCTGTTAAAGTAGTGTTAATATCCCAAACATTGACCGATCAACAAATAAACTAACAAAAAGTTTATGTTGCCCACTCCCACAGTTTGATGCATGATCTCATGTATTATTAAGGATAGCATGACGATGTTGCAGTGGTATGGCAGCAGACATTCCTTCTGGTCACTCTTGTATTCTATGGAAAATGATAGCTTCCTGTCAGAGTGGTAGTTGCAGCATGTGATGATGTAACAAATCACACACTGAGGCCGGGAAGAGATTTCATGCTAACATTGTAGGCATACACTCCCTGTGGACAAATTATACCTATTGGAGTAAGACATGCAGGATTTAGCTCTTATGAGTATTCCTTCAGCTACAGATATTTTATGAACCAAGTACAATTACTGTTGTGTGAAATAAACCAACCCAAGTGGAAAATTTTAAAATTACATAACTATAGTTACATTCATTTGTTCTTTTCAGCATGTACATTTGTTTCAATTTAATACTGAAAAAGACATTGTAACATTTGACTCTACCTTATCTAAACAACAACAACAACAAAAATTCAAAATATCAAACTTCAATGTGTTCTTTATGCCAAAGCTAGGCATAGATGTAGGCAAGTCACTTTCTCACAATCTACTGTAATACAGTCTGCAGCCATAATCTGAGGCACATTGAATCTGTTTCTACTCTTAAGCATGCTATATATTTGAAAAGAATTACAGGATACCAGTCCAGCTATAATGCTAGGGTTGAGGTGAAATGTAGGTTTTGCCATAAGAAGAACTGATACTTACTATTTGTGATAGGCCAATGCAACCCCAGAAACACAATTCAGCATGTTTACTTTACTATTTGTCATATTCTTCATGTAAATAGTAATAATTACTAAAGGGCTATTAGAATGGAAATGGTACTTAGAACCTTTAAAATAAGAAGTCATGTAATTGCTATCCACCAGTGATGCTGGCACAGGCTGAATGAAAGGATCACGTCACTTCCTGGTGTTCTTGGGGAACAGAGGGAGAACGGATCGCCACTTCTTAAAACCCTTTTAACGGTTTACGTTATTTACAGAGAGGGGAGGTAGACCAGCCCATACCATCCATGCTACTGCCAAAAGGGGAAATCTTAACTGACGCTATTGCAAAGATTACCAGCGTAACCAATCATTATTAGTCCCTTCCTGTAATGTTGATGTGAGAATGTAATAGATGAGCCTTTCAGCTACGTTTGCTAAAGAGGCTTGTATTCAAGCCTTGTATTGGAGTTTCCAAGATAAGAAGTACACTAGGACGCTGCTGATGCTAACTAACTAGACCGTTTGCTGCAATATCGCCTTTCGCAGATCGTGTTGTGTCATTAGCTAGCAGCCGGGTGCTTTAGCTCGAGGTCGCATGACAGCACTTACCTCATAGCTGAATATGTCCCCAAAGGAGGTAATGCCAGTGCTGGCGAGCAGAGAACACTGAAGAGTGTGAAGGACAGAAGAAGCTGGGAGCTGCTTCTATGTTCCATCATGCTGGACCTGAGTTAATGAATAGGAGACAATAATTACCTCCTATCGGCACGGGTTTCCGACTGCATAGACAGAGGGCCATTTCTGAGATGCTTTTGTCGCTGTCTGAAGGAAAGGGGGCGGAAGGTTTCGGATCCCACGTGGAAAAGTAAGGATCCCTGCTGCGGGCTACATCTCATCCCTCAAATATGGCATGCCCGGGTACTGCTGTTTAAAATTTGCTGCGAGCAGTATCTTTTGCTTTTGCTTTAGAAGTCGGGGGCACTCGCTCGGTAATACAGATCTGGTTGACAATAAACTATTTTTTTCTAAATCACCTGGAAGGAAACTATTGCTTCTGCTTTGTAATTCCTAGTATCTGATGAAGGCCAAAGGCAGGGAGAGGGTGAAAGGGAGAAGTTCTATCCAAAACGTAAACCTCCTTGAAACTCAGACATTAGTGAAAAATAAACCCGTTTGAATTTGAAAAATGAAGAAATAATGTGAATTAACATTGTGCATCCTCTACGTTGTGCTCCGCTGGGGAAGCCACGTACACTTACTTCTCTTCAGTAGTTTAATAACTTAAATCTGATTAAATAAAGAATGATGGGTCTCATGCTGCACTGTACAATACTGCCGTAGAAAGCGGAACTGCACTTTGTTTCAAGCAACCAAAAGGCAGGAGCAGCAGTGAGGAATTTGAGTTGAACATTCTAAACATGAATGTTCATGTTCACTCAAAACCAGCCTGCATCCCTTTGAGCTCGAAACAGAGACTTTAAGTGGAAACTTTTTGTAGAGTACCAACACCTCTTCTAGTTCCCCCACACAAACACCCCACAAACCCCAGGCAGGAAAGAAAAGTGCAGGTAAAGCGAGAAAAGAAAGATCGGCTTGATTTGGTTAATTCAGTGAATTTAAATTGAGGATGTAAAATAATAAAAGCGCTAAGAGGAAGCACAAGTAACCAACGCGTGATAACTATCCACAAGGGAGAAATCGGCATTCAAGGAGGGGCAGCTAACATGCAGCAGTAAGGAGAAGTAAAAGGGAAGGCGCTCCCTCACCGAGCAAAGCAAAGACACCCTAAAGTGGTTAATCTGAGCTAAAGTCCATAGGAATTGAGGGTAGCGTCAGAGAAGGCAGGACTGTTCTATATATTCCCATTTGCTGGTTGGTCAGCAACTTTTTAGCGTTAAGATTGTTTGCATTGCTCTTATAATCGGGGGGTCCTTTCTTCTCTCTACTCGCTAGGAAGTTCCAGTGGGCTTATTGAGACCAGGGCTAGCTGGCGGTACTCACGAGGCAGGGAGATGGTCCTTTCTCCTGGGAAGTCCGCCCGGCGCTGGGAGTTCTCCTAGGTGCTGAATTCCTCGGCTGCTCGATCCGCACTCTGTCCTGGGTACTGAAGGGGAATGTGTAGGGGCTGGGTCCGTGTGGCTGGCGGTGCTGTTTCGGTGGTGTTCCCCAGCCCTCCTCCTTAGGCTGATGCCGTCTCTCCCCTTCAGTAGCACTCTGCTCAGCCCTCCAAACCGCCTCGTTTTATAGGGTTTATACATAGGACCACGTTTCTGCTTCAGAAAAAGCAATCACGTTACTTGGGAGACGTCACTATTCCCAAGGGGATGAATGGAAGTCCGTGATCGCTTTGTTCAGGATGCTCTGAGCCGGGGAAGAAGTTCATATTTAATTCATGAGCAGCCTGCGTACCCTATTTTTATTTATTTATATTAATGAATGGCTTATCCAGTGAGTAAGACTTGGCTGACAACATAATTCAGCTTAAAACAACAGATGATAGTTGGGCAGGTCCTGCCACTCAGTGGGCTGCAACAGGGAGCCCTGTTGTATGTTTAGCCTGTGTATGATTAACCGGGAACTGTTAGCAGCCTGGTTCTCCTTCTGTACATTAAAGACAACGAGGGATGGGGGAGAGAGAGCAAACATGTGGGCAGCAGCTGAACGTATGGCCAAGCCTGAGTTCTGAGCAGAGCTTCTGTCTAGAACAGTCGCAACGACCTTAGCAGCCTCACATCCACTCCCAGAAAAGTTTTGGTGTCTTGTAAACTGTTAAGTGTCCCGCTGAGGTTTGTCGAAGGAGGAGTTTGTTAAAGCTCTTTTTCGCTATCACAGTACACAGCATTCGGGGGGCTGCTTCCACTCTTTGATATAGATATAGATATAGATATAGATATAGATATAGATATAGATATAGATATAGATATAGATATAGAAAAATCTTTGTTTTTCTGGGTGTATGTTACAATTCTCTAGTCACGGTTTACTTATGAAGTATAAGGATTCTGCCAAGCTCCACTTTCCGAGAGCTCCCGCTCTCTGCAGATAGCTGCTCAGTAGGAGTGTTATCTGCCGTCCTCGGGGAACAGCGATGAAATATCACCATACTTGACACAGTTAGAAAGCTTTATACCGCGAGAGAGCTTTCCCGTGTAACCTTTAAAGCAGAGATTTGGGGCAGTATAGTTGGATTAGAAGGGGTGTCGTTTTTTAACTCTCTATTTGCCGACAGATATGATTTTTATGAATTAAGTTACTATTCTTTGTTTTCTCGTTTAAAGTGTATTTGCTCACTCAGATTATTCGGGGGAAATAAAGCAGTAGTAGGTGCTTGCAAACTAAACCAAAGACTGGAAGACACTGCGCTTCCAGAATAGAGAATAGGTGAAGCCCTGACATTGGGCAGTTGAATGGCAAGGGGACCTGCGCTTGCAAGGAAAGCCCACTCTTGTTCCGAATTTGAATCATGCCCCGAGCACCAGAGGTGGAATCAGTACCACGGCATGTGGCGAGTCCTTTAGTTTTAATACAGCCCCCAATTTTTGCCTGAGAAGTTGTTTTGCGGGGAAGCAGATTGGAAGGCACGTGGTAGTTAGACACGGTATCCTGCCTAGCGCTAGTCTGATTTCTACAGCCTAGGAAGTTTTCGCACGTTCCTCTTTTGTTTGCCGAATTTACTTTTTGTATCTAAAACGCATACACCAAAAGAGCCCCGTCAAGTAATCATTCCAGTAAAGGGTCATTATCCAGTTTTGCTTTAGCTTTCTTGCCTATGTGATGTACACCTAGTCCTCCTAACCGAAGATACCCGATGTACAAAACCAGTGCAGACGATTTCACCATTTCCTCTGACTTATAATAAGTTTTCCGTGCTTCTCTGTTTCATGTATTCGTAAAGTTAGACAGGCTCGACGGTGAATATTCTGCGAGCCTTAATCGCATTCTCTAATTCGGTTACATAACAATTAAGTGAATTAAACTCAAAAATGCCTGGAAATTTGTTTCTCGGATGTCAGCTGTGACTCAAACCAGAGTTCCTGCAATGGCCTAATTCCAGGAAATTTTCCCTTGTTATTACATAACTGGAGGTCGAAGAAGCAGTTCTGTTCTGGAATGGCATGATGAGCATTAATAGCTCTTCTTCGCCTAACTCCTCGTGAAGTTTTTCCTCTTAAATGCTCTACTTGGAGTTTACAAGGTGTCGCACTGTAGGCTAGTGATGATAAACAGAGGCTTAAATAAAGTGCTTCAAACGATTGGTAAATGGCATTTTTGTAAGTCCGGGTAGAGGAAGGGGTCTGTGGAAGAACACAGGGTAAAAGTTTAAGGGAGGATACTCCTAACTTTGAAAGACGAGTTATCTGTGTGGTAGCTTGTGACTTTGGCAACGTTAGACTCTTCGTTTATTTTGTAAACGCACACGTAGAACTGAAGCTGCACTTGCAAAAGTTATTCCTGAGCAGGTTCTTTGTCCAGCCAATTCCCTGGAAAAGTTTTACAACAATCAGCTGGCAAAAAGCAGGCAGTTGTGTGTTTCAAGAAAACGTGAAACCTCAAGATCTACATGTGGCGAGAGCGCCACCTACACGCTAAAGCGCTGACATTCTTGGCTTGTGATGGCTTGATATAAAAGGAGTTCCCCTGCGTTTAGCTTAATAAACCGAGTACAGGAGTGAATGTCAAACATGGATATTCTTGGTCTATGTTGGGAAAAATCAGGTACCTCCTGATATAAGAAGCATGCAGAACTCCCTGTTTTGCTACGACCTTGTTGCTAATCTCACAAGTCATGTATGTGGCTAGTAGAGAATTAGACTGGACAAAGCACTAACAAATGTTTTGTGGAGCTCAATTCTGCGCTGTGTGGATGAGGTTACACAGCAGGCCCTGTCTAGATGTGACACCGTTCCTGAAAGAGCTGTCTATCTTATATAGCTCCCATAGACTAGGGTGACCAGACGTCCCGATAAAATCTTTGGTCAGGACGCAATTAGTCCTGATATTTCACGGTACACTCGGCTAAGTGACTTGCCCAAGGTTATAGATGAAGTCAATGGCAGAGCTGGGAACTGAACCTACCTCTCTTAAGGTATGTCTAACCTGCAATTAAACACACACAGCGACTCTGGCTCATGGGGCCTGGGCTAAGGTGCTGTTTAACTGCAGTGTAGACATTTGGCCTCGTATTGGAGCCTGAGCTCTGGGACCCTCCCCACTCAAGGCGTCCCAGAACCCTGGCTCTAGCCCAAGTCTCAACATCTATACTGCAATTAAACAGCCCCACAAGCCCGAGTCAGTTGACATGGGCCAGCCGTGGGTGTTCGATTGCAGTGTAGATGTACCCTTACACTGCAGACTCCTTATGGCAACATGCAGAATACATACTCTGTGCACACCGCTAGAATAGGGATAAGTAGCAGTGTAGATGGTGAGGCACTGCTTAGGCAAGTAAAGACATGCCAACACTCTCTTTCCAGATTGGATTATCTTTCCTCTCCAAAGATGACCCCATGCCACCCTCTATTTCCTCCTGTGAAACCAGGCTAAGTGGTGCAGAAGGAGATTATGTCACTTCCATAGCATGCTTCCTCTTTTTCTCTTGGCCCTCTCTCCCCCTGCCACAGAGATCTCTCTGTAGGGTAGATATCTGCAGGATGAGCAAGGAGGAGGCTGGGGTGGCAAGTCAAGTTCCCTACTAAACTCCTCTCCTTCAAAATCTGCTGGGGAAGCCACCACAAATGATTACTTCCTCTTCTGTGTTTTGGAATCTCCTCTTGGAATAATAATAATATTATTGTGTTGTATTTCCATATTGCCAACACTTGGGTAGGCACAAGCCATGCATACAAGAAAACATGACTGCCTAAGGAGACATAGGAGAGACAAGCAGTCCCTACACGAATGCTGGTTGCCGCTTGCTGATCCCCTGAGATCTAGGTGGATCCACAGGCTTGGGACATTTTCCACTGATGGGAAAAGAAAACCCTTTCCCACCAGGAAACAATATGAGATAACACTTGTGGAGTTTCCACTGAGTAAGAACTGGGCACAGATAATTTTCAGGAAGATAAGAAGAACATAAGAATGGACATACTGTGTCAGACCAATGGTCCATCTAGCCCAGTATCCTGTCTTCTGATAGTGGCCAATGCCAGGTGCTTCAGAGGGAATGAACAGAACAGGAATCATCAAATGATCCATCCCCTGCCACCCAATATAGTATTTTGCAGCTGACATCCCATGAAATGTCAGAGTTTTCAACAGGAATATCTCTGCATAGTACTCCACTTCTATGTTCACTCAACAAAGAGCCCACATTAACTGGGGTCCTTTGGTTTATTTTTGTTCCTCTTACCTAACTACATCTTACCTTCTTTCAGGCAAGCAAAAGAATAAGAATATAGCTGTCCAAAAGTATTTGAAGGGTGTAATCACCAAAGAATTCAAAGATTTATTTTGGGTTCTAGAGTGTGGTATAACTAGTAGTGGGATGAAATTGAATTAAGGAAAGTTTAGTTTGAATATCAGAAAAAGTTTCTCAAAAATGGAATTGTAGAACACTGAATAATGGCAGAAACACTGTCATTTGAGATATTTCAGGAAAGACTGCAGAATTTGGAAAAATTTGCAGGAAAAGTGGTGTGTGTGTGTGTGTGTGTGTGTGTGTGTTCGTATACATAGGTGTTTACGTACACATAACATACTCAACCATATACTGTGAACTAAAATGGCCACAAACTTTCTGGAGGAGAGCTGGATATTTGTTGGCTGGCTATGAATTTCTGGCTAACATAACTTTTGTGTATAAGGCTATTTATTATGTCTGAAATGTGCTGAAACTGATGTATTAAAAAAAATTCTTAGGTCAAAACTCTTCAGCTGCTGAAAATCAGTATGGTTTCATTGAAGTCACCATCAGTGCTTACCAGGTTTATCACCTCTTCATATCAAGTAAGTGAAATTAAATTGGCAGAAATGACAAATGACTTTATCATAGTCTTGGTTTTTTAAACAACTGTATAAAAAGACAATGGTTTCAGTGGCTTGCATGCTCTGAAAGAAAAGTAAAATGTCTAGCACAGGGGTCGGCAACCTTTCAGAAGTGGTGTGCCGAGTCTTCATTTATTCACTCTCATTTAAGGTTTCGCATGCCAGTAATACATTTTAACATTTTTAGAAGGTCTCTTTCTATAAGTCTATAATATATAACTAAACTATTGTTGTGTGTAAAGTAAATAAGGTTTTTAAAATGTTTAAGAAGCTTCATTTAAAATTAAATTAAAATGCAGAGCCCCCCGGACTGGTGGCCAGGACCCAGGCAGTGTGAGTGCCACTGAAAATCAGCTCATGTGCCGCCTTCGGCATGTGTGCCATAGGTTGCCTACCCCTGGTCTAGCACATAACAAGCCCTGCCTCAGGAAGTACTGTGGTGTGCTGTCATCTCTTGCATATTATAGGTTGTGTTCCAATGGACCTGTTTAGAATCTCCACTTTTCATACTGTGCCCTTGCTTTTTGTTCCAGGAGCTTCTAGGAACTTGTCCATTTGAGCTGGTTCATGGGTGTCACTTTCCAGCAGCAGCTAGAGCAGCATTTTCGGCATACTGTATCTCTACAAGAGAAGCACCAGAAAAGATGTCAATGACTTATAAAATGCCAGTAAAAATACAAGCAGACACATGCTAACCTCCCCCAAACCATCCATCGACATAATTAACATGAATTTCAGACATGGGTGTTGAGATAGTGAGGAGGGAGTAGGACCCTGCAGGTGCCCCCATCCCTCTTTCCACACATGTGGTAGTACAAGTGTGTGTGTGTGTGTGTGTGTGTGTATGTAAGATGGGTTAGGGAGGAGAATAAGGGATCTTGAAGTGACAATGCTATAAAAGCCTCTGCTCCCACCGCTGAGACCTTTGCACAGTGGCTTTGTGTGTATTCACACTAGGACAGTTTTCAAAATCTGTGCAGGACTCAGGTTATATGCCCAAGAGTTCCCAGTCATGCTCCCACATTAAGAAATGCTGATGTGCTGTTAACCTATGCTACTGCACCATTAATGTGTCGCAACTGCTGGTGCATGCCTAATCTGCCAGTGTATAATATGCCGGGTAAAAGGCGTGTAAATGCAGGTGAGTAGCTGCTTCCAGTGGTGTCCCCAGTGCTCTAGCCCTAATTTCTTGCTATCATCCCCCTCAAAGCAAACCATCACTGCTTGTACCTCAGTACCTTGTTCCCACTGGCCACCCCACCACTCCTCACCCCAACGTCCTCTCTCTCCCTCCCACTACTGCTCCAAAACTCTGTGTCACTTTTGGAGAATTTCTTCTCTAGCTGTTTCTCCTGGCTTGCACCTGCTTGAACGCCTCCTTTACTTTGACCTAAACATACCCTGTACAACAGTGTGATTAGGTGGGACATGCCTGTTCCTGAGACCACAGTCACTACCCCAACTATTTGCTCATGCCCATGTTTTGCTGAGCACATTGTTCACGTAACCACCACCACTCCCCCTTTGAATATCATACGTACACGCACTCACACACTGCTTGAACCCCACGTGGAGATGGGCAACCAGATAACCTTTTGAAAACATGTTGCAAACAGACTGGCTTTAATGCTTCTACTTTTCTTTCAGAACTATCTCTTCTGCTAACTACTTTAGCCTAACTTGATTCCATTTGTCTCGATAACTGGAAAGGGCGGCAGTGGTAACACAGAGCTAAGTATGACGGCCACACTGATAAAGGTCATATTTCTCCCAGCACTACTTGAGGGTTATAATCTTCAGCCTCCAGCAAAGAAGTGATAATTTCATCAGTAGAAGTATGTGTTGCCTCCTCCTGCAGTTGCCCTGGTGCTTCCATTCTTCTGGTTAGATCAATAGCACGTGCCTTTAACATGCTACAGCATGTAATCTCAGTTACCTGTTTATTTTTCTGTGAAAACAAAACACAGTCTTGTTTTCTTCCTGCACTTTTAAAGTATTCAAAGCAAGTTAAGCTGTATAACTATCATATATTCAAGCTCTTGTGGGAAGATGCTTTGGGACTTTGAAGAAACCATATAAACAAGCATATGTTTCGAACCAGATATTCAGAAGTGGCTTTCAAATTTTCATGTCTCCATTTTCCCATGCTTTCTCTGTAGTCCCTCAGGACAGATTCTGCCCTAGGCTGTGGCCCTTTTGCAGGACTCTGGTTGTATAAAAGGGACACAAAGGGGACAGAACTGTTATATAGGTTTCCCTGCTCAGAGTAAAATCAATGTAGCAGCTCTACACTGGGCCCCTCCCAGCTGCAAACCCAGGGGGGGGGTGGGGATAGTAGACGGAAGGGGTCAGAGACGACATGGCTGGAGCACACTGGGCTCCAGTTATTCAACGTTGACCTCAAGGCCCATGGATGGCTGCTACAATCCAGAGCCAATTCAAGGAGCGCTAAGGGCCATGATGGCTTCTCTCCAGGTACAGATTTTGGAATGCACAAAAGTGGATTGAGGACACCTTTACCCTTCTCCCTTCTTCCTGTACCCATTGCAGGAAAGGCATAGCCGAGAAATTGCCCCATTGGCTCATTCGCTTTTGCATGCACAGAATTTTGGATGTGGGTGCACAAACTGTATTTCTGTGAGAAAACTGGGTGTTTATCTGATTTGCATGTACTATTTTCAGGGCATACAGAACCGCCAGCCCCTGTTCACTGTACATGTGGCCAAGGTCTTTCTATACACCCTAAGGAGCACCTCTGCTATGGCGCTGGTTGGAACCTAGCAGTGGTACCAATTCAGATGTTTCTTGGGAGAAGGGATTCTGGATTCCCATGGGTAGAGACCCCATTCCAGCACTGGCTCATCTTTCCCCCTGACAATCAACCTTCTCTCTTACCCACACAATGCATGAGCTGGTGCCACTGAGAACTCAACTCCTGGTGGACTCCCCTGTGCTCTGCCATACAAAAGCAGACTCCCCATGTGCCAGGTCACAACACCCTTTGGCCCAGCTACCCCTCCATCCCACATTTCCTGTTGACTAAACTCCACAAGGCAACAATTTAAAAGTGATTGTGGAAATTAACTAAAAGATGCTTCGGTCTCAAGCAAATTACTCCTATTGTTTTCATTTTAAATCAGCCTAAAGATGTTTTCTAAAATTGCATGTATGTATAAAGAGTGCAGAGGACATAGTATGATATGCTGATGAAGCTTTCTATGTACCTTAAACTACCCCTAATGTACACTACTGTGGCTGAGAAAAAAACAATCAACATAATTAATTCACTTAAATAAACTACAGAGAAGAAATCATCAATCTGTTAGTTTCTTCTTTAATAAATTTCAGTTTTGATCTTATTTTTAAAATTAATTGTGAAACCATTTCTACAGTGATCATGAACAAGAGAGATACAGTTCTAATACAGTGTTAGTTCAACTCCACAAGTCACTGGAACAAACAAACAATAAAACCCTACATCTAGCTTAATTTGCTTCTTGGATGATAAATCAATGGTTCATTATCCTTTTTTTCCCCACATAAAGCATTAAAAAATGTTCCAGTGAACATGGCACTGCAATCAATGTATTCCACGTTATTAACTCCACATAAATAAACTTACGCCTAATTGGATTCCTAACAATTTTGGAAGGAGGATGAGAGAAGTAAAAGATAGACTCAGTTGCAACAGACAAAAAGAGAGATTAATCGACACAGCAATAATTATGACAACTATCACATGTACATCATTGTACGCCCTGGTTTCTTAAGTGAGGAAGTGCAAAAGAATTAAAGGGTCTTTAACAGACACTAATGAAACATTCAGTACAGAAGGGATACACATTAAATGCAGTGTTTCCTCTTCTGAGGGAGGAACATTCTAAAATTTTGTTAACTACTCTTTAGACATGAGCTGAACAGCAAGCCTTAGATTTTGGATACCTTCAAACTTAGGAAGGTCCAGGTTGTGATTGCACTGAAGCTTGATTTCAAATTTCATTGATCCAGATCTGATCTTAGGGATCCAGATGAATGATCCAGCTACATAAGTAGCTATACTCATGCTATTCCCTTTTCCCAGAATGTAGCTAAGCTATTTTTAAGGCACTGGATCGATCCCAGGGCCATAGCTAAGCACAAGAAATAGAAGCAACTGCAAGGGGATCCATGATTAGAAGGACTCTATGCAACTCAGTAGCAGACCTGAATGCCCCAATCCAGCAGCAAGGCCAAAGGCAGATGATTCTAATTGTCCAATCTTGCCAGAAGTGGGACCTGAAAAGGAGAAAACTCATGACCTGATCTACAACCGCTTGCAATTTGGAATCTTGTAAATTATAAGGCAGACCCTGGTGGCTTCCTGTAGGAGAAAGGTAAAAAGCAATTGGCACCAGAGTGAGAAACTATTATTATCAGCAACTTTTGTATGTCCCAATGTCAATAGATAAGTTTTTTGGCAAATCAAAGTATTATGACACTTGGGAAGCTCTACAGGTAGGTGCATGTGCAAACTCAGAGATCATGCATTACAGTTTCTTGTTGAAAAGGAGAGGAAAGTTAAAAAGGCAGGGAAAAGATTATTAGCTGTCAAACTTGAAACCGGTTGATGGGGAATGATATCATCCAAATTCTGGCTGTCTATCCTTCAATAACAACACTAGGCACAGAGGACTCAGACCCAGAAATTACACAAGTGTAAATGTAGCCATTCTTACACCTAAGGGATTATAGAATATGTGCTAAAATTGTGGCAAGAGTATAAATTACCCCTGGATTCAATCTAAATTAACACCTGGTACCTTCACCTGGCAATCTCCAGGAAACAAACAAATATTACTTAATGCAGAGCTTCTGCAGAAGTAGCAAAACACTGTAGGCAACCAGATTGAGATTTAGACACAAGGTTGCCTATTCATTAGATAAGGGTGAGGAGGACAAGGAACTTGGGTCAGTGGTTAGATAGGATTATAGCAAGTGAAATAGAAATAAACTACAATAAATGCACTCCATTTGTCCCTCCCACAAGCTATAATCACAGATACTTCTGCACACTAGTGATGGTGAATAATAGAGTAACTTACACTGTGTTTGCTGGTTATGCTGTTGGATTCCTCAGGTTGTTATAATGCAACAAAATGAAGGCGATGAGTTTAGTGGGGGTTTCTCATGCTCAGTTATAACTGGCTTTTCTGCCTTTTGCACAATTCATAGGAACATGACCGTTGCAGGGCATGTCTGCTTTGTAGTGCCCCCTCCTGACCTAATGTGGCACTGCAGGCACTCTCTGCATCTGTTTCTCTTTTCTCAAGACCCACTCAGCACAGTCCAAAAGGGCATAAGACAAAATTCTGCTGTCGGGGTTCTACTTTATTAAATACAAATACACTTGAAATAAAGTCTCTCCCCTTGGTGTCAGAGGTTGCATAGCCCTTCTGCTTAGGGCCTGTGTTCCTCTGAGAGCTCCACTCCCTTAGGAGAGCTTCTCTGTCTGTGCCCACCTCCCTGTAACTGAGCCCTGATGGCCTTTTAATTGGCCGAGGTGCTCATTATTTAATTACAGAGGTGACCCATGCCTGCCGATAGTGGAAGGGGGGGCGAGTGAGGGCAGCCCTCTTCAGCAGTGTTACTGAGCATGCTCAGTCCATGTAAGCATGCTCAGTTCAAGCCAAGCTGCAAATCAGGGAGAGGAGGAGGAGAAGGAGGGGGAGGGTCGACCCTGCCCACCCCCCATGAATCCCCACTGTTTAATTAACTATCTAGATGGGCATGTTCCCTTTAAATTAGCTCATCAATCATAGCCTGGACTTGGACTCCCTTTAAAGGGCCAGTGACCCGTGACAACACCCCTCTGGTGTCCAGGTTTTCTGGTGCTGTTAGTCACTGCTGAGGCCTCACGTTGCTAGAGTCAGTTCAGTGCTGTGCTGTGCAGTCTCCATGGCAGATCAGGTGGTGAAAGTGGCCTGTTTGTGCTGGAACTGGCATTGTGCAGCTTTGCTCTCCAACTTCCCTCAGAAACTTCAGGACGCCCAGCTGAGAAGCGTCTCTCCCAAATGGACACCCAGGAATGACCTTGTTCCCCTCCCTGATGCTGTGCCTTCCCCTGGCAGAGGCCTCTAGCAGTGAGAGGCAATGACCCTAAAAAAGTTCCATAGAGCCATTATTGCTGTCAGTCCCCATGTCACTGATACATATAGGTGCCATCCAGAGGTTTGAAATGATGTGGCATTCAGAGGAAACCAGGTTTAAATAAACAACTGAACCTACATTGCCTCTGACGAGATTCTGATTCAGGAGTTCTCCTCTTTGATCTTATATCACACTAAATGCCTTACAAATACTGCAGTGAAGAAAAGGTCCTCTTCAAGGTCAAGCAGGACATTGATTACTGATTAGTCACTAAGAGCTCATTCGTGAGCCCTCTTACATGTCTACACAGTGGGTGTAAGGAGCCACTTTATGTCCATCAACAGGCAATCCACGGTGGAGGTACCATTCTTCTTTCATACCTAAACAAGAACAAAAGATGAGTAGAGAAGCCTGGTAGTGAAGCCATTTAATTTAACACGCAAGTGTGACATTGCACTCTATATGATTTTATGAAAGTATGCTGATGAGTATGAATATAATGTAACTGGAATATGCTTCATGCAAAAGGTCTCTTGTAAGGTATCATTACAAAGCTTATAATCTACTGAGTGTGGTCATCCTATTTGTATAAATGTACCACTCTTGTATCTGAAACTAGAAATATAAAATATAACTCTGAGGGCCTATTGTAATTATGCAAAGTGTGGGCCATTAATGGTGGTTTGGAATCTTGATGGCTCCCATTAACCAGGACAATTGTCTGTAGATGGCTCTGTTTTACTTGTAAGTCTTCCTGTATACGTGTGTGCTGGCAAGTGGATAATGAAGTCTTACAGTGACATGTGATCATGTCACCTGAACTGGAATCCATCTTTAACCTGGTGCTTTTCCACTGAGAAGGAGGGGTGGGAACCCAGAGAGACAAAGGATTCCCACCTTATGCAAAAGATATATAAGTGGGTGGAACAGAACAATGGGGGAGCCATCATGAGAAATCCCCTAGCTACCACCTGAGCTGGAACAAGGGCTGTACCAGGGGAAAGGATTGTGCCCAGACTAGGAAGGCGTCCAGTCTGTGAAAGAAACTTATTGAAACATCTCTGAGGGTGATATTTTATCTGCATTCAGTTTTATTACTGTATTAGGCTTAGATTTGCGTGTTTTATTTTATTTTACTTGGTAATTCACTTTGTTCTGTCTGTTATTACTTGGAACCACTTAAATCCGACTGTCTGTATTTAATAAAATCACTTTTTACTTATTAATTAATCCAAAATATGCATTAATACCTCGGGGGGGGGGACAGCTGTGCATATCTCTTTATCAGTGTTATAGAGGGCAAACAATTTATGAGTTTACCCTGTATACGCTTTATACAGGGTAAAACTGATTTATTTGGGGTTTGGACATCTGAGTGTTAAAGACAGGAACACTTCTTAAGTTGCTTTCAGTTAAGTCTGCAGTTTTGGGGCATGTGGTTCAGACCCTGGGTCTGTGTTGGACCAGACTGGCATGTCTGGCTCAACAAGACAGGGTGCTGGAGTCCCAAGCTGGCAGGGAAAGCAGGGGCAGAAGTAGTCTTGGCACATCAGTTGGCAGTCCCAAGGGGGTTTCTGTGATCCAACCCGTCACAGCAAGAAGCATTTTAACAAGCAGCATTCAGTAGTTAGGGCACAAATTATGCTCCTAAACTTAGTCACGGGAATTACATGGTTTAAGAAATTAGGCTCTGAGTCAGCAAAGGACTTTAGCCCATGAGTAGTCCCACAGAAGTCAATAATAGAGCAAATCCTAATCCAATCAACCATCAATATGACTATTCATAGGCTTAAAGTTAAGCATGTGCCTAAATGCTTTGCTGGACACACAATTTTCCACACCTTAGTCATCAACCATGTGGTTAACATGCACTATTTGCAAATCTATCCCCAGTGCAGTAATATTTAAAGAACCATATTACTTTTCTTTTCTTTTGGTATCTATGCTATAGCTGACCCTGAAAGGAGAATGGATTTGCCATCCAGATGTAAATTAACCATGGCTAAACAGCTAGCCTGAAAAGTTTCCTCCATCATTGATTTAGTCTGAGTTCACTGTCAAGAAATAAAATAAAATAAATAAATATACGTATAGATATGTAATATCTACACTCCGTTTCCAAATCTTTTGTAAATGCGGGCAGTAGCATTTAAATCAACTGGCAGTTCAATGTCATCCAGGAGCTCTGGAGGAAGCAAGAGCACCTATTTATATCTCTTGTGATCCCAGTAAATTCATCTAAATGCACTCGATGACATCAAGGACTATGAGTTGTGTGACATCCTCACTTTACCAGTAAATTTATCAAGCAATATGTGGCCCTTGTGAATTGTTTTCAGACATGGATTTGTTATTGCCCTGGTGATTGACATCCCTGTCACTGTACTTTAAGACTTCACACAAATACCTGTAGACCAAAAAACACAGATTGAGAGAGAGAAAATATTTAACAGGCCATGTGAGTGGAAATGCTGTTTAACCCTTTATGGAAGAAAATAAAATGAGCGCATTTTATGCACTAGTCACAGACCAGAACTGAGTTCATTTGCAGTTAACAAGAGATGTACCATGCTCCTCATATCACTCACAGACTTATGCCTTCTTGAGCCTACTTCTTAAACTGCAAGTGGCTCTGCCAGTTCAAATTCACTGACTGCCTGAACTAATAATGATGCTCCCAAGCTGCAAGGATGCAGAGCAGTGAACAAACTCTGGAAGGATAGCACACAGTTTATTTGATGCTTGATGACTGCCTACCCTTGCTCCCTGCCTCCCTCCCTGACTGTGATTCCATGGAGATCAGGATCTTCAGATGCCAAGTGAAGATCCTCTTACCTCCTTCTGGACCTCTGTGGATTCAGATTGTAGAATGGTAGAGTAAATTTTCAGTACCCCATTGTACTAGTTTGATCATTTTCAAATCAGTCAGGTTCACATGCAGCTACCCTCAGTGGGTACATCTACACAGTGAGCGGCAGGGAGTGGGGTGGGCTTCCGAGTCTGTCAAGGCTGATTCCCCACTCTGGCACTTCGAGTGCAGAAGGTGGGGGCCCGCAAGGATTCTAAAAATTAATACCGGGCCACTCCAGGCTTGTATTAAACTCCCAAGGTTACAGCTTCTCTCTGACCTTGGATGGGTAGATGCTGCCACCACCCAAATGCAAAACCCCCCTTTGAACCCAGGAAGGCACACTTGGGAATTCCTCCCTGTGGGGTACCCTCAAGCCCTTTCACCCCCGCTCCAGGGAAGAGCTGAGGAAATCAAAGGAAATCAGCTGTTGCCACCAGCTAATTAAACTACATATGTACAAACCTTTTAGGACACAAAAACCCATTCCTGTTCTTAAAAAAGGTAAATTTTATTAAAAACAAAAAGAAAGAAAATACATCTAAAAACTCAGACTATTGCTAGATTTTAAAAAGAACCACTTATAAGGATTAAGCATTAAAATAACTTTCTTGTGGTCCAGCTTAAAGGTTACAAGCAAACAAAAGCACCTGGGGTTAGCACAGAGGAATCCACAAGCCTTACAGAAATAAAAGAGATAAACCTAATCATATCTTCCTAGACATTTCCTGAGCTACTTACATATCTGGGGTTTCAAATAAGTAGTTTCTAGGTATGATTTGATGATTTTTCATATCTGGCGCAAGCTTCTTACAGCATTGCTGCTCTGTGTCTCCCCTCTTGAGAAAACAACAGCAACCAGACAAAGGGAAAGTTTTTCCCCAATTTTAAAAAGTTCAAGCCCTCCCATTGGCTCTTACGATCAGGTGCCCACTCCCTTCCTTTTACCTCTGGGCTTTTTTAACCTTTTACAGGTAAAGCAAGTAAAGAACAGCTACTAACAGGGGGTTTGTAGCTAACTGGCTGGCTGGGTGTCCATAAAAGGGAGCTACCCCTCCCTCCCTCTCTTCATTTATCACAGAGACCAAGCTACAATATCTACACAGCTATTTTTAGTCCAGTAGAGCAAGCCCTGCTAGCTTGAATCTGTCAACCCGAGCTCAGAGGCTTGCTGCTGAGGGCTGTGCAGGCATACCCATGGGTACTAGGAGGCCGTAATGGTCTTTAGGATTTGGTGCAAATAAGCTAAAATTACAAAAAGAGAAACGTAAAGGAAGATGGTTGTGTGATGTTAGTAGAATCAAGCAATATGTGAATTTAATGCATAACAAGAAGCATTACTAAAATATTATGAATTTAATACAAATTATCAATATTTTTACTAATTGGTAATTTTTTTTATTCATGTTCTGTGAAGATATTGCAACATGAGACCTTCTTAATTCCAGTTAAACCAGTAGAGTGGTCCAATCAAAGGCCCTGAACCCACAATTCACTGTGTGTAGGCATACTACTGTTTCTGTAGAGAGCTTGAGGAGTCCTGTTTCAAAATAGTTTGTGATCATGTTATTAAAGGCTGTATAATGAATGCTTGCCCTGACATCCTGCCATTTCTTAATTTTTGAGTGCTTGACTTTTCAACCTTTAACATTTTAAGCTTTTTTTAAAAAGGTATTTGTAACATTTACAAGGGTGCCTACGTTACTAAGGAGCCTAAGTTCCATCTTCAAAAGTGACAGAAGCCAAATTCCCAGAGAAAGTTGATGGGACTTAGGATCCTAAGCCACTTGGGCACTTTTTGAAAAGTTTACCCAATATATATGTAAAATATGCAAAACTATGTTTGTTCAGTGCACAGGGATTTCTGCAGGAGACATCTTGTTTTATTCAGGATGCTCATAAATATCTGAATGATGAATTATTATAATATGGATTTACCAGGATTTTGCAAGGCAATTCAAAGCTTTACAAAATGGCTATCCATACCATTTTATGATATGCGCCTAAAACCTTACAGAAAAAAAAATACAGCGCTTCAATATTGGCAAACTAATTCATAAGGGTTTATCAAATAATGCAAGCCAATACATTTCACAAACTGATTCTTTGGTGTCACCTTTTCTATTGCTTGCCAAAGCAACAAAAGAATTAGGTCTGAGGAAGACCTCTGGATTTTTACCAACATTTTGACAGAATCCACAGAAAGAGGGATAGAAGTTCCTTACTGAACTGCCTGGTGTCATGAGAAATATCAGTTTTTAAATCACTCTAAAAATAGTCTCTATTAAACGGTATACTTGAAATTCTTTCCTTTTGCCCACAATGAAAATAGCATATGTTATGGATGATAATATTTAGTTTCCAGTGAATTTTGTGCTTTTGAGAACACTGACAGTAGAAGTCCACAGAACACCTGTAGCATGGGGAGAGAAAACTTCCTCAGTCTGACTCACCAGTGTGCCTCAGCCCAGTTCTAGAAGGACCATATGCAGAGTTAAGGGAGTAGAGTAGTCTTAAGGTGCCTCTAATCATTGATGGCTTCACTGATCTTATCCAAAAGGCTTTACATTATTGCCAACTGTGATTTTCACACCTATCCACTAGGAACAGATTGGGTATCATTCCCTTTTTTCCACATAAATCACAAAAGTGCTGCCATCTGGCAATGACTTTGGGTAACTACAGACCTGAGTCTGGATAAATAAAATAAATAAATAAATGGAGATATCCTATCTCCTAGAACTGGAAGGGACCTTGAAAGATCATTGAGTCCAGCCCCCTGCCTTCACTAGCAGGACCAAGTACTGATTTTGCCCCAGATCTCTAAGTGGCCCCCTCAAGGATTGAATTTACAATCCCTGGGTTTAGCAGGCCAATGCTCAAACCACTGAGCTATCTCTCCCCCCAGTGGATTTGACCTAGTGGTCTAGATGTGAAAGGTTTGTCTAACTGCCAATAGTCTGCGCCATCCTACTCCCCCCCGCCCCCCAGTCAAGCCTTACTTAAACCAAATGGCTACTTAGCACCAGTATTTCTATTGTTTAGTGTCCATAAGGGCAAAATCGGCCTGTTTTTGCTGCTGAACAAAGAAAATCCTGTTTTCAGTGCCTGTTGCCATTTCATCATGTCTGTACAAACAGAAGACATAAAACTGGCTTACAGCAGTACCTCAGCAGAGTCTGTTTCATGCTTGTAATGCGTCTGCCACCATCATATAGCAGCAAGTGGCAATGTAACCAGCATCGAACCTTTCCAGATGAGGTACAAGGAGGAGTGTGCTCAGTGAACCTGCTGAACCTTTGTAAGCGATTTGTTACTATTCATTAATTTCTGCTTGCGCTGGACTGGTTAGTGGCCCATAGAACATTGTGAGCTCTCATTCAAGCTGTTTACTTGGACTGTATGCTCTTTGGGGCAGGGATGGTCTTTAATTAGGGTGACCAGATGTCCCAATTTTATAGGGACAGTCCCGATATTTGGGGCTTTTTCTTACATAGATGCCTATTACCCCCCACCCCCCATCCCGATTTTTCACATTTGCTATCTGGTTATCCTAGATCTTTTCCTTCTGTGTGTATATAACACCTAGCACAATGGGGCCGCAGTCCTTGACTATCACTGCTGGTGGTATTATAAATAGTCAACTGCTGAAGTAATAATTCCTAGATTTTAGAGAGACTAGGGGGACAGTAGATGAGGGAGAGAATACTGAGGGGATGATGGAATGAGGATGGGATGGGGGAATGATTCTCAGTGTGCTGTGGAAGACTTTCCCCCTCCTGTTGCTCTCTGAGGTTCAAGAAAAGCTGCTGGCAGCCCCTTCCAGTCCTGAGGTGAAAGGGTTTAATCATCCTGCTGGATGAAAAGTGCTACAGAAATACAAGTCTCTGTTATTACACCGAATTGTAGCCCACATGTAATTAGGATTTTGTCCTTATCACCATTTTTTAAAAAGGTAAATAGGCACGGAAGTCAGCCCCTCTGCAAATCAGGTCACTTTTGTCAAGGTGCCAAAAAAAAAAAAAAAGATTTAGGTGCCTAACATTAGGCACCTATATTTGAAAAGGTTGGACAAAGTTGATTTATGGTCCTCCTGTCTGTAAAGTACATCAACACTCTTTTCTTTAATCTGTTTTGGGCATGGTAGAGGTAAATTTCCTATTAGTGTTTTCTTTCTTTTCTCCAGAAGCTGCAGTGCATCACAGACACGGTCTAATTTTATAAAGTACCTATAGGTCAGGGATCTGGCATGTGTCATTTCGTTTCTGAGTGGACATTTCCAGTAAATGTAGTTTTCAGTTTACACTTAAGACGAGATGTCAAGATGACTAAAAAACTTCATGGTAAATTGCAAGTGAACTTTAAAAATTTGATTTGGCAAAGACATGCCATGTTCAGAGAAGTAGTATTATAATCCAGTAGATGTCTGAATAAGCAATCAGAAATTCTTCAGTAAAGAAAAGTCAAGGAATATAGTGGAAACCACTTGTGTTAATACCTTGGAATGGCATTAATCTGTTCTCTGCATGAAACATGGGCAATAGCTTGTGTGTGTGATTTAAGGTATGGACAGTGTTTCATTTTAAGAAGAGAAGAGGAAGCATTGTCTAGTGCTTAAAAAGTGCAGGACTGGGTGTCAAGATATCTGAGTTCTGGTCATAGCTCTGCCAGTGACTTCTTGTGTGACTGTGGGCAAGTCCCTTAATCTCTCTGTGCTTCACTTGTTGTAAGTAATGATTACCTACTGTCCAGAATTGTTATGAGGCTTATTAATTCATTATTTGAGGGTGCATTGAGATCTTCCTGTGGAAAATGCTGTTGTATAAGGTCAGTACAATATCTCTGAAAAGAATGACCCCCTCAAAAAGCAGCATGACAGAAGGTGAAAAGCACTAATAATTTCACCTGCTAAAAAAATAGAATGCATTTTTTTAAATCATAAAACACCTCATTAAACATTGACTTGATAGAGACTACTCGTGCTTAACTGTATGCTTACCCACTTTCCTGGAATAAGGACATACTGCTCAAAACCCTGCCAGTTTGAACCCCTTTGAGCATATTTCTAAGAAAGATATCCAATCCTGATTTAAAGACTTAAGGTGACAGAGAATCTACCACATCCTGTGGTCAGGGCCGGCTCCAGGCACCAGCCCACCAAGCTGGTGCTTGGGGCGGCACCTGGAGGGGGGCGGCGCGGCGCTCCGGCCCGAGAGCGGGGCCGCGACCGGGCTCGCCGCCCTCCCCCCGGCGCTGCCTCTGGCCGCCGCGGAGAGCGGAGCCCCGGCGGGGCTCTCCGCCCTCCTCCCGGCGCTGCCTCTGGCCGCCGCGGAGAGCGGAGCCCCGGCGGGGCTCTCCGCCCTCCCCCCGGCGCAGCCTCTGGCCGCCGGGGAGAGCGGAGCCCCGGCGGGGCTCTCCGCCCTCCCCCCGGCGCAGCCTCTGGCCCCCGGGGAGAGCGGAGCCCCGGCGGGGCTCTCTGCCCTCCCCCCGGCAGCCTCTGGCCCCCGGGGAGAGCGGAGCCCCGGCGGGGCTTGCTGCCCTCCCCCCGGCGCTCTGGCCGCCGGGGCTCTGCTCTCCCCGGCGGGGCTCGCCGCCCTCCCCTGCGGGGGGGCGGGGGGGGGGGCGGCGGGAGGCTTTTTTGCCCTGGGGCGGCAAAAAAGCCAGAGCCGGCCCTGCCTGTGGTTCCAGTTGTTAAATACTCTCACTGTTAAACATTTGAGCCTTGTTTCCTATTAGAATTTTTCTAGTATCAGCTTCTAGCCATTGGATCTTATTATCATAGAATAAATGCTGAACTTGACATTATTTATATAACTTTTCCAGCTCTTTGTCTGCTTTCTACAGCAAGGGTTTTACATATAAATTAGTTCTTTCACATGTAAAATGTAGCTTAAGGAAAATCATGCAGTACAGATTATAATTTCTACCTTTATTTCACATTTCAAAGTCTCCACAATGCTTACAAAATATTCATATCCATTATTGTTTAAGCTGTTAGTTAAGCAACTGACCTCCAAATTGGTTATGCACAAAATATTTCATATTTTTAACTTCCCTAATCCAGGGAATGTAAAACAGTTTTTGTGTCCAATGCAGATTTCAAGATAGAAAAAAATACAGTACATATAGTTTTTCTTCCTATATTACTTACTAAATATAGTGTAATACAAGGAATAATATATCATGTAAAGCTCTATTGCAAATCCTGCATTTATAACCCATAAGTACATATTCAGTTATTTTAAAATAATTTCTCTGTGAAGGAATGATCGTTTCTAACACCTTGGTTACACACTATGGACCAAATCCTCCTTGCTGTTCTCATTCAAGTAGACCTCTAAAGTCAATGGGCAAGGGGGGCAGGATTAGATGCAATTTTTCATGGGCATGTTGCAACAGATGACATTGTCTGCAAGAGAGAGCTTAGACACTGTGTAAGCCTTTAGAGTACAGTGAAGCCTACTGAAAATCTAAATAAAAACAATAAGAGATCTAATACAATAATAGAAGCCTCCTCTCATAAAAGAGTATCATTTTACATAGGAACATAAGAGCAGCCATACCGGATCAGATCAATGGTCCATCTAGCCCAGTATTTTGACTCCAACAGTATCCAGTATCAGAGCTTCAGGGAGTATGGACAGAACAGGGGACTTTAGAGCAATCCACCCCTGTCTTCCCCTCCTAGTTTCTGGCAGTCAAACATTTAGGGTGGCCCTAAGCATGGTGTTGCATCCATGACCATCTTGGCTATAGCAATTGATGGACCAGTTGACCATGAACTTATGTAATTCTTTTCTGAATCCAGTAATACTTTTGGCTTCACAACATCCATAGCAATGAGTTCCACAAGTTAACTGAACATTGTGTGAAAAAGGACTTCCTCTTGTTTCATTAAACCTGTTGCCTATTAATTTCATTGGGTGAGTTCTGATTGCTGTATTATGGGAAAGGGTAAACAACACGTCTGTATTCACTATTTTAGGGCCATATCCTGACATCACTGGAGTCAGATAGCATTTTCAGACATAGTAGTGTTCTTAGTTTACTATAAACCATACTTTCTGCAATAAAATGCTGTATGCAATCTGTATGGACAAAGTGCATCTCTAGCAATCAAGTTTAACTTCTTAAAATGAAAAAAATTGCACATAAAAAGAACAAAAGTCAGTCAGTCTGATAAATTCAAATTAGTTTGCCTTTAAAGTTAGAGAGCTGGACAGGTTGTTTAGCATTAGTAGTAATGGTTGCAAAGAGAAAATAGCAGGGTTAGAGACTGCAGCGATAAGAGCAGTTATGGTTACTCTGAGCCCATTCATGAGAGGTGCTGAGCACTGCAATGCAATGCAATGCATTCCCTCAGCTGCCGCTGACCATGGAGGAAGTTTAAGGTGTTATCCACTTTGTCTGTTCCTGAGAGCTGCTCCCATTAACTACCCCCATTAACTGTGATTGCAGGTCCTCAGTAGATGCACAGGATCAGGCCCTCTACGGATCAGGCCCACTGTAACTAATACCTCTTCCCCTAACCCTCCGTAAGAGCCAAAGAGTTCTTAATAAACCAGGAATGATAGTGTTGCACAGCAGCAGGGCCAGATTAAGGCAGGGGCTCTTGGGGGTGCAGCCCAGGGCCCTGGCTCGAGGGGGACCCGCAAAAATAAATCACAGGAAGCAATCTCCGGGCCACTAAAAGGGCACTCAGGCAGGCTGCCTGCCTGCCATACCTCACGCCACTCCCAGAAGCGGCTGGCTGCTGGCATGTCTCTGTGGCCCCTGGGGTGGGGGGGGGGGGCGGCTCCATGCACTGCCCCTGCCCCCAGCACTGTCCCCTCAGCTCCCATTGTCCGGTTCCCAGACAATGGGAGCTACGGGGCGGCGCTTGTGGGCACAGGCAGTGTACGGAGACCCGCTGCCCCTTCCCCCCAAGGGGCGCGCAGAGACGTGCTAGCAGCCAGCCCCTTCCGGGAGTGGCGTGGGGCTATGGCAGGCAGCCTGAGCCCTGCTGCACCGCCGGCCGGGAGCTGCCTGTGGCAAGCGCCTTCCAGCTGGAGCCTGTACTTCACATCCCCTTCTCCACCCCATCCCCCTGCCCCAGATCAGAATCCCCCTCCTGCACCCAAACTCCCTCTCAGACCCCACACCTCCTCTGGCACCGCAATCCGCTGCCCAAGCCCCCTCCTTCACCAAACTCCTTCCCAGGAAAAAGACTTCTATACAGGGGCCCCACAAAATCTAATAGCCCACAGGAGCGTTAATCCGGCCCTGCACAGCAGGTGGTACTTTCTAAACTGAAATGCCCTTCTCTGTGTTCAAATGCTCCACCTTAGAAATGATCCAGCTCCCATTGCAGTCAATGGGAGTTGGATCAGACTCCATATGTCTGTGCTATCTCCGTTGCTTCCAAGCCTGGACTTCTCACATGTGAGTGCAATCGGTCACCTCTGAGCCAGTGGGCCAGTATGTTATTATAGCTCTACAGGTCTGATAGTCAAAAATGGGCATGAATCTGTCCTAAGCATCTTCATACTCTAAAGCGGTTTCATAATTATAGGCTGAAGGGTTGAAATCCTGGAGTCAATGGGAGTTGTGACATTGAATTTGGTCGGGCCAGGATTTCACCCTAGACGTCTAAGAAATTTTCTTTTAGCAAAAAGCAGGATTTCACTGTATTACACACCAGGAAGGATGAACCACTGATACAAATAGAGAAACAATTTAAAGAAAGGAAATGAGTATTCCCATAGAGAAACAGGAAGCGCGAATAAAAAACAGTTGCCATTCATGTTGTTTATCTTGGGGACCAAGACCAGTATCCTTGTAACCTTATAGGGTAATAAAATGTGATCCCTGTTAGGTTGCAGGATGAAGTCCTTTTATAGAGTTATTCTTTTTTCAGTTGGTTAGAAATTTCTCCCATTGCACATATTTTGGGATACTCCATCTTTTTTGCCATATTTGTGGGAATTTGTTGTAAACAGGACTGGCCAGTGGTCATTTGGAGCCCCCTACAAATGTCAAAACAGGGGTCATAGTACCTGCCACAAGACTGTGATACTAAAATCACTTTAAACTCTACTTCTGCCAAGGGATTCCTGAGCTATAGGGAACCCTGTGGTTCAGGAGGGATAGAAGCAGCCCAGGATGTAAGAGATGAAGGAAAGTATCTAATGAAAATGTAGGACTCACAGACAAATGTACAAAACCAGGATTTCTAACAAACACAATGAATGAGTGAACTTTGCAGGAAATTAATAAGCGATTATCAACAAATGGTTCCTAATGTGGCTTGTTTCTTAATTTAAGTTGCCAGTTTTGTAGACTGCAGAAGTTTCTTTCTTCTAAACTAAAAGCCTTACAATGATTACAAATTAAAGGTATAATATAAATACAGAATTACACTGCAGACCAGTTAAGTTGGGGGGTGCAAGATCCTTGTGGCTGCAGGATACCACACCTTGCCCTAGCAAATCAGCGTCATCTGCGCATGTCCCTTCTGTTTGCCTGCGGCATGCCGCGGCACCAGGGAGCTTCCCAGAGGCCTTCAGAGCATACAGAAAATCTGCTTCAGACGACAGAGAGTCCTCCATTTAAAGAAATAAAGGAAGACTCCAGTTCAAGAGTCTGGAAAAGCTTTAATGATGGTCTCATAGGCAGGAGGAGGTGTTTGTGTTGAATGACAGATGCGGAGGCTGTTGTTGGACCAGTGGAATTCAGGACGAGTTAAGCTATTGGTGGTGTTCCCCACAAGGGTAGTGGTGGTGCTGGTGGGAGCCAGAGTAATCAGCTGACTGTTAGTTTCCACAGGGAGCGGAGGGCATTGCAAAAAGGGGTGGAAAGTGGAGGCTCGGAAGCTTGACTTTCTTGGGAAGGAGTTGGCTTGCTCCAGGGAGGCTTGCCGCTGGAAGGTGAGGCTGGCCAGGCTGAGATTGCTACGGCGTTCACAGCTGTTGTTACGGTAGAATCCAGTCCTGTTGGCAGCATGGCCCTGAGAAGAAGGTCTGGAACGGCGGCTAGAGATTGACGAGCTCCACTGTGAAATGTGCGCACTGGCTCTGCGACGGGACAGGCAAGTAAACAAAGCCCAGATTATCCCTCCAATCACCAATCCAATCACCATGGACACTGAGAAGGCTATTATCATCTGACCTAAAACACAGAAAATAAACAGCAAGGTTGCTTTATTTACCATACAGACTATTCAGTCTAGAAAATGAATTTGATATGGCAGGCTTCTTAAAATGTGCCCAAACAATAAGGATTAAAGATATTCATTTAGTGACATTATAGAGGGCACATGCAACTTGTAATTACGCTGCAACAGAAATACAGGGTTGGATGCTGATCTCACTTACACTAGCATTTAACAGTATGACTCCAATCAGTAATTCCTGTTTGATACCAATGAGAGCGAGAGAAGACTGGAAGTGGAAGGTACTCATGACCTTGCAGGAGGCTGTTAGTACCTATTACAATCAGATGCAGACCAGATGTACAGCTCTACCGGAAAAGCACTGAGATGACTTTGGTCAGAGGTGGCCACTGAAACACAAAAAGCTAATGGACGTTTTCCTCCTCCTGACCCCCAGTTTTGGGGACATACATATGTCAAGCTGTCATTGCACAAAGCGTAAATTTCTAGCCCTCTTACACTTGCCTGCACTCTAATAATCAGCATTGAGAGGCTCTGGAAAAGGACTCTAGCTAAGATAATTTTCTTCCCCACGTGATCAGTTTTTTTTATTAGATATTAGGAATGGCAATATACAAAAACCTGTCGGAGAACACTTCAACCTCCCTGGACACACAATAGCAGATTTAAAGGTAGCCATCCTGCAGCAAAAAAACTTCAGGACCAGACTTCAAAGAGAAACTGCTGAACTTCAGTTCATTTGCAAATTTGACACCATCAGCTCAGGATTAAACAAAGACTGTGAATGGCTAGCCAACTACAAAAGCAGTTTCTCCTCCCTTGGTGTTCACACCTCAACTGCTAGAAGAGGGCCTCATCCTCCCTGATTGAACTAACCTTGTTATCTCTAGACTGATTCTTGCCTGCATATTTATACCTGCCTCTGGAAATTTCCACCACATGTGTCTGACGAAGTGGGTATTCACCCACGAAAGCTTATGCTCCAATACGTCTGTTAGTCTATAAGGCGCCACAGGACTCTTTGTCACTTTTTAAATGCTCAGTGGGTTTTCCTGGTTCTCCGTGCATGGTAGGGGGCTCTGTGCGCAATATGGGCCTAGTAGCAGTCAGATTGCAACAGACAGACAGCTTACATTAAGATGGGGTGAGTTGTGCTTCTCTGTTTAGGGAACAGCCTGTTTTGTCTCTCTGTGTTTTTGGTTCTTGTGTTGATAAGGCTCTAGATTTTAAGAAATAAAATAGCTTTACAGTGCAACCTTTCAAAAATATGTTTTTATCTAACCTTTCTATGTGCATACATGGGTAGCCTTGACAGTGAATTTCCAAACTTTTCTCCAATTAAGGGCTAGAGATTATCCCTAGGGAGCCGCCTCTCAACCCCCACCCTCTGCTTTACGTCTCATTCAAGGTCCAAGGCAGAATTCCATTCCCTGGGCTCAGAGGACTGTGGGATTTGCTCCTTCCCTATACTCCCAGGTAGAACACTGCTCTGCCAAGAGTGGCACAGTAGAGCTGCGCCCATGACTAACCCCACTCCACTAGCAAGTTGAACTGACCCTCTAAATGGGGGAATAAGTAGTGCCCTACAAAAAGATGTAGTAGCAGGTGTGCAAGATGCTTCTCAGTGTAGCAACCTGCAGGGAACTTGGAAGTTGGAGAATGGGCTGCAGGAGGAAAGAGTTTGGAAAGGAGCAAATTAATCAGTCAGTGTGCACATGCTGCAAATACTAGCTGAAGTTGCAGCACCTTTGTAAACAGTAGCTTTAATAAAGACGGGGTGCTAGAACACTTTGTATAGTGAGCGTGCTGAGAGCCATTGAACCAAACTGTAAATCCAGGGTAGTCAATAGGCAGATTGTGGGCCAAATCTGGTCCGCCAGATGTTTTTGAATGGACCCCAAAATATTTGTATGTATTTATTAGCATTATTATAATTTTATTATTTTCTCTGGAGTCTGGACCTTAACTATACCTTGATCAAGAAATCTGGACCTTGACAAAAATAACTGACTTAACCCTGTATATAATGGAAACCTCTTCAAGCCAGCCAGCCCCCTCCCCCCAACCCCCAACCACACACACCCTATGTTCCAGCACCTATGAATAAAGAGCCAGATTAACTTTTCAAACTTGGAGTCCACTCACATTATTACCTGGCACGTGAAACATCCAGAACTCCCCCTGGGATGAGACAACTCCTTACTGTGGACTATGACTAAAGCACCTAATTAAAGACCATTGAAGTCAGTTGAAAGATCCCTACTGATTTCAGTGGCGTTTGGATCAGTCCCAGATACTGCAATCTACTCTAAGATTTTGGGCCACGACATTCTTTTATTACTGTTTTGTTAAAGAGGAGAATAATTTAGTAACCTTATCTGAAATTTAACAAAGGTTTTTGTTTGGGAATATTAACTTAGCGTCAGGCAGGAGAGTCCTTGCTCTGAATTCAAGTGCACAGCCTCCTGTAGAGAAGGATTTATTCATGCTAGGGCAAGCCTCTATTTCTCCACAATAATTGGGAGTGATTCCCTCCCCCACTGAAATCTCACAGCAGCTGAATAGAACATAAAACAAATAAATGAAGTGCTATGTATCGGACAAGCAAATTCTACTGTCTGAGGATTCTAGCAGATTCATGCACAGAACATGTCATATTCAAGCTGCTTGACTTTGGTTGGGTTGAAGGAGGATATATCAGAAAGTGTCTGTTGTACAATGAAGAAGGATTATTTTTGTCCCTTCCCTTTTTAACTGCTCTCCCTCTCATGTTCCATTTCCTCCCTTGTGCTGGGACAGTAGATCAGCACATGCTGATGAGACAAAACTTGATTCAACCCAAAGCATGCATGCTATTTGGAGACTCATTTTTTCCCTACTGCCCAATCCACAAAATACAGTGTTTTGAAGCTGGAAACAATGGTCGATCAGGTATTTTCCATCTCAGGCATGCAGACTTCCAGACTGCAAGCCGGCCAAATGGTCTTCTTCATCACAATTTTGCCTTAATGCTAAATGAAATAATCTGTGATATGGAAAGCCATATTTGAGCAGGTGATTGAAATGTAATGTAGAACATGGACTAGTGGACAAAAGATGAATTGCACCTGCATCCAATCAGCAAACTCTTAAATAACTGGAATAGAGAAACTGTGAGTGTTGTGATTATTCTGCTACAATAAAGCAATCTCTTCTCAAGTTGTCAGCCGTAGTTCATTCTGCAATCTGATTCATGCAAGATCACAAGCAAACAAGCTAAATACATTTTCCTAGCACTTATGAGATAAGGAGTTGAACCTGCTAGGGTTTGGACATTGCTTCTAAAAAGCCCAGCAAGGTACTTGAGGCTCAGATCAATAAGCCAACCCATGTGGCATACAGCATTATTGTTGTGTGTAGTTTGCCAAAACAACATCCCTACAACTGACAAGTGTTTAGAATTATTCTATTCCCTGATCTTTATCACTAATTGCCACGTCCAAACAACCCTCTGATTGTTTGTAACAAATTCCTGATTCAGTAGGCTGGGTGAATCAGTGGGTTGGCAGAATGAACCAGCTATGATCTTTGTCATGGCAAATGTTGGGAAAGGTCACAGTGTGGTGATGGTGAAAAGAACAGAAGTGATTGTCTGCAGCACAGACTGATTCAGGTAATTGGGACATTGGGAAAACAGCAGGCCTGATGGTGGTGGGTTAAGTAGGCAGCTATCTAACACTCTTCTACCTGAAGGGTTTCTAGAAGCTTCTGGAAATAAATCATTAGCCAAACTGAGTCGATAATAGGAAAATCATGAGTCCCTGAGGTGTTGTTATTATGTTTGCCATCAGGAGAACAATGCTCATGAACAGAAAGTACAGAGGTTTAAATTTCATAACCAAGCCACCTACCTAGTAACAAGATTGCCCTCTGCTGGCAATCTACACTGATGAAAATAGAGCAAAAGATAAAAGTTTAGATGTTGTTGTGCTAGAAGTACACACAGCAAACATTCAGGAGATGGAGAGCACCATGACCAATGCTCTATTTGGTAACTACCAGAAACTCAGGAGGATTCTGACCTCTCTGGTGTAGACTCTTGGGTTAGTATCCTGCTCAGAGTTTGGAACACTCACGTGAAGGGGAATGTTCAAACAAACTTTGTGAAGTACTGTTTACAAGGGATTTGTGAATGTTTGCATTAAACTCTATCTATCTTAGGGTTGGAGCAGTAAACTTGCTTTATGTCTACATTACCAGCCTTTGTCCTTGATAAAAAGCTGAAAAGAAAAGTTTAAGATGCCATATGAAAATCATAAAAACCAAGTCAAGCTCACTTGATTTCCCTAGTGACCCAGCATTGAAAGGGGTAATAAAGACAGAGTAATTCTAATGACCAAAAGGAAACATCTAAGATCAAGACATCAACGTGTTTAATTTCCTGACATCGGCACAGTCATGTAAAGAACTAAGCAAAGCAGTAACTGGCTCTTCTAAAGAATCCTGTGTGAAGGCAGTTGTAGAAACTGTTACTTCAGAGCTTCAGCCTATTTTCCTAAACGCTACTGAAATAGCAACATATGGTTTTCATCTGCTCACACGTGCAGCGCACGAGCCTCTAGCACAGCATTACTGTCTATCTCGTACAAACAGAGTTGGAGTAGCATGCACTTTTAAAGAACTTAAACCAATTGAATGTACTAATACAGTGAACATAATTCCACAGTGCAATATTGCATAACCTTTTATTGTAGTAATTACTTAGCTAATAAGAATATCCTATAAAACCTGACAGTAAAATCGTTTACAATTTTGATATTTAACATTGTGGTTAAAATGGAGACTCCACAAATGAAGAGGGATTTCTTTAATGGGATACATGGTAGTTAGCAGCACAGTACAATAAAGAAAATGTACAGTATTGGATCAAAGATGCAGCTCTTCAGCTTGATGTAAGGACTTGAGAGTATGTGATACTTTTAAAAGGTCCTCAATATTAACACATGCAATTCTATAATATTTTTGTTGGCTGCCTGATGCTGAAGGACATCCTGCTGGAACCTAAAGCATTAGAAAAATTTCTCAAAAACAGTCCCTCATTAAGTAGAAATCTGTGACCACTGAAATGCTGCCAAGGTCAGTGGAGAGAATTCTGCTGATGGATTTAACTTCTGCATCATCAGTTCAAAAATATCCCATGTGTTTCCTTAATGAATCAACTTATATTCTCCATTACTTGTTCAGATTGTCCCATTTCCCCCCATTCTTTCCCCTCTCTGTATTTCTTGTTTTCACTTGGAGATTGTCTCATTTTTTTAGCAGTTAGTGCATTTTGTTGAATACTGACTTCAGGCTGGTAACATGGAGGGAACCCTAGTCTAATCTATATAGATTCTTATAACATTCTCATCACCATAATATCCACTAATGTTAAATTTAGTGTATCAGGGAAATTAAAAATTGCATCTTCTTTTTTTGTGAATGCCATTTTGAGAATAAAATAAAATAAAATAAAATAAATAAAGATATCCCATCTCCTAGAACTGGAAGGAAAGGTCATCAAGTCCAGCCCCCTGCCTTCACTAGCAGGACCAATTTTGATTTTGCCCCAGATCCCTAAGTGGCCCCCTCAAGGATTGAACTCACAACCCTGGGTTTAGCAGGCCAATGCTCCCCCTTACCACTACGCTTGGTCTGTGTTCCTCCAGTGGAATGGTTGAGCCCTGAGAAAGCAGTGATTGTATGAGCAAAAGGATCAGGAAGGTAGTAGTTAGCAGAAGGCAACATACATAGCCTGCAGGGACAGCACACAAGCATAAGATCATGCCCCCTCACCATTACAGGCTACAGCCACTGTAATGTTTACTTCAGGTTTAGCAGAAGAATGGCAAAGGAAAACTAAATTCCCAGTACAATGCACACAGTTTCTCTCTCCGGTGGGTCTGCACCTATGTAGCTTGTGATTTGTTTTATCTGCTTGCCTGTGTGGATCCCAAAATTCATCAATGACTTCATCTGAATTATACCAAGGATACATTTGGTGTCTTCTCTGCCAAATCTCCATCCTCAGCAGTCCCCTGATAGTGACATCAGTGCAGTTACACCAGTCTAAAACTGGTCTAAATAAGACTCATTGGAAGAGGGTGCATTAGTGTTTTAGTTTTATATTTACTGAAGTTTATATAAATGATAATAGTCTATATTTGACATACAGTAATGAAGGGGCTAGCTAGAAAACAAAACACAATAACAGAGCTGACACACCACTGTCCCTCCCAAGGAAATGGTGCCTCCTTTCAAATTATGACCTCTACTCATACTCATGATCAAATTGGGAGGAAGTTTCAGCTTCCTGCAGTTGTTGGGTGGGTTGCAAAATTGGCAAGCACAGTGCATGGGTGAATATCAAGTTGCTTCAGGTGCTCCTTAGTAACATAGAAAGACAACAAAAGCAGCAGCCGGAGAGACATCCTGCAGCAATGCTGCCAAAGACATAAGAAATCTGACTGACAAACTGCTTACAAATCCCTCATTCTCAAATATTACTGGTGAGTACAGAGACTTGACATGCTGGAAAAGTGGCTGGGAAGATGAACAATGGCTCCCTTTTTAAATACATCATACAAATAAATCCTGTCTTTTCTTCTTCAGGTACATGAATATTTCTAATAGATTTGTGGGGGGGGGGGACCCCTCAGGAATTACAGAGCGATGAGAATCATGGCTGTTGGTTTGCCAAAGGAATGGCACTACATATAGCTGCCATCATCACGACTATCGTAGGAGTAGATGACCAAAGGAGACTAAGGTTCAGCACTGCAATGTCTAACTGTAGGCCCCTTGCCACCAGAGGAACCCTCAGCCCTGAGTTAGCATCCAGGCTCCCTATATATAATGCATGGGAACAGTTAGGTGGCTAAGCAAGGAATTCACAAAAGCTACTGTGATAAGTGGGGAGGCAGCTAATCTAGACAGTTGGAAATGCCAAGGGGACAGGAAGTCGAGGCCAGAGGGAGGCACCTATCTTCACTTGGAATTCACAGCTGTGAACCCATGCCTGGAGCTAAGTACCTAAGCCAAGTCAGTCCTTTCTTGCAAAAAAGTTAGGAGGAGGTGAGATGCTGTTGCCCCACCTATAGCTTGCTGGTCAGGGCCCTCACCTCTGATGTGCATGACCTAGGTTCAAGTCCCCACTCTGCCTGATTTGGAGCAGCGACTGGAGCCCTGGGCCCTTTAAATTGCCGCCAGAGCCCCCGGGTAGTGGAGGTGGCCGGGACCCCCAGGGCTCTGGCAGCAGGGCTCAGGTGGTGATTTAAAAGGCCTGGGGCTCCTCTATGTTAGCGGCAGGTGGAGCCCTGGGTCCTTTAAATGGCCCCCGAGTGCCGGGGCTCCCAGCGGCCTCTGCAGCTGGTAGCTCCAGCGGTGATTTAAAGGGCCTGGGGCTCTAAAGGCCCCACCCCTTCTGGTTGAGTCCACGCCCCTTCCGGTTAAGGCCCCACCCCCCCCTGCTCAAGAGTCCAGTGTACTGGTAAGTCCTTTAAGTTACTTTCATCCCTGACTATAGCCCAGTGGTTAGGACTATAGAGTCATTCCAGTCCCTGCTCCAAAGAACAGTTAAATATTTCCTACAAAGTGAAACAGCTTCAACAAAAGGCTCACCCCTGAATGCCCAATATCCCAATAGGTAGGGCACTCACCTGGGAACTGGGAAATGTATGTTCAAGTCCCTGTACTGAATCACACAAAGTTGGGACTTGAACTCACATCTCCTACATCCTGGGTTATAAAGAGGAAGAAGCATGTTCACTGGCAGCTGTATTTTGTGTAAAGCCCAATCTGATAAGCCTGCTTTTAGGCAGCCTCTGAGCATGCCTACTGGATTAGACCCCATAGGTGAGATTGGCAAGGGAATGCCTAGTTTGAGGATCTCACCAGGGCTTAAGCGCTCAGTAGTGACAGAACTTAGTTGGCTTTGTGCATCCCACTGGCAGAAATGTAGGCATCTATGGGACTTTATAAGAAGAAACGTAGGTTACTAGGGAATTTACGAACCTACAGGGTTAGGCAGCAGCTGAGTAGGGTTTTTGAGGGTCTAAATTTTGGATGTGGGCAGTAATCTGGCAGTTAGGCACCTAAATCCCTTCACAGATCAAGCTCTGACTGAGTACTATTTCCGTTCTCCAACTGCCTTTTATTTACATCTAGTAGTGTCAGCCTAAACAAGAACAAATGTTTGAAATGAAAGCAGTGTCTCAAATAGTTTAATGTGGGGCAATTATAACAGTGCTATACCTCGTGTCACTTGTACTCCATTATAATATGGTCATTGCCCTAATCCCCTCTGATTTAAAGCTAAGGCCCCTGGCCCAGCCTGTCCTGTAGCCACTCTATGTCATACCACCAGTCGGCGGTGGCGGCGATCCCTCGAGGTCGAGGATGATCTCCTTCACAGGTTTTATTTTTCATGGGTCCTTTGGTGACTGAAGAGGCTCGTTGGCAGACATTGTGGGTGGTGTTAGAAGCATAGTTGCTTACCTTTGTTTTTGCCAGTGGTTGCTTTGGAAGAGGTGTGTGTTTGGGTGGGTGGGGGGGCACTCTGCCAGTTTTGGGAGAAGACTATTTTCAGCATATTTATACTCTTCTTTCATATTCTAGTTATTGAATGTGTTTATCATTGGTATCTTTACTACTTTAATAATTTAATTGTTATGAACTACAAAATTACATTATCATGAATTACAGTATATTAAGATCATTGCAATCACCTACAAGCTGTCTTCACTAACATCCCAGTTAAAGACATTATGTCTCACTGTAGCTTTCTGGATGACACTGTCAGCAATCTTATTTACATCTAGGTTCCCTGGTATTATTTTGATGCACATTAAGGACCGCTACATTATTCAGTTGTGTCTATCCCATTGATGACTGGAGATAATTTTTAAGTCTTCTGAAGCAGGACAATGAGCATTCCACAGTTCAAGATGATACAGGCACAGTGAGAAGGATTCTTATGAATTTGCAGTACTCTGGAAACATAGTGCTTCCAGAGTACTGCAAATGACTCCAGGATCTCTTTATTGATGGGTAACAGATAATTTAGGCACCATCGCTTTGTATGTATAGTTGGGATTATATTTTGCCATGTGTATTATTTTGCATTTAACATTGAATTTCTGCCATTTTGTTGCCAAGTCACCCAGTTTTGTGAGATCCCTTTGTAACTCTTTACAGCCTGTTTTGGACTTAACTATCTTGAGTAGTTTTGTATCATCTGCAAACTTTGGCACCTCACTGTTTACCCTGTTTATGAATATGTTGAAAAGCACTGGGCCCAGACCCGTACAAGCCCCTCAGAGGACACCTCTTATTTACTTCTCTCCATTCTGAAAATGGACCATTTATTCCTACCCTTTGTTTCCTATCTTTTAACTGGAGTGCCTGGGAATGCTTTCAGGATCATCTAAAGATCCTTAATTTAATTTAATGACAAGCCTTTTGTTATCTTAATCACCCTGTCTCTGTTTATAAACAAACTCACTGCCCCAAGAGCAGAAGTTGTTAGCAGCACAGAAATCATCACATTCCACACCCAAGTTCTGACTGTTGGGCGCTGAGCACCCACTATTTTTTTTCTGTGGGTGCTTGAGCCCCAGAGCATCCACGGAGTCGGCGCCTATGGTTGAAAGACAGGGTTGAGCCGTGATTGGTGCATGATTGTTGTCTTTCCTTTCTTTTCTGGCATTTTCCTGCAACCAGAACAAGGCGATTTTCCTCAAAAGTGGACGTTCCCTCTCTGACAAGTCTTCGCCAATTATCCCTATCCTGTTAGGTGACCAGACAGCAAATGTGAAAAATCAGGACAGAGGTGGGGGGGTAATAGGAGCCTATATAAGAAAAGGACCCAAAAAATCGGGACTGTCTCTATAAAATCGGGACATCTGGTCACCCTAGCTACTGTCCCCCAGTGTGTGGTGTCGATGCCACATCTCTTGATATTTATCTTGAGGGTGTCTTTAAAGTGTTTCTTTTGACCTCCTCGTTTCCTTTCTCCTTTGCTGAGTTGGGCATATAGCAGTTGTTGTGGTAAGCGTACATCAGGCATGCGCACACAGTGCCCGCTCCACCTCAGCTGGTGCTGGATAATCGGGGCCTCAACACTGAAGATCATAGAATCGTAGAATATCAGGGTTGGAAGGGACCTCAGGAGGTCATCTAGTCCAACCCCCTGCTCAAAGCAGGACCAATCCCCAACTAAATCATCCCAGCCAGGGCTTTGTCAAGCCTGACCAAGATGTTGGCCTTTGTGAGGACACTGACATTAGTGCGATGATCCTCCCACTTTATGTTTAGGATCTTCTGAAGAAAGTGCTGGTGCTGGCGTTCCAGGTTTCTCAGGTGTTTTCTGTAGATCACCCAAGTCTCACACCAATAGAGGAGAGTTTGGATTACCACCGCTTTGTAAACTAACAGTTTAGTATGTGTTCTGATGTTGTGATTGTTGAATACCTGGCAAGACAGTCTGCCAAAGGCAAGGCTGGCACAGTGAATTCTGTACTGAATCTCGACATCTATGTCTTCCCTCTGTGAGAGATGGCTGCCAAGATAGGCAAAGTATTCTACATTTTCCAGTTCTTCTTTGTCAATGTAGATCTTCCTTGCTGGGTCTGGTGATTGACTGGGGACTGCTCGTGGAGTATTTTTGTTTTGCCGATGTTCAGAGTTAGCCCTAGGCTTTTGTAAGCTTCTCTGAAGCAATTAAGGGCTGTTTGAAGATCCTACTTTGAGTGTGCAACTACAGCACAATCATGTGCGTACTGGAGTTCTGTTATTGTTGCCGATATTACTTTAGTTCTGGCACAGAGATGAGAAAGGTTGAAGAGGTTGCCATCAGTCCGATATTGGATGCCAATCCCCTGTGGTAGATGGTCTTGGGTTAGTGTTTTCATAGCTGCTAAGAAAATGGAGAAAAGGATAGGTGCCAGTACACAACCTTGTGTTACGCCAGTTCGGATGACAAAGGACTCAGAGGTAGAGCCACTGCACAGGATGGAGGCAGTCATCTGGTCATGGAGGAGTCTTACAATGATGATAAATTTGCTTGGACAGACAAACTTTGACATGATTTTCCACAGAGCCTCATGGTTGACAGAGTCGAAGGCTTTGGTCAGATCGATAAAGGCCATATACAGCTCCTGTTGTTGTTCTTGACATTTTTCCTGGATCTTCTGGCTGTAGGGTGACCAGACAGCAAGTGTGAAAAATCGGGACAGGAGGTGGGGGGTAATAGAAGCCTATATAAGAAAAAGACCCAAAAATCAGGACTGTCCCTATAAAATTGGGACATCTGGTCACCCTAGCTGGCTGCAAAAATCATGTCCGTGGCGCCTCGTGATGGTCTGAAGCCGCACTGGGACTCTGGAAGTACTTCCTCTGCAAGAGGGAGCAGGCGATTCAGTCAGATTCTAGCAAGAATCTTCCCAGCGATGGAGAGAGGGCAATGCCTCAATTGTTGCCACAGTTGGCCCTGTCCTGCTTTTTGAAAATGGTGACCATGTTAGCATTATGTAAGTCGGAAGGGATTTCTTCAGTGCGCCAGATTTTGAGAAGCAGCAAGTGAAGCTTGTTAGTCAGTGCTTCCACTTTCAGCTGGTATGCCATCAGGACCTGGTGCTTTATTCTTCTTCATTTGTTTAATTGCTTTGCAGACCTCCTCTGGTGTTGGTGGGTTAGCAAGAGTTTCCCAGATTCGGTGCTGAGGGATGGAGTCCATGGTGTCGTCAGTCACAGTCGATTCTTGATTTAGAAGCTTTTGGTAGTGTTCCTTTCAGTGCTCTTTGATGGATTTGTTATCTTTAAGAAGGGTACTACATCTTCGGATCTCAGAGGTGTGAGGCCACGTGAGCTAGGTCCGTACACGGTCTTTGTCTCACAAAAAAAGCTCCGCATATCATGTCTGTCAGCGAATGTTTGGATTTCTTTTGCTTTGTCCTCCCACCATTTGTTTTTGATTTTTCAGATCCTCCTTTGAACTTCAGCTTTGAGCTGATGGAAAGAGCTCTGCTTCTGACTGGATAGTGGTTGGTTTTGCCAGTCGCAGAAAGCTTCTCTCTTCTGGTCCAAAGGGGCTATAATATCAATGTTGTTGTTGTCAAACCAGTCCTGTTGGCGGCGGGTAGCAAGGCCAATGGATTCCTCGCAAACCACATGGATGGTCTGTTTTAGGGCTTCCCAGTCGTCAACACTTGTGTTATCATTTCCAGGTGTGCATATGGCCAGTTTTTCACTGAGGTGTGTTTGGAAGTTCTCTTGGTGCACTGAGGATTGAAGTCTTTGAATGTTGTATTGCCGTCTGTGTGATTTGGATTGCTTTCTATGTTTTGGTGCAATCCTGACGGACATGACTGACCTCACGATACCACCAGTACAGATCACCCTAAAGTCAATGTAGATGGGAAAAGGAAGACCCTCAAGTGGTGTAGAGCTGGTATAATAGCTAAAACACCAACCCGCCACACTTCAGCCAGTGTAAGAGAGGTAGCCAGTGTATGAGGGGATGCCATAACATCCCCTTGAGGTCATTATCGGAATCATTAGGCAGCCCTCAGGCTGTTAGCTTATGCCTGATCAGATCAGCAGCCAGCCAGCCCAGCACTTGGGGAGTGCAATGGTGAATAGCTATACTGTGCACTCCTCAGCTGAACCTGAGGATCAGGGCCTAAATACTTTATGGGTTTGCATTGAATTATATCAGCTCCAATAAAGAAAGCAGGAAATTGGCATTTCATCTAGAGAGACCCATCTTGCCCCAGAAGCCATCTAGCAAATGTTACACTGAGACCACTGGGAATACACACATTCTAGATCCCTCCTCAGAAAAAATAGCCTTTCCAGTGCTTTCAGTCTCCATTAGACAATGTTTATATTGATTACAATTATTCTATTCATTTATATTGCAGTAGTGCCGAGAGGCCCAAAGGAGGCCCCATTGTGCTGGCACTGTATGCACACTTCCTAACCCAAAGGGCTTACAATCGAAACTGAGTTTGCAATCGGAGTCATCCCAATTGCCACAAATGCACCATGTAAACACATTGTCACTATGCTCCAGTAATAAGAAAAACAGAATTACTCATACAAATGAAATCTTTTGATAAGTCAAAGGAGAAATTTTATCACTATCAAATTCATGTCACGGTGTAACATTTCACTGTGGAATTGGAGGAAGCTCTTGGAGGCACATTGTATCTGAGATTGCTCGTAAGGAGGAGAAAAAAAAAAGGAGTTATCTAATCATGCTCTAGGATTCCTTCATTTCTTTCATAATGCTGTTTAAGTGTTTCAGTTTTGGTGATATATAGGTTTCCTTTCTGTCCCTAAAATAGATTTACTGTTAAACAACTATACAATTTTTGTGTATTTCCAGGGGATCACACAAAAAACACATCAGTCTGCCTCTTTGTCTATCAGGTTCTGTGTTCTGTCGTAGGTATCCCCAATTACCATAGTATTTGATCATCTCAGAATCTGTAATGTATCTATCCGCACAACACCCCTGTGTGGTAGGGCACTGCTACTATCCCCATTTTACAGAAAGAGACCTGAGGCACAGGGAGACTAAGTCACTTGCCCAAGGTCACACAGGAGGACTGTGCCAGAGCAAGTCTCCCAAGTCTCAGGCTAGGCTCTAACCACGGGATCATTCTTCATCTTTGTTCTACAGCACTCTGAATTGCCGCAGCTATCAGTGCCCCAAATGCTACCCATGGCTATTAATGAAACACTGTCTGACAGTGTAATTCTTTCCATAGAAAGTCTCTACCTGCTGCAGCCAGACAGAACCAAGTTCTGGTTGTTCCCAAGAGAAGACAGCACTTCTAATCTCTCATTGGGTATGAAAAAATTAACACTTCACCCTAAAATGGGCTCCTTAACCCAGGAATCTGAATACATTTCAGAGTATTCAATCAGTGAGTAAAATCCTGCCCTCTATTGCACAGGTTCACTGCTGGGGAAGAAGTGTCTCCTCATCACCTTCTCCAAGCACAGCTACATAGCAGCTAGACACAGTACACTTTTAGCCATCTGTTGTTTGATAGAACTGGGGGGCTGGCTAACTCACGTGCTTGTGATCCATAGCTCCAGAAGGGCAGGGTCTGCCAGTTGGGAGGGTGTGGTCAGTGTGGGGTTTATATGCTCCAATTGGCAGTTTATGAGAGATGCTGACACATTGTTCTGGGAAGAATTTAGGGATATTACCAGCTCACTAAATCTCTACCCTCCCTTCCCTTCCCCCCCATGTTGCTTAAAAGTACTACTCTTTGCTTTGCTCTCTTTACTCCTCCACATTCTGTTGCTAAATTTGGCTTGATATTTACATAAACACTTTACTGAGTTAATCTATATTTTATATATGGTAATTAATTTTAAAAAACCCGCAGTGAGGTTGACAATTAAAGATGGCAAAACAATTAAAATAAATAATTTTAAGACAAAGAGAGCAACATCAATTCATCCACATTGCACATACTGTACTATATATTGATAACCTGCTTACCCAGGCATCAGAATTACTGCATATGTGCATTTTGTGCCATCACAATATCTTCAGTTGCATACAAAAGGCTCCATCATGGCTCCTAGCTACTAGTTCATGATGGGAATGGTGGAGAGCCCTACTGCCCCAGGGAGAGCTCTGGAAGGGATTGTACTTTGGGATGATACAGCATGGCTGGATAGTTCTGCCGCAAGGCTACAGCCCTTCTCCTCCCCACTCTGGTCCCATGGGATTGCTACCACCTACAAGGGTTTGTAAAGACTGCAATTGTCTCATGCCTGCCCAGGAGGTGCAAGGCCAGAAGAGGCTCCTTACACTCTTTCCCCACATCCCAGTTGTAAATCTAGGCTGGGGTCAGTCTTAATTCAGCCCAAAGATTCTGCAGAAGGAGGTCACAATTGCAGGGGGGGAAAAAGGTGCTTAGAGTTAAGTTGCCCCTCTGTGGTAAGTGGGGTGATATGTTTCAGAGGGTTGGCATCTTTTAATCTTTGGGTTTTCCACATCATAATACGGGTCCTAGAAAAGTGACAGAAAGAAAACGATTGCAGGGAAAGTTACAATTGAGGTATTAAGCCATCCTGCCCAGAGACAGGTTTGGCTCATCCCCACTGATTAAAACACCGTATAAAAAACCAGCCATTACAGCATGGAATGATTAAAAAAGAAAACCAGTAATATTGTTTCAGGAAACAAGGCTACTAAGGGTGACGCAGCACATGGAGGCTGAGGCCCTGATTGTGGGGTGTGTTCCAGCTGCTTTGTTCCACTCCAGCTATGCAAAGCTGCCCTAAAGCTGGCTTAGCTGGCCTCTTGGGGAGTGCCCCTGCATAACAGAACTTCAGGTGGTGTGGAGCTTTTGTGCCTTGTCCTCCCACCTCCTATCTGCTGGCACAGGAATTGTGTCTGGCCCATCATACACCCTAGTGATCATGGGCTGCCAGAACAATGGCCCCTTCAGGTTGTGCCAGGGATCTGGCCCAGCACAGAACAGCCCTGGGACTAGGTAAGAAAATGATGTGTTAAAGCCACCATTGCCCTCCCACCCCATGTGCACCACACATGGACTCAAGGTTCTGGCTCTCAATGTCCGTAACTATAGCAAGATAGTAAGGCAGCTGTGACATTCTCCAGGGTACAATCTGGACTGTTGGACAGCTGTGTGCCCTCAATTCTCCAACCTGGGGTGCCACTTACAATGCTTCGCTGTGAGAGCAACCACTCCTGGCCTGCTCATACACAGCCTCCACCAGGTAAATTACCCCCAGCTATACTGCAAGAGTGCTTCAGCCAGCCAGCCTGCCACCCTTGAATTATACTGCAGAGCAACACCAGCAAATTCCCAGTCCCAGACTTTCCCCCAGAAATGTGCGTCTTTTACTGCCCAGCACCCTCCTGGACAATACAAGTTCATATAAAGTCCATCATTTCATTAATAGAAAATAATATGCACAAACCTTGTTAACTCAAGTGGAGTTTCCCAAACACTTCAATCCAAACACACTGACTTAGATAAAACAATAAAACAAGTTTATTAACTACAGAAAGATTTTAAGAAATTACAAGTAATGATGCATAAAAGTCAGAATTTGGTTATAAGAAAATTAAAGGTAAAATACAATTAATAGCTAAGTGAACAAGCTAAAGTGAATTAAAAGCAAAGGCTCTTTACAGCAGTCTGTCTGGAATCCTTTCAGCCAGGACCCTTCCCCAAGTTCTATAAGGCTTCTTTTGTCTTTCAAATATTGTTGATACCATGAGTAGAGAGGAGGGGAAAGAGGTAATCAGGGGAGTTTGCTCCCCTTTTTTATAACAATTCTCTTCTTTGTGAATCATCTCCAGCTGGGGTTCAGGCGACAGCCAGTCTGTTTGCACAGGAACCTCCATCTGTTCCATTGCCAAGATGTAAAATTATTGCTCACACCCTTCTTCCTGCCAAAGAATGGCTGCTTACCCAGGTGATAGTCCATTTGATTTTGTTGACACCTGGCTGAGGCATCAATTTGCCTTTTGTCTCTGAGGAACTGGTTTATGCCTGCTTTTCTAAACTTGGAGCCTGTCTTAGTCAAGCCATACAGTAGAATCTTATAACTTTACATAATATGTTGCCACACATATTTTACTAGGACAGTAATGATCCGCATATTATGAGTTTTCAAATGATACCTCACAAGGCATACTTTGTACAAAATCCATCATAGTCTTGTAAAAAGGGTGGACATAGGGATATAGACTGTCACAGCAGTTGTTGGAACTGTTATGCTGTACTGCTAAGGGTAAAATGGAGGAGTGCAAAGCGTGTAGAAGGAGCATGGGGGAAGTGAAAGTGTGCTTAAAAGGAAGTGACAATGAAAAGAGAAGTGATAGACACAGTAGGAAGAGTGGGAGACTCACTCAGAAAGTGGGGAATGGGAGACACACAACTATTCACTTTCAGAGTGAGTTTCTAAAAGAATTCTGGAGGAAGATGCCCCAGACCCTGTTCCCAAGATGCCATATTTAGTGAGTACACAAGAAATGCACAGATACATTAGATTATCCTACAACATTTCATGCCAGCACTTCTCTCCATCAGTAGTATTTCAGTGAGATCTATGAGCCCGTAGCCACCATTCTGATGAGACGGCAGTCTGATCCTCATTTACACAAACTGGTACTACTGCATCTTCCCCCCAGAGAGAGTATATTGGCAACAAAACATCTTGGCAGGGGGTAGACTACATGACCCTTTCGGTCCCTTCTAACCCTATGATTCTATGATTCCATAAACAGATGGGATCCAAAAAGAGGTAAGTGGCTACAGGGGGAGGTTTCTTCCTTGCCGGATTAGTCCAGCCAAGTTGTCTGAGACAGGCATATGCTTGCTTTCCAAGTGGAAAAAAAAATTCCTCCTTGCAACCAGGAAGCACCTCTTGAGATCTCTTTAATTGGCTAGGCAAGGAGCAGAGCTGCCAGAGGCTACAGCAACCTTGCTAAGTACCTCTAGGTGACAGAAAGAGAAGGTATCACATGTTTGCTATGGTTTCCCTATTAAACAGAAGTTTAGTCACAAGGCCATGACATCTATTACAAAACTCATGGAAGTGTACACTGGGAAAGGAGGTTAAAATCAATTTTTCTATACCTAATAGAAAAACCTCATGCTTTTTATTCCCACAAAATTATTCTGTTTACAGTTTATTCATGTATTTGTGCTGTATGTTGGGTTTGGGGAGTCATTTCTCAAGGTGTTTTTTTATGATGTGGACAGCTGTCTAATAGGAAGTGGGCTGAGACCACTAACACAATTCACATAACATGACTCAAACCAAGCTGTGCATATATGCTGCTCCTATCATATATATCTACACAACTTTGCTTAGCTGGTGTGATGGGGTGCTCACTCCTCACCTCACCTGAAGGGGGGAAGGGAACTGGCTAATTAAACTAAGAGGCTGCACCTGGGGAAGAATTAGGCTGGACAGGCAAACCCTAACAGAAGTTGAAGCTCAGCTGAGCAGGTATAGGCTGGGCCTGTACAAAGCCAGCAAGCTGAGACCAGAAGGGGTCTGTAGGGGAACTAGTCTGTAGTTAGTTCCTGGGAGAAGGGAGGATGTTTGGGGCTATACAGTTAAATAGTACACTTGCTTCCTGGAAGAAGAGTGTTTAGGCTGGAAAACGGGGGGAAATAGAGCAGAGAGGTAGAAAGGAGTCCTGGGAGCAAGCAGACCATAGTTGCTAGACATAGGGTCCCTGGACTGGAACCCGGAGTACGGGGTTGGCCTGAGTTTCCCTTGCAGCCACTGAGAAAGAGGCCTAGGACCTAGCCTTGGATTGGAAAACTGTCTGGAGCGGCATGAAGCTAGCTGATCTAGTGGGACTTTAATACCTCAAAGGGGAAACACCGATAGTGATTTGCCTGGAGGGCCAAGTCATGAAGAGAGAGTCCCAGAGAGCAAAAAGAGCTGCAGTGAGAGCAAATGACAGAAAGGGGCATCAGATCAGGATGGAGCTAATTCCCTGAATAGCCAGGAGGAGGCACCCTAGTGGCGAGTGAACCCCATTACATGTGGGCCTTTAATAATATACTGTGGCATGGACTGGTTTGGGAAAGAATAATGTGTGCTCAAATATAAACAAACAGTAAGTCTCACAGTGGAGACTTGACTTTTGTTCATTGTTTTAAAATTCTTAAAATCACTTCTAAAAGAGCTATAGTCTCAAATTAACAGTGGAAACTTCAAGAGTTCCAGAAAACAGGATTCCTGTAGATAATTTCCAGAGTATGATACCAGCTACTGGACAATAGATTAATAATGATGGTGAATTGTTCTAACAGTTTTTACAGTATTTAATTTTGTCCACCTCTAGTAAGTCCCTGATCAACAAACAATTACACACACACTTAAGTCTATACATTTATTATCCCATTGAAACCAACTGGATGACTCTCAAGAGTAAATTTAAGACTGTGTGTAAACTACTGCAGGATTTGGTCTAAGTAATTTGTTAGTGCTCACAATACTATATGCTTCTTTAAAAAGAGAGTGTAAAATGTATTCTTAAAGACAGACTTTGTTGAAAGCAGCTATGCTATATCCTCATTTTAACTGATGACATCTCCTGAAAATCAGTGCCATTTGATCTCCTTTCCTATTCCACCCGTTCCCACATGATATGGTGGGAAAGAAAGAAGTGCCAATCCCACTGCTATGTCCCAAAACTATTTGGGAGAGAAGCATTGAGCCAGAGGCATCTCTATCTTCTCTCTGTAATCATGGAAGCCCTTCCACGGGAACACTGGATGGTTCACTGAGAAGTTGATCTACTGTGTGGGTGCCACCAAGTGGAGGGAATTGTGGTGCTGTGCAATATCAATTCCTTGGCACCAACACAAGAAAATTTTTGTGGAAGTTAATGCTGACTCTCTCAGCATTATAGCAACTTGTGCAGGTGCTACTCTGTACAGTCAGCCATGAGCATGGAAGAATTAGGGGTTTGGCAAGCCCTGGGAGGCACTAAAAGTGAGCAGAAAAGTAATGGCAATACAGCTACTAAGGGGGCCATAGTGCCAGCCCTAGGCCCAAGGGGTAGAGCAGATGCCCAGCCCTCAGTGCAGATGAAGGACCTTGTCCACAGACTCCTCTGGCTGGAAAACCACAGTACCTGTTGAGTTAGAAACTCTGGATTGTGAATCACAATGTCTCATGCATTGTGCTTTTGTCCTTCTGATGGATTTTTCCATTAGAGAGAAAATATAGCCCTCTGGATACCTGGCTCAGAATGGAATAAAATCTGGGGTTTGCAGTAGGTAGTGCCTCCTACTCAAGGATTCTCAAAGTATCGGCTATATGAAAGCACTCTTTCACTCCTGTTCTGAAATAGCTACTTTACAAAAATATGCAGTTTCCCTCTTAAAAATTGGCAGTCATCTTTGCTTCAGATACCAGAGGACAGTACCCAAAACAAGGAGAGCACATCCTATGAAATGCACGTATCAATACAGGAATCAGAGACTGGCACTCAAAGGCCTGTTACTCACACAAGGTGACACAAAGGAACTCCCTCAAAAGTGTCCCATAAGCTTATCTCCCACTTTACTCCCAATGCATCCTCATAATAAAGGAGGCCTCTGTTGTTTTTAACGTATATTATTTTGTAGATTTACATATTGCAAGGTCTCCTGAAAAGATCACAAGGGATGGTAAAAATAAAATAGGCAAATATACAATATGTGACTTATGTAATGCAAAGCAGGGCAAGTTTTAGGACTTTTTGGAGTGAAGTGATCTCCATGGTTGCTGCTGGTGGTTTTTTTTTTGAATCTACCTACTCAATTTTGGTATTACTAATACCCCTGTCTCATACCCAATATAGTTTGGTTAAGGAACCCTTCCCAGTTTTTAACGATAGCACATTAGAGTTAATGGACAAAGAACAGGTCAGATTCTGAGAGACAGTGAAGACGAGTTGATTTTGTGAGGCTCTCAGCTTATACGAAACCTTTCACAGGTTGGAAAGACAAACCGATTATTCCAAAGATTGCACTTCCTTTAGTCTTTGCTACATCCCTTTCATCTGAAAATGGGCCAAATCCTGCTTGCTTTCCTTATGTGAGCAGTTTCATTAAATTACTAAGATTAGGTGCTTAACAAACCATTGAAATCAATTGACAAACTCTCATTGACTTCAATAATGGACTTTGGATCAAACCATGGGTGAGAGCTGGCCCAAAAACCCACTTGCTAGATCTCAACTGTTTGTATTCATTAAGAAACTATCCTGACACTTCATTAAGGAGCATTTGGAAAATATTTGCACCACAAAAATAAGTAATCCATTAATTGTTTCAGTGGTAATAATTCTAGAAGTCTGCCCCAGTGATAACATGACATTTTACAAAGTAATTGGTGGCATACTTGTGTTCTAATTCCTACTAATAATACTCTAGTTAAAAAAAAAAAATCTTACCCCAAAAGTTTGGCGGCCATGAACTATCCGAATGAGTACTGTTTTTATCCATAACATCCAAAATAATAAATGCGAAACTGGTATGTCCACGATGAAGCACTAGATTTTGATATGTCTGCGATTCAGCAGGAGAAGAAATGCGTTCACGCAGCCAGTCACATTGTTTTGCTTGCATAGAAGGAAATAAAAAGTATCACATTTCCTGCTTTTAGACTCAAATTAGCAACTGTTTGGCTTATCTTGGAGTGCCACATGGTTCCTGAGACGGGACAATTTCCCTCTCGTCATTTCCTCAGCTAAGGAGTGAATTGACTTAAAACAATACCAAATCTCCTCCTTTTCTGAAGCTTGCCACTGCATCCAAAGTCATCTGAGAGAGATGAGGGTTCCTTCCTCTGCCCCACAGCAATTCCCCTCATCCTGCCTGCTTTAAGCATTCCAAAACACCTATTGGTTTCAGTGGGGAATTTTGGATATACCAGGAAGGCAGGATTGGTGTCTTATTAAATATCCTTTCTTTAAGTGTCTCATGAGAGTATGTTTTTATTTGTTACCCTCCATTATTCCTCAACTAGCACAAAAGCTTAGGCCTGACAGTCTGACCACTCATATGAATATTTTTTTTTAATTACTATACTTCACAGTGCCTCTGTTAATCTGAGGATGTATGTGGGGAGGAAAGAGCCCATGTTCCAGAAAACAATCTATTTTTGTGTTTTGAACTCTGCCTAGTGCTGTGAGGCCCTAATCCCTGCTTGGAGTTTGTACCTACCACTGCAAAAGAAGTAATAAATAGTAGGGCTGGCGATTAATCACAGTTAACTCACACAATCAAAAAATGATCGTGATTAAAAAAATTAATCGCAATTAATCAGTTTTAATCGCACTGTTACACAATAGAATACCAACTGAAATGTATTAAATATTTTGGATGTTTTTCTACATTTTCATATATATTTTGTGTTGTAATTGAAATCAAACTGTATATTATTTTTTATTACAAATATTTGCACTGTAAAAATGATAAACAAAGGAAATAGTATTTTTCAATTCATCTAATTCAAGTACAATCTCTTTATAATGAAAGTTGAACTTACAAATATAGAATTATGTACAAAAAACCTTCATTCAAAAATAAAACTTCAGCACCTACAAGTCCACTCAGTCCTACTTCTTGTTCAGCCAATCGCTAACACAAAGAAGTTTGTTTACATTTACAGGAGATACTGCTGCCCTCTTCTTATTTACAATATCAACAGAAAGTGAGAACAGGCATTTGCATGGCACTTTTGTAGCTGGCCAGATATGCTATGTGTCAGATATGCTAAACATTCATATGCCCCTTCAGCCTTTAGCCACCATTCCAGAGGACATGCTTCCATGCTGATGACGCTCGTTAAAAAAATAATGCATTAATTAATTAAATTTGTGACTGAACTCCTGAGGGGAGAATAGTATGTCTCCTGTTCTGTTTTACCCACATTCTGCCATGTTATAGCAGCCTTGGATGATGACCCAGCACATGTTCATTTTAAGAACAGTTTCACTGCAGATTTAACAAAACGCAAAGAAGGTACCAATGTGAGATTTCTAAAGATAGCTACACCACTGGATGCCAGGTTTAAGAATCTGAAGTGCCTTCCAAAATCTGAGAGGGATGAGAAGCAGAGCATGCTTTCAAAGTCTTAAAAGAGCAACATTCCGATGCAGAAACTACAGAACTCGAACCACCAAAAAAGAAAATCAACCTTCTGATGGTGGCATCTGACTCAGATAATGAAAATGAACATGCATTGGTCCATACTGCTCTCGATTGTTATCGAGCAGAACCCGTCATCAGCATGGACGCATGTCCCCTGGAAATCTGGTTGAACATGAAGGGACATATGAATTTTTAGCGCATCTGGCACGTAAATATCTTGCGACGCTGGCTACAACAGTGCCATGCAAATGCCTATCACTTTCAGGTAGGGTGACCAGATGTCCCAATTTTATAGGGACAGTCCCGATTTTGGGGGCTTTTTCTTATATAGGCACCTATTACCTCCCGACCCCCTGTCCCGATTTTTTGCACTTGCTATCTGGTCACCCTACTTTCAGGTGACATTGTAAACAAGAAGCGGACAGCATTATCTCCTGCAAATGTAAACAAACTTGTTTGTCTGAGCAATTGGGTGATCAAGAAGTAGGACTGAGTGGATTTGCAGGATCTAAAATTTTACATAGTTTTATTTTTGAATGAAAGTTTTTTGTACATAATTCTACATTTGTAAGTCCAACTTTCATTATAAAGAGATTGAACTATAGTACTTGTATTAGGTGAATGTAAAAAATACTATTTCTTTTGGGGTTTTTTACAGTAGAAGTACTTGTAATCAAAAATAAATATGAAGTGAGCACTGTATACTTTGTATTCTGTGTTTTAATTGAAATAAATATATTTGAAAATGTAGAAAACATCCAAAAATATTTAAATAAATGGTATTCTATTATTGTTTAACAGTGCGATTAATCGTGATTAATTTTTTCAATCACTTGACAGCCCTAATAAATAGTAATAATAATATACCCTTTATGCCCCAGAAATATAACCAAGAGACTTAATGGTATGTACATTGTTATATGCTATATTTCAGTGAAAATGTAGAAGGAGCAGTAGAATACAGATGACCATGTATTCTTGTGAAAACATTGCAGGTCCTAGCGCAAAAGCTCTTACTTCTTAAATGCACCTGCAAATTAGTGATAAGCCTGATCTATAAAATTCTGGTTCAGATTTCAAACCTCTTTTCTCTTCCAGAGTTTTTGTGGGGTGTAGTTCAGCCTTTCATAGACAATGGGATCAGTTACATCATCCATGTCTGGCTTTGAATTTCAAAGCCCTAAAGTTCAGGCATATTTAGATCTGAGGATTTGGTTCTGGACCAATATTACTGATTCTAAACTCTGATGTTACACCAAGTTAAAATGTATTAAAGAAAGAAACATGACTTGCTAGTGAAAACACAATGACTAAAATTTTCAAACCTGGGGCCAAGTATTAGACACCTAAGTGAAACAGGCATGACTTTCAGAAGTATGAATTATTTTGAAAATCATTAATAGGGAAGAAGTCTTCTCTCTCCTAAACAAGTCTAAGATCTAAATCATCCCTTTTGGAGTATGTTGAAAAGAGACCATAAAATACAGTGGCCAGAACTTTCAAACCTGGTGCTTACATCCATGTCTAGGCTCCTAATCAAAAGAGGCCTGTTTTTCAGAGATGTTAAACATACAGAGATGAGTAAACAGAAGGGCAATCAAGGTCAATATAAAGAACATAAGAAAATTTGCTGATTTTGGAAATGTTCTGCAGATCTAGTTGAAATAAGATTATAGTGATGCCTTTCACACCATGTTGCCAAAATGAATGAATCTACTATAGTAATTATCCAGTTTCCAATTATCAATAAATAGAAAGGTAACAGAGATGGGTGATGAAACAGATTAGAAGTATGAAATCTATTTCTTTGAAAAGATTAGGACTGTTTATTTTAGAGAGGCGACAAATAAGAGGGCACATGATAAAGATATACTAGTGAATGGTATAGAGAGTCATATGGTCACTGTTCTGCCTTACCCTTTCATAATATAAGAGCAAAAGGATATTCAATGAGATTGTAATGTAGCACATTTTAAAATCATAGAAGTAAATCTTTTTTACACAATGGATAATTAGTCTATGGGAATTATTATTACTAAGTATCATTCAGAAATAGAGCTTAGCAAGATTCAGAAAGAACTGGACATCTATATGGATATAAACCTTCATGCTTCATGATGTAAATTAAGCACTAACAGGTGATGGCTAGGAAGAAAGTTTCTCTATGGGCAGGTTATTCCATCATTGGAGTTCTTTCACCTTCCTCTGAAGCATCATGCATTGGCCACAGTCATATAGAATACCAGACTATTTAGACCACTAATTTGACCAGTATGACAATTCCTATTTTATCTCTATATGTTAAACACTACTAAAAATATGACAGTGGTGAAAGTTTTAAATGTCCTGATTATAGGTTTTTAGAAATGCTGCTGCATTCCTTCAATGGGCAAATTCTGCCATACTCTCTCATATTGAGAACTACCTTACTCTGCAAATGGTATTATTGTAAACAAGACTACTAAAATACTACTTAGCTTGAGTAAGGATGGGTTAAATCTGGCCCACTGATTTCAGACAGACAAGAGATGGTGGATAAGTGGACAACAAGTTGTCAAATTCATTGCTGGTAGATGTGGACATAACTCCACTGAAATGAATTAAATCATCCACCCCTCAATAAAAGGGAACTAAATTTTGTGCTTACACATTGTCAGCAAAGTCAGAGGAGTTACTCTCATTCACACCAGAGTAATTAGAAGCAGAAATTGACATTATCTCCATTTATAAGTTAGCAATGTACATCTGCCCTGAGATATTAACTGTTTTTTGAAAACTAGGCCCCATTTTATTAGCACCTTTCAGGGTTTAATGCACTGTATGTATTTATGTTGAACTCTTTTGAGAGAAGTTGAAATTCTTTGTTTGCCGTTCAAGAGCCTATAAAGCTCACTGAAAGGAAAGAGTGAGACACACTACAGTTTGAGTATGTGCAGTAATTTATTCTACTCTTTCCATCTGAAGGCTCTGATTTAGACTGGGATTTCCTTTAATTGTTTCACTTTTCAGCCATCTCAGATTTGTCCTTGGTTCATTTACAGCTGTCCAGAGGCATGAAGAACAACTGAGGAATAATTGTTTTTCCTTAACTAGAGATGGAAAAATGCTCCCATCTCATAATGGGCTATCTATTTAAAGGGATAGTCGTAATATGGTAAATGACAAAGAAATTATCACTGAAAGTTGCACTCAATAATGATTCATTTGTGCATGAACAAAGCCATAGACTCAATGCAGGATTTTGCAGTTTAGTTGCTGTGGAGCTTAATCTTCACTGAGAATATTAAATTGTCTACTTAACCTATCTTCAAAATGATGTCTCTAGCATGTTGCTTCTTTGAGCCTGCCTCTCCCTCAGTGGATGCTAAAAGAATATGGCTTTTAGAGACGGCATCAGCATGTCAAGAGGGGAAGAGGGTTCTTGGTTTCCAGTAAAGGCAAAGACTTAACTGCTTTTCATCATACTTACCAGAAAAATTCTGTGTGTGTGTGTGTAGCTTAGAAGGAAAGCAACTTCTTGACCATTTCTGTAGCACTACACTAGTGATGGGACAATGCAACATTGCTGGATGTGAATATGCCTAATTTAAAGAGACACTTTTTCAAGGTTTTTAGGTCCAACATTCAGCACAAGACCTTGGAATCTTGAATATGACTGAATGTGATAACCATGTGGAATTTAGTTGAGGATGAGGAGAGGAGGCAGAGAAGATGAGTCCCCTCTCTTCCTGCCAGCCTAGAACTGCAGAGTGATGTTCTTGTTCTCTAGAAAAACAAATCTCTGCGGCCCACTGACTTCAGTGTGGGGCTGAAGAATGAGACACAGAGAGGGGGGAAAAAAGGTTCACTGGTCTACCTGCCAACTCCAGTATGATACTAATTACTCAGCTTGAGCTTCTCTCTGGTATTTCATTTATATTGCATTGATCTGTATCTGGCTGTCTTGCATGCCCGTATGATTGATGTCTTTCTCTCACAGTTGCCTGCTTTAACAACCACATGTAGAAACCTGGTGGGGAGAGGCTGTTAGCTCTCTCCATCTGATGTTGCTGTGTGTACATATGAATTCGCTGCACCTTTTATTAACTATTTGTTTGTATTACCGTACTGCATAACCCCCCACCCCCATAGCCTACGACACAGAAGGAAAAATTATGTTCCCTTGTGGAAAAATGAAAAATCATTCAATAGAAAATAACATTGCTGTAGCCATCATGGTTTGCGGACTTCAGTAACTCAGCCAGAGGTTATGGGTCTATTACAGGAGTGGTTGGGCAATGTTCTTGGCCTGCAATGTGTGGAGGTCAGATTAGTTGATCATGATGGTCCCTTCTGGCCTTAAAGTCTATGAGCATTTTAAAACCAACATATATGAGGGACATAAATTGTGCATCCAGCTACTATATCTTGGCAAAACCATTTTTGATCTATTGGGTTCTTACACACCCTCTGTTCTTTTTAAAAACAATGAAAGAAAATCATACCAATTTTACTCACCCTCAAGGAGGCCTGAAATTTCAAAGGGCAGTGAAAAATAACTTTCATAGGTCTGCCTAAATTTATTCATGTTGTATGATGCTTCTGCTGCTTAACCTAGAGAGATGAATTTTTTTGAAAGACAAGGAGTCTACTTTACCTATTAAACTACATGACATATATCAGAGCAGAATTACATGTGTCCTAAGTTGCCAAACAGTTTTTAAAGGACCTGACATCTTACATAACCACAAACATATTGCTGAGCAATGTTGTTTACACATGGACTTGCATAATAGTTGATGTGTGAACATAAGAATGACCATATTGAGTCAAACCAATGGTTCATCTAGCCCTGTATCCTTTTGCTGATAGTGGCCAGAGCCACATTCTTCAGAAGAAATGAACAGAACAGGGCAATTTCAAGTGATCTATCACATGTCCTCCAGTCCCAGCTTCTGGCAGTTGAAGGTTTAGGGACACTTTGAGGATGGGGTTGCATCCCTGACCATCTTGGCTAATAATAACACACTGACATAGGCTCTGGCAGTGTCGCAGACAGACTAGGGTCGGCTGCCCCTGGGCTACTTCCAGACTCCCCCTCTGGTGGTACCTGGGTCACAGTGGTGTCTCTGTAGGGTCCAGCACCATGGGTTCCTCAGGGTAGTTGGTGAGAGGCAGATCTGGCAACTCCTCTGGGTAGCTGGCTCGGGGCAGGCCCGGCAACTCCTCCAGGTAGTGGGCGAGGGGCAGGTCAGGCCAGCCCTTGAGTGCACCTAGGGCCGCAGGGGCTTCCCAGCCGTGGGCCAGGCTGGAGGCATCTGGCCTCCCCAGCGGCTGTCTCTCCAGTGAGTTCTGAGGTTGAGCCTTTGTACTTCCAGGATGCCGCCTGACCCTCTGAGGGGCGGGCTCAGAGCTCCCTAGTTCCGCCCACTCTGGTGTCCGGAAGGGCTCGTCCCTCTCCGGGGTGGCGAGGAGCCACACCGCCTCACTACACCTACACAAAACCAAATGTCAACTTTAGTAACACACAGCTGAATGCTGTTACAGGCTTCTGCTCTCTTGGTAGTGTATTGTTACGACTTATCAGCTCCTGGTCTATAGTCTGCCAATATGAACTTTGTTGATACTATCAGGCAGAGTCTGGCAGCAACATGGTATTAAGCATCAAACCAAGTTAAGTCTATAAAGTGGTTGTGCTACTCAACTTGTATGGGTGTGAGACCTGGACTTGCTACAGGCATCACAAAGCTGCTAGATAAGTTCCATATATGACATCAGTGTGCTATAGTCACATCGTATGACAAGATAAAGTTACCAGTAATGAGGTTCTGGAACATGGTCACTCCGCAGGGATTGAAGCCATACTTAGTGCATCATAGTTAGGCTGGGCTGGTCATGTGGTGAGGATGGACGACACCAGAATGCCAAAGCAGTTGCTGTACAGTGAATTGAAAGTGGGCAACCGCATATGAGGCCAGAAGAAACACTTCAAAGAGACACTAAAGCACAACTTGAAACAGTGCAACATTGAGGCTGACAGCTGGGAGTCATCAGCAACAGACAGATCACTCTGGCAAGCAGTAGTCCATGATGGGGTTACCCAGTCTGAGATTAACTGCCCTATGGATCTTGAGGCACAGAGGATATGTCAAACAGTGGCGGACTCAGGAGATGCAGATTGTAATCCCTTCCCCAGCACCAAGCTACCTATGCACTTCTTCATGTGGAAAGGACTGCCACTCACATCAGCCATTTTAGCCACAACCATACTCACAAGACTTAAAATTGTTGTCAGTGTCATCTTCGGTCGCGAAGGACATCATCATCATCACACATAGCTCCATAACTGGTTTGTTGTTGAACAGGTAGATCCTGCTGCCTATTGCCCATATTCTACCATGGCCTGGAATATATAGTCTTCATTTTTTTTTTAACCTGTGCTGAGAGCAGAATCTGAATGTATGGGGCGATGCATAAAAAACCCTCTCTTTGGGACCAAATTTGACATTGCATTTTTCAGAAATGCTTCCCAGCCATGGATGCAGTACACATATTATGTAAGGGCCTAATTCAAGAGGCACTAAAGTTAATAAAAAGACTTCCGTAGACATCAATGGGCTTTGGATAAAATTCCATATACTAATGGAAAGATAAATACTTCTGTAGTGATGTTAATATTTATTGCTGCTGTGTATCTGAAATCTGTCCCAGAGATCTAATGGGAGGATTCCATGAGCAAAACCATGCTGTTGCTGATTCTAGTATTACTGTTTCCAATACTAATAAGTTACCTCCAAACACTTTTTTCAGAACTGATTTAACATGGGTTTGCTCCCAGTCTAATTTCAGATACTGGGTCCAATTAACCCCCTAGCTGGTGGATTTGGCTTGTGGAGACACAAAACCGTCCCACATGGGATGATCTGCCACAACACCTGCAGTATACCCTGGTTTGGTTTTTATTAATGGGTCTCATGTAGGCGTTAAAGTTGTTTAATTTTTCAGGACTGCTTTTCTTTAGGTGCCGATCTAGGCTGAAAATCCCTCTTTCATCTTACTACCTGAATGACTTACAATAGTAAAAGTTTGTTTTCTGAGCCAGACCATTTATAAGCACACAATGCTAAGGGAAACAATGGTAAACTTTTGATCATGATGGCTTTTTACATCAGAGGAGATAAATTGGTTTACTAACACTATGAAGACATTGTTTACTGGAAAAATAAAGCCTTTCTGAAATTTAGAACAAAAGGAAATCACGGAGGAAAGGGTAAGAGTGGAGGTAAGACCAACAATTGAAGGAAATGCCTTTCAGCGATCATTGAATGCTTAATTTTCTTGGGCCTCACATTTACTGATTTACGTAGGGGTGGGTTTTATTTTTGTTTTTTTTGACCACTCACTAATTGCAGAATATCTATTTTTATCTTAAATCAAGCCATTCTGGGATATAAATGATAAACAATTTATTTCTGTTGCTGTATGTATCACTGTTCTATATTATCAGTGATCTGATGGAAAATGATCTAATACAGAAGGGTATGATATGATAACCAAGTATATTTTAAGGGCCTGAACTTGCATCCTTGCAAAGTTTTGCACAGGGTGTGAGGAATATAGGTCTGGACCCCATGCACTGAAGATTTGAGTCAGCAAGATACTTAATCACATACTTAAAATTAGGCACACAGTTAACCCCCCTGCTTTCAATGTGCTTAGTTTGACATGTGTCTTAGTACCTTGCTGAATCAGGATTATAATGTCCAGGTATAGCTTATTTTCTATTATTTCTATTGCAGTTGCCCTAAGACTTATGGCCCCATGGTACCAGGCAATGTACAAACAACTAACAAAAGCAGTTTAGGAATTTTTGTTTTTCTTCTGTGCCACCTAAGTAACTTCCTTCTTGGTGGTGCTGGGGAAATCATATTATGGATTTATTTTATTTTATTTTTTTAAAGTCCCTTATCAAACACTCCCCCTCCCACCTCCCCATCCTCCTGAAGGAGCATTCTAGGTTTACAAGGCAGGGCTTTCCAGTGTTACACATCTTATGTGACAGTCTCAGTTGCCAGCCCTGTCATTCCTGCCCACAGCTTAGCCTGTATGTCATGCATTCAGCTGCAGTTCCACCTATAGGCCTTCTAGAGGCTGCTGTGGGGCCCAGCTGCCTGAAGCCAGGCCCCATTACTCCTGGGGACATTCTGCACCAAAAAATTAAAAATTCTGTGCACAATATTTTAAAATTCTCCCAAATTCTGCAAATTTTATTTGTCAAAATAACACTACATAATCACACCAGTTTCAATTATTTTGGTAATTTATTTCAAAATACCTGTCAACAATTATGTTTGCAACAATACATACAAACACAAAAGTCCCCCTAGATTAGAGAGTTAAAGAAACCCCTATGACAACCCAGTTCCTGCTTCTCTGCCCCCTCCCCAGAGTGCAGCCAGGGGGCCAGACCCCCATAACCCCTCCTCTCCAGAGCCCAACCATGGCCCCCCCTTGCCCAGACACCCATCTCCCTCCCCACCCCCGGAGCCCAGGGATCCAGAGGGAGAAACAGCCTGATGCTCAGTCCCAGGTTTGCAGAGTTTCCTGCATGCTGCCCTCTCCTTCCCTTAGGGCATGCTGGGAACTGCAGCTGCCAGGAACCCTCTAGCTCCCTCTCCCAGCAGTGTCTTCTATGTGTAAGCTGGGCTTTGCTGAGTCCAGTAGCCCTAGTGGTGGCTAGCAGCACTGCAGTCCATTTCTGTGGTGCGGGGGAGAGGGGGAGAAATTCTGCAGGCACAACATTAATTTCTGCAAAATTCTGCATTGCACAGTGGCGCAGAATTCTCCCAGGAGTAGCCCCATGTCTCTCTTCCCTCTGGCTGCTCCCACTGCTGGATCTAAGCAGGGAAAGAATAGCAGCAGGTGTTTGCTCAGCGGGTGGTGACAGAAGACGAAGGAGCTCCATGCTAGTCCTCAACTCTCTCTCTCAGCCAGACCCCAGACTACCACTCTCCTCCACCCCCTGAGTGACAGACCTCCCACTACTCCTGGGTTTCATGAGACTGTCCTGCTTTGTCCCATCCCCCACCCCCGAAGCCCTCTGTCCCAGTTGAAGTGGCCCCTGTCCCATAGGGCTGGCTGGGCTCAACTCCCTGCTCTGGGCACTGTGACCTGGTCCCTGCAGTACAAGGTTTCAATGTCACTCACTCAGATTTGGCTGGCTGCCCCACCATCAAGGAGTCAGGCCAAACCAAGCAGTGCTGCAACTCCCCTGGGCTTCCCACCCCAGGGACAGGACCCATCCCCCTTTTACCACTTTAAATGTCGGGAGGTAGGCAGTCAGACTCCTGCTGCTGAAAGAGACCACAAGCATATCCCAGGCCTTTGCCCTCCTGAGAGACCACAGCCACCAATTCCCCAGCTGCTAGCCCCCAAGAAACACCCCAGCTCTCCTCCCAGACAGCCCTGTCCTATCTACCCCAGTAAACCCAGACATCCCAGCACCCACCAAACCTTAGCACCCTCACCCTAGGACCTACCTACATACCCCTCCAGGGCCACTGCCAATAGCACCAGCTATCCCCAGGCATCCCCTGCCATGCCCCTGTCCTCCCTGCTACCTCCGACCTCCTCCAGCACCCACTGACCTAAGCACCCAAGTCCCTCCTAGCATAACCGATCAGTACCCCAACCCCTCTCACCCTAGCATCTTTAGACACATGCCCACATCTTCACAGCTGCCAAATTCTGTGCAGCTCCATATCGTGCCCCTGCTTGGTGATATTTATGGGCATTTTACTTAGTATGGCTAAACAATACTGTCATTCCTGTGTTTGATCTAGATAGAGACAATTGTCAGACATTTCACATTGGGAGGCATTGTCTAGAGAGTCATTCCCCAGAGACTTTTTGCCCTATCAGGGCTGGAAGGGATCTCAAGCAGTCATCAAGTCCAGCCTTCTGCACTGTGGCAGGATCAAGTAAACCTAGACCATCCCTGACAGGGGTTTGTCCAACCTGTTCTTAAAAACCTCCAGTGATGAGGGTTTCACAACTTCAACTTTTGATTAATTTTAAATGATTAGCATGTTGTATGACTTGTAGAATGATATTTTGTATTAAATAAACACTTCAGGTCAGAAAGGTGGGAGACTGTCTATCCCACACCACAACTGAACGTGGGGATAGGGCTACTGAGAGAGCCTTGAGATGCTCCAAAGTAAAAGGAAATGAGTGAGACGGAAATTGCATGATCAAGCTCTATCCACACACTTCACTGAAATTCAGCCACTTCCCAGATGGAGCACAGGAACTGTGCAATAGTGGGCAACAACACTGCACAACAGTTCAGTAAAGTAGTACTATAAAATTATAGAAGTCTAGGAAGAATTTGTGTAGGGTAGCATTACTTTGGTGTCCTATTGATTCATGGCCTTTCAGCATTTCCATTAGAAAACCCGATCATTCACAGCCTAACTTCTGCCAAAAATTATATCCTAGGATATTTTCCTGCTAAACTCAGTTTAACTCCACCACAAAATGGTTCTTGAGGGCTGTAATTATCACTATGCACATGATTTTACAAAAAGGAAGAGTAGGCTTATGCTAAAAATAGAGCAGTGGTATTTGGACCTGTCTGACTTAGCAGCCAAACAAAGAATAGTTTATTGCCACAGAGATCAATTATATGAATTCAAAGAAACTTGCACCCCATTTCTGTATACACTTAGGGCTGGACTTTACTATAGGGAGATCAACACTGCTGCAATCGATTGCAGCAGGGTTTGATTTAGCGGGTCTAGTGAAGATCTGCTAAATCAATGGCAGAGCACTCTCCAGTCGACCCTGGTACTCCACCTCTCCAAGAAGAGCAAGAGAAGTCGACCAGAGAGTTTCTCCCCTCGACGCACCACAGTGACGACATCAGGGTATGTCGACCTACGCTACATCAACTCCAGCTACATTATTCACATCGCTGGAGTAGTGTAACTTTGGTCGACTTACCCTGGTAGTGAAGACAAGCCCTCAGATAAAAAATGTTGAAACTGCTCAAACAATACTGTCATTCATGTGTTTAGAAGTGATAAATTCCATTATAAAGCCCTTTCTTCTTAATGGATCAAATTCATGTATGTATCTATATATGTAGTATTTGTGTATCTGTATTTTCCATTACTCGTGTACTGTGTCTGCTATATCAAAATTATTATTTTAAGTATTGTTTGTATAAAATAGTAATAATTTTGCTTCCAAATCTGAACATGGGAGAGAGTGCTTTTCAAATGTCATGGTGCTCACACCAAACATAGTGTTTTATTCTCTACCTGTCATTTGACAAAACAAGGATAGGAATTCACACTTATGAATGAAAATAATCATGGTGAAAAGCACAGAGTTGCTTTAGAAGAATACTGATTATGCTCAGAAGAACCTTTCTGACACCCACAAGTAGAAAATAATTTCTGATAAAATTCAGAGTGTAGGGATGACACTCTTCTGGTTTTGATAGTTCTCATGAATACCAGAATGCCATGTGTATTTAGTGAATATAGGATACTTTGAAAATAATGTCAGGAAAATCTATGGATTGATAGGGTACTCAAGCCTCCTCCCTCCCAGCAGGTATGGTGTCTCAAATGTTTTCTTTGCCATCTTAAAATAAGTTTTGATAGCTTGTGGGAGGCTTTCTGTGAGGATCATAGCGGAGTCACAGGGAAATCAGAAAATGTAGGTCAGAGACTTTAAATGGAAGTAGGGCTCTAGGGCAAGACATTTCTAAACCAGCAGTCAAAAGAGGAACTCTTTGATTTCTGGTACGTGCATAATAGTTAAGTAAAATAATTCCCAATAGGCAAGCTGGTTCCAACTTGTATAACATTGTGGGACAAGGGATTCCGCCATGTTGGTAATATATGATCAAAGATATAGGCTCCAATTCTGAGCTGTACTCAGTCTGCTTTTGCAGCACCCCACTAGTGCAAAGTGGCCCTAAACCCAGTAAACTGATTTCAGAAGATGTTTCCTGCGTCCTTAAGTAGCATAGAGCCATCACAGGAGGCATGTCGGGGGCAGAGGATGTGGCCAGGGTTCCCTTATGCTGTCTCATGGCAGAGGACAAAAACATTCAGGGAATAGCAAATACTGAAGAGGACAAGTCACTGATACAAAGCAATATGGATCTCTACAAATGCATTTCACTACAACCAAATGTAAAGTCCTGCATCTAGGATCAAAGAACACAGGCCAACTGGCAGGATGGCGCATTCTATCCTGGGAAGCAGTGACTCTGAAAGAGACCTGAAGGTCCTGGTGGATAATCAGCTGAATATGAGCTTCAGGTGTGACGCTATGGCCAAAAGGACTAATGTGATCTTTGGATGCATTAACAGGGTAATCTTGAGTAAAAATAGAGAGGTGTGAGAGAGTGCTATCTGCAGCACCCTGGTCACTGAGGTTGCTGCAGCACAGAGAAGACTGTGGGCTGAACTGGAATCAATCAACCTGTTACTGGTGGGGATTGCTGACAATTGTTGGGCTAATGAGGTAACTGGCTTAGTCATGGGGAGGCTATGCAATTGGAGGAAGAGGAAGGCGAGGAGGGAAATTTAGAGGGTGAGCTTAATGGAGGAGAGAAGTTGCGTGAGAGGCTCCTGCTGCTCCTCTATGCTATGTCCTGCCATGTTTGGAAATGGAGGACTAAAGGTACATGTCGGTGAAAAGAAACACCGTGTGTGTATGTGACTAGGAGACCATGAAAACAGGCTCGGCAGCGCTGCTCACTGGGTAGTTGCAGAAGCACCCTGTGACAAGAGCTTATTTTACCTCTGCACTTGGCAGTGGTGTGACTACTACTGGAATGCTATGTCTACTTCTGGTGTCCACCATTCAAAGAGGATGTTGCAAAATTGGAGAGGGTTCAGAGAAGAGCCATGAAAATGATTAAAGCATTGGAAAACATGCCTTATAAGTGAAAGACACAAGGGACTAGATTTACAAAAGGACGTAAGCCCCTAACTGCCACTTTAGGTGCCTAAATCTCAGGATCAGGCCCCACTGGGATTCAAAAGACCCCTGCTCAGCTGCCCCTGAACCCTGTAGGCATCTAAAATTGCTCCACACCTAAATTTTTGCAGTTAAAGTTCTGTAGGCACCAATGTTTCTGCCAGTGCATCTCTGCACTGCAGCCCCATGCTGTGTCTGGATGCCTAAGCCCCCACATGGTACACAGACTGAGGGAAAATGGGTATACCTCTGCCTAACTCAACTGCAGGGACTGAGTCAGTTGGTGAGCTCTGTGTATGCTTATCGCATTAGGCCTCTAGAGGCAAGTTTATACAGAACAGCCTGGGGGTGGTGGAGGAGAAGAAAGATTTCCTGCCTAATGTTCAGCCCAGTGCTTAGGGCACTCATCTGCAGTGGGGAAACCTTCATTCTAGTCTCTTTCCCCCGACGTGAGGGAAAGAAGGGACTTGAACAGGGATTTGCCACCTCTTAGGTAAGTGCCATAGCCACTAGAGGGCTATAAGATATTCTGATGTGGCACTCCCTCAGTCTCTCCTGTTGAAGCTGTTCCACTGCTGATAAATATTTAAAAAAACCAGTGGTGCAGGGGGACTAGATCCTGGGTCTTCTACCTCCCTGGGGAGTGCTCTAGCCACCAGTCTACAGCATCATGTGGAACAGCTTTAACAGAAGAGATTCAGGGAGCACCATATCAGACTATCCTATATAACTCAGTGGTTATTGAGCGATGGCAGATCCCTGGTCACATCCCTTTTTCTTGGATGGAGGTGGGGACTTCAGTCAGGGGTCTCCTACATCCCAGGTGAGACCTTTTAGCCCATAGTTTAGGGTAAAGAGGGGAGTCCTCCTCTGTCTCTGCTTCTTGCGAAAACAGCATAAGAACCTAACACTAAGAGAGGGCTTGCAGCTGAGAATCTCAGCCATAGAGTGGTGCTGAGCTCCCTCAGAAGATGTAAGGTTTAGGTCACACCTCTCTCCCTGGGCTCTCTCAATGCTTAGCGTAGGCAGCTCACCATCTAGCTGGCTGGCTTTTGTGGATCCCAGTCTCATGGGCCTATCTCTCCCTTTTGTATAGGGAGCCAAGGCACCTAACTCAGGGTTTGTGAATCCCAGTGACTTTCTAAGCGCCTAAGTTTCTTTGAATGTGGTCCTAAGAGCTCACTTTACTTAGTTGGGGGGGGGGGGCAGAACTTTGATAATGAAGGGCTCTTCAATGTAGCAGACAATGGAATAAAAAGATCCTCTGACTGGAAGTTGAAGCTAGACAATTTCGACTAAAAATAATGGCCACCTTTTTAACAGTAAAGATAAATAACGATTTGAACAATTTACCAAGGGTTGTGGTAGACTCTCCATCACTGGCAACTTTTAAAACAAGATTGGATGTTTTCTAAAAGATATGCTCTAGTTCAAAGAAGATTTAATTCAGGGAAGTCCTATGGCCTGTGTTACAGAGGTCAGACTAGATGATCGCAATGGCCACTTCTGAATGTGTAATCAATGAATGAACCTGCACTGGGAACCAGACTGCCACAAAGCACAACTTTCTGTCCCACCCCACCCCCTTCTTCCTAGTTGCACCAAGCAGTGCTGTAGCTGAGGATCTGGCCCATTGTATTTAATTCACAATGAACTCCCTCCCTGGTGCCTTTAGCAGAAACTCTACAGGTTTCTCTGGGATGGTAACCTTAATCTGAGCAGGAATTCCTTCTAGATGGGAGCTGTGTAATGCCATTTTAGACATTATGCAGTCTCCCAAAACCTCCCAGCCTGATTGCTCAGCACCTCTTCCAATGTCCTGGTGTGAATAAGAGTTCTCCCCTGCTAATGATACATGCCATCAGCCCTGATTGTTTTAAACAACTTTAAGCTTGAGAATTTAATTGCACAAAAATCAGAAAATTCAGATTTTAGATTCCCGCTGTAACTTTTTATATGTATCTCTAGAAATAGAGGGGAGAAGGAGACAGCAAAGGAGGAAGTTGAGGTTATAGCAGTGGTCCCCAAACTGTGAGGGGTGCCCTCTCAGAAGGCTGTGGAGGAACTTTTTTTTTGGGGGGGGGGGGTTGCACGGCAGGGAGGGAGCAACGCCCAACCCAGCTCTGCTCTGCCCCCATCCCAGCTCTGGCCCCAGCCATAGCTCCACTCCGCCTCCTACTCTGCCCCCAGCCCAGCTCTGCCTCTAGCCCCAGCTCCTCCCCCATCCCCCATTCTGTCCCCAGCTCTACTATCAGCCCAAACTCCTCTGCTGAGCCAACTGTGCAATAATTGAAGATGGGGCGCGGACAGATTCCGTTACTGGTAAGGGGGGTGTGACAGGAAAAAGTTTGGGCACCACTGGGCTAGAGGCATTTTTCATCCTCTGAGTTGCACTTTGGAATTGGAGCTCGAATAAACCCCAAAGCAAGCCTCAGCCAAATCTGCCAACATTCCAGTCAAATTCTGTTTGACTTACTCTGAGACCTGGGCTAATTATAAGAAGGCTGCAAAGACCCCCTCCCTCACTCAGCACATAGCTTGTGAGAGGTCAGCAATGCCTTTCCTCTCCATTTTTTGACTGACTGTGAAAGGAGGGAGCAAAAAGGAGAGTCTGGTGCTGCTTTGTTCAGCAGTTCTGAGCAGAGTATCTCCTCTCCCCTCCTTGCTGCTGTCAGTCGGCTGGTTAGCTGGTTAGGCTCAATAAACAAGCAGGAGTTGCACTTGCAGTGCCCTGCCAGCAAGGGCTGCTATGTCTGTCCACCTTGGGAGGCAGGCGCCTGAGCTCTGGCTCCAGCCTGAAGCCCTCAGGCCCAAACAGGGCATGAGGGAGCAGCACCAATGGGGCAACAGCTATGGAGGATGGGCATAATAGGGACACCACTTTCAGAAATGGGGAACAACACAGGCACAAGGGAGCAGCTATGGGCTGAGTTTGGGGAAAGGATAAAGGAGATGGAAGGACTTTGGAGAGAGGAAAATGACTGGGACAAGAGGCAATTTTCAGAAGAGAGAATGCGGGGTGTTAGGGGCTATATTGACTGAGACAATGTAGATTGTGACTGAGGGAGGAGACACAATGTTACCAACTCTGTGTTCAAAAATCATGAGTCAGGCACAAAATATAATACACTTTTTGTTTTTAACAATATATTGGTTTCCTTTTATTTACCCTCTGGTTATTGAGTCTTTAGGATGCACTCCCTTCATGTTTTCAAGCTTTTCTCTGCAATCATGAGGGCCAAACACTTAATTTTTTTTTAACATGGAAGCTATGATTCTCTTGGCTTTGCTGGATTCCAACACTTGAGGGTTTAAGAACAACACCAAATATTGTGAGACTTGTAATAAAATCATAAGAGTTGGCAATATTGGGGTTTTGAGAGAAGAGACTGAGATTTAGTGAGAGGAAAGTCTTGGGAGAAAGAGAAGAGAGATTTGGGTCAAGGGAAAGGGAAGAGACATTGGAGGACTTAGTGGATATAGGAGCGTCTGGGAAGATTTCATATGGAGAGACATCTGGAAGTGGAAGAGGAGAGACTAGGGAATTTAGGAGGATGTTGGAAGGTCAGCAAGTTGTCTGAAGATTTCTGCAGCACCCAACAGGAGCCAGTCAAAGACTTCACCATTATAAGACAGGAAGGAGGAGGCAAAATAAATGCTGCAGGTCTTGTTTATTTCTAAGGGGGGGGGGCGGGGAAACAATAGCTTTTGTTGGTACCTGTTTGGTTTACAGTGAAAGAGGGTGACGTTATGGTGCTACAGGGAAGTGTCTCTGTCTTGTCCTCTCATCATTTTGGGAAAAATTATTCTAATGCTCATGTGACTAATTCCATTAAATGTCAACAAACTCACTGCTAAAGTGAATAAAGTCAGCAGGGTCTGTCCTCTTAGTTAGTTTCATATAAAAGAAGAAGAAAAAATGACAGACCTGCGGGTGGCTATTTTACAACAGAAAAACTTCAAAAACAGACTCCAACGAGAGACTGCTGAGCTGGAATTGATATGCAAACTAGATACAATCAACTTAGGATTGAATAAGGACTGGGAATGGCTGAGCCATTACAAACATTGAATCTATCTCCCCTTGTAAGTATTCTCACACTTCTTATCAAACTGTCTGTACTGGGCTATCCTGATTATCACTTCAAAAGTTTTTTTTCTCTTACTTAATTGGCCTCTCAGAGTTGGTAAGACAACTCCCACCTGTTCATGCTCTCTGTATGTGTGTATATATATCTCCTCAATATATGTTCCATTCTATATGCATCCGAAGAAGTGGGCTGTAGCCCACGAAAGCTTATGCTCTAATAAATTTGTTAGTCTCTAAGGTGCCACAAGTACTCCTGTTCTTTTTGCGGATACAGACTAACACGGCTGCTACTCTGATTCTTGATGATGTTCATTGAAATGATATGACCATCTTTGCTTGGAATTGGCTCCATTTCCCTCAGATCAAAACAGCCCAGTTTTGCCAAAAGATTTGTGAACCTTTTGAGTAGCATAACGTGAGTTTCAGGGCAGTTTGAAATGCAAAGTTACTTCCGTTTTGCTAGCTTCAGGGTTCTTAATGAAAATTTTACATGGCTCTAGCCCAGCTTATTTTGTTGCAGGCCAGCAGATGGCATTATTTGATTATATTTGTTTTGTACTGCTAATTTGAAGACTAAGTTAAACAAGTAATTACTTTTGACATGTTTCATTTGCATTTATTTTTTAAAAACTCAACCATTATACAACATACGCTATATTTAACTGGTGAGCTGGTTCTTTTAGCTGCCTATTAACCTTAGTAATCCTGTTTTAAAATATCAAGCTCACTAGAGGTGGTTGATGTCCCATTCCTTCTCCCCACCCCCCACTCCTAAAAAATGTTGGACAAAAATGGGGGGAAATTGTTTACAAAAAGTTGTCACTATTTCCCTATTTTTCTATGCGCTCCGTTTATTATATGGAATTTTCAGAAATGAATTTAAAATTTAACAGAACTTTTAAAGCACACAGTACAGAAAAGTTGTCACAACAATAAACTTTTCAAAATATCCATACTTAGCCTCTAGAAAACATTAAAGTAAATGGCGTTAGAAATATAATGCAACTCTTTTTAGGTCATCCCCTGCCAAGTGCCAGATTGTGCTCAATCTGTACGTGTTTTTTGTCAGTCGTAATTAGGAATATCTCTGGTGACAGAGCTTCAGTAACTTCATCTGCAAGAAAATTCCATGGTCTAATTGAGATTTTTTTAAATTGAGATAGCTTCAGTTTCTCTTTGTACAGTTTCATCCTATTGCTTTCAGTTGTTCATCCAAATATAAGGTAAGGAAAGCTAATGTTTGTTTTTGTTTCAGTTCACATAACTCAGGATAGTTAAGTTTAGATGTGGCATAATCTTTGTGTTCTATTGGTGTCCTACTTTTACCCAATTTACTGCTGAGATTTGTTGGCCCAAGCTTTGCCACTTTTAAAAGAAAATAATGTTAATAAAAATAGATTCTTTATCCAGGATATCCCCAAAGCATTTTACAAACAACCTATACTGTATAGGAGCCACTTCCCCTACAACAAGAATGCAGACACCTCTTAGGTGGGATGTTGCAATTATTTAGCAGTGCACACCAACAACACACAACAGTTTAGGACAGGGAGGAATGGTGAATATCATATAAAATTGAAACTGGAGAAGGAATGTAATGGGAAGAATTTAATTACCCAAATTTTTGAATTTGGCAAGGACATTAGGCCTAACACCCCCCACTCTTTTGAAAAGTGCAATAGGATCTCCAGAGGTAAGGATCTCCAGGCACAACTCAGCTGAAAGTTGGCACGGTAATAGTGCTGTGGCCTCCACCATACAGAAGCACAGTTAACTTTGCAGGTGAAATACCACCTACCATGTCCTCAGCATCATTGATTGTACTGGCTAGTTTTCCTTGGAATTTGTCATGTTTATAGATTCATAGATTCATAGATTCTAGGACTGGAAGGGACCTCAAGAGGTCATCGAGTCCAGTCCTCTGCCCACATGGCAGGACCAAATACTGTCTAGACCATCCCTGGTAGACATTTATCTAACCTACTCTTAAATTTCTCTAGAGATGGAGATTCCAGAACCTCCCTAGGCAATTTATTCCAGTGTTTAACCACCCTGACAGTTAGGAACTTTTTCCTAATGTCCAACCTAGACCTCCCTTGCTGCCGTTTAAGCCTATTGCTTCTTGTTCCATCCTTAGAGGCTAAGGTGAACAAGTTTTCTCCCTCCTCCTTATGACACCCTTTTAGATACCTGAAAACTGCTATCATGTCCCCACTCAGTCTTCTCTTTTCCAAACTAAACAAACCCAATTCTTTCAGCCTTCCTTCATAGGTCATGTTCTCTAGACCTTTAATCATTCTTGTTGCTTTTCTCTGGACCCTCTCCAATTTCTCCACATCTTTCTTGAAATGCAGTGCCCAGAACTGGACACAATACTCCAGCTGAGGCCTAACCAGAGCAGAGTAGAGCGGAAGAATGACTTCTCGTGTCTTGCTCACAACACACCTGTTAATACATCCCAGAATCATGTTTGCTTTTTTTGCAACAGCATCACACTGTTGACTCATATTTAGCTTGTGGTCCACTATAACCCCTAGATCCCTTTCTGCCGTACTCCTTCCTAGACAGTCTCTTCCCATTCTGTATGTGTGAAACTGATTTTTCCTTCCTAAGTGGAACACTTTGCATTTGTCTTTGTTAAACTTCATCCTGTTTAACTCAGACCATTTCTCCAATTTGTCCAGATCATTTTGAATTATGACCCTGTCCTCCAAAGCAGTTGCAATCCCTCCCAGTTTGGTATCATCCGCAAACTTAATAAGCATACTTTCTATGCCAATATCTAAGTCGTTAATGAAGATATTGAACAGAGCCGGTCCCTAACCTGTGCACTGAATGAGGCAGGATTCTTGTTGAAATAATAAGTGATTAAGTATCTAAGGCTGTATAATAATAAGGGAAGCATTAAGGTGCTGAGTCACCGTTAACTGTGAGGAGTCCGGTGGCACCTTAAAGACTAACAGATTTATTTGGGCATAAGCTTTTGTGGGTAAAAAAAACCCCACTTCTTCAGATGCATGGAGTGAAAATTACAGATACAAGCATAAATATACTAGCACATGAAGAGAAGGGAGTTACCTTACAAGTGGAGAACCAGTGATGACAAGGCCAATTCAATCAGGGTGGATGTGATCCACTCCCAATAATTCATGAGGAGGTGTTAATACCAAGAGAGGGAAAATTGCTTTTGTTGTGCCAGCCACTCCCAGTCCCTGTTCAAGCCCAAATTAATAGTGTTAAGTTTGCAAATGAATAGGAATTTATTAAATTTTGTGTGTTTCACTTTGTAAACTTAACATTATTATAATGTTTTAATCGACTGTAGAGCTATTTTAAGTGTCTTACACTGTTCTATTTATAGCTGGCAACTGAGGCACAAGGTTGTCTGGGTGAGTGAATGTCTCATTTCTTATTTTAATACTGATTCCTTACTCTTTGCTGTAATCACTGGACTATGCCATCCAAGTTAATTTAGACCTTTTCCCCCTTCTCATTTTTTGGCTAGGAATAATATTTTCTTCTGATCATAACAAATCCCCTGATTTAGGAAAGCATCCCTACTCAGGAAGGACCCCACTTAAGCATGTGCTTAATTTTAGGCGGATGCTTAAGTCTCAGTGGAGTCAATGGGGTTTGAGTATGTATCTAAAGTTAGCATGTGATTAAGTATGGATAAGGATGGACTTAAGCACTTTCCTGAGTTGGGGCCAAAAGGTCATCCAGAAGGATAAGCTGCAAAATGGTGTCATGTGGGATGGCCACCCCCTAGTTATGGTTCTTTCCTTTGGGGCTTCTCTTCAGCCCATCCTCTGCGCCATCTTTGAGAGTCTTTCTGGCTCTGGGATACAACATTCAGTCTCCAGGCTGGTTCCTTGGAGTACTGTTTTCAGCCCCTGCTGGCCCTTGCATTCTTCCCTGCCCTGGTACAGAGCACTGCACCCCTGACTGGTTCCCCTTGAGTGCCCAGCCTCCTGCAGACCCTGGCTCAGGGCCTTCCCTAGCAGCCTGCCCATTCCCCCAACTGCTATCTTAGTCATTTTAGAAGGCCAAGGTGTCTATTAAGGTATCACCTGATGCCCTTATCCCCACTCCCTCAGGGTGGGAAGCAGCTAATTAATTATGGCACAGGTGTGACTGGCCCCATCTCCCCTTAAAGGTGCCAGTCACCCTGTGACAAATGGTATAGGGGTCTCAGCAGAAATCTATACTGTTTGTCTCTTGTGCCACAATAAGCACATTTTTCTTAGTCCTGAAAAACTGTCATTTTAAAGAGACATAAGACTATCAAAACATATTTAGATTGTAAGTTCTTTGGAGTGGGAAGCATCTTTTTGTTTGGTGTTTGTACAGAACCTAGCTGGGGCTCCTGGTGTTAGGGTAATACAAATAATAAATAACAATTAATAATAACCAAGATGTAGAAGTGACAGGATGTCAGGTGCCATTGATATGGAGAGCATCAACTCTGTTCACTATTTTCTTTTATAGTCTCATAAGAAGATAAAAATAGCTGAAGATCTTTTATGTTCATGGGCTTCCCTTCCCCACAAGCCCCAGCAACACTGGCTTAGTGTGTATTGCAGGACAGGTGGATCCCCCTTTCAGTCTTGCTGCATTTTTGCAGAAGTAATCTCGCTTCCCGTCAGAGGCATTATCTGCAAACATTCTACTGACAAACAGGATTTCAGTTTCTGAGTTTAACCTTTTAAAAACAAAACAACCTATTGGAGGAGAATTGTAGTATAGCTTCACTGAGATGTCACACTAGATACTTCTCTAACAAAAAAGCTGCAAATAAGTTTGGTTATTTCCTCTAGATCTCATAATATTAAAAGAAAATAAGGTACAAGAAGCAATTACTGCAGAAGGTCTCTTTCATAACAATTTGATAAACGTTATTTGGTTGTGAGAAAACAATCTTAAAAATTGGCTTAAAGGAATACTCTGCTTTCAAGAAAGATATAAGCCATGAGTCTGAATGAAGTTACTGTCACTCCTTTGACTGTGGCAAAAATCTAGATCTATGCATTTAAACAGTGAAGTTCTGAAATGTAACCCAGTTTAATCACTGAACACATTTCTTTTTCAGGGTGGTCTCCAGTTTGTTCAAATGTGGGTATGATGTTTTGTGTCAGGAGGAAGGATGATGCCCACATTATAGTTTTGTGTAACACCCAAAAAGGGGGAGATTTAAATAAAGAGCCAATTCTTGCTTTCTGTGACATCACAGTAAATCCCGAGTAACTGCACTGAAGTCAGTGATGTTTCTCTGGGCTTATCCAGTGTAACTGAGAGGCAAAATATATCTCAATAGTTTTAACTGTACAGTTAAGTTGCATAATACAACAATGAAGATAGTATACCCTCTTACCATTTTGTATACTTTTATGTGCTCATTTATTTCAATAATGGGATTTTATTATAGTGTAATGTCTAACACTCGTATAGTGAAAAAGATACTCTTATTCTCATATTCTTTGCTCAGGAAGATGAAAGAAAACCAAATTTTTGGAAAGAGACAGCAAGCAAGAAGAGGAATTTATCTAAGAACAAGATGTGGTGTGCCTTAAGGGGAAATTCAGCAAGTATGTCACCACCCACTTCCTTTTACTACCTTCTGTGCTGCAACTGACATGATGTAACAGACACAATAGCAAGGCCAATGGAGATTTTTTTTTAAAAGACAAAACAAATGTTAAGGGCTCCATGACCCCCCTCCTACACAGAAACCTGAAGAAGAGGAAAATGTAAGGAAAAATACCTGTGGCTATGCTTGCCCAGGGGTAAAGAGGTTTTGGGACCTACTAGAAGTGACCCAGGGCAGGCATACACTCCAAAGCGCCATAGAGAATCCTTGCCATGTAATTCTTCAGACCTCAGATCCACCCCTGGATGTCCTGGCTCCAGCTTTCTGGTCTTACTGTCTGTCATACTATAGGCAAGTCTATACTACAGCTGTAGCACGTCTGGTGAAGATGTGCTGTGCCGATGGGAGAGTTGGGAGGAGAGCGTCTCCTGCCGACATTGCACCGGTGTGGACAGTGCTTAGGTTGCTGTAACTTATGTCGGTCGGGGTGTGTGTGTGTCTTTTTCACGCCCTTGAGTGACGTAAGTTACATCAACTTAAGTGATAGGACCAGCCCATGGGCTGCATACTTACCCCTCTGAGCAAGATAGATGCTACAGATTAGAAGTTCGTGTTGGAAGGGCAGCACTAACATCCTTACTTAAATCATGGGTATTCTGTTGGGAGGATGCCATGTAGCACTTCTACTCCCTAACTCTGACTCCCTCCAGCTAGCCAAAGCACCCACAACCCAGAGTGCTCTAATGTTGCCAAGTTCTAGTTGCCACAGAGAAGCTCTCAGAGCCTTGGGAAAGGTAAAGAATGTGCTACACTGGCTCTGCTCCTCTCCCCTTCTCACTTTGCAGCAAGATACCACTCCTTTGTTCCCCTCAGCGCCACAGAAGAGAGGTGAGCAGAGATGCCTAATGAGGAAAAAATCCTCTTATCTTTTGCATGAAAAAGCTTTAACCAAAATGTAATAAAAATGGAAAGGGGAAAAAAATAAAGACCCTAAAATAGAAGGGACATCTGCAATCCCTTACTAACAAATACAGCATTATTCTACAGTAATGGTTCAAAACCCTGCAGTAATACCATTGGACAAAGGTTAATCTTGTGTTTCAAACTCAGGAATGGGAGTCAAGAGACCTAGATTGTATTCCTAGATCCCTCAAATATTTCCAGTAAGGTCATATTATGTAAGTCACTCACATCTCTCTGTGCTTCAGTTTCCTCAAACAGGAATGCATAACTCATTAATATTTGTGAAGTGCTGTGAGATCCACACTGAAGGCCCCATACAAATACAAGGTATTTTAAGAATATGCTGTGATGTTTTGGATCATTACTACAGAATATTTTGGCCTCATTTTTAGCTGGGTCTGAAGCTTGCCTCTAATATCACAGGTGCAATTATAGGTTAGTGCAAAATTGCAGTGCAATTTAGATCCTAGTATTGAACTGGTAAATCAGGCAGTTAGGCATGTCGAAGGATGGCGTTGGGGCCCGGGTTGATTGCACTTGCAATTTTGTCCCCAATTACGTGCCTCCAACTGCGTTCACGATATGAGAGTCTGTGCTTGAAAAATGTAGGGCTTGGTATACACATTTCCCCCCTTGGAAATAATGTGCATCGGACCAGGCGCTGTGCTTGGACTCTGCAAAGCAAATCACAGGGAGCCGAGAGAAGGAGATTGGAGGAACGCGTGTTGTGATGGCCAGCCCATCCTCCTCCCACTAAAAGAAACCTCCCCGGGGAGGGAGGGGACAGAGAGAAGGCTGGGGACAAATGACAGCACAGCCGCTGCCTGGGAAACACTGCAAGGGGGCGGGCTAGCGCGCGCGCGTGTGCTGCTGGTGGTGGTGTGTGTGTGGGGGGGGGCTCTCTGAGCAGGGAAATCCTGCATCGCCTACATACACGCAGCATCTCCCACTGCTACACGCAGTGCATCCCCGGAGCGATGCACTGCGTGTAACGGCGGGGAGGGACCAGAGCCTTGAGAGGAGGGGCGCCTGTACGTGCCAGGGAATTGCCAAAGGGCCACAGAGCCCTCCCCCCTCACACACACTCACACACCTGCTTCCCCATTGCAACGACGGCGAGGAGCCCGCGGTGCAGGGGGAAGGAGGGAGGCTCTGTCCGCATGGTTTGACTGCAGAAGGGCAGGGGCGGAGGGAGGGAGGAGGTGGTGGCCGCTGCTAGGTGCAGCCGCGTGTGTACTGACGGAGCGTGTGTGGGATTGTTGCGCTCGGTAACCAGGCAGCCAGGGGCTTCCTGTCAGCCCTGCAAACACAGCCCCGGGACTCGGAGACGAGGCAGGATCCCGCGGAGAGCCCAGGGGCCGGGGCACCGGGAGGGCGGCCGAAGAGGAGCGGAGCGCTGCGGGAGAGAGGTACGGTGCTGGCCGGGGGAGCAAGCGGCGATCCGAGCAAGCCGGCAGCCCGCGCTGTGCCGCGCCGCCCGGCTGACTTGCCCGTCCGAGGATGGGCGCAGTTTGGGTCTCTGCGTCCTGGGTGAAGATGGCTCAGTTTCTACAGTGTCATTTCCGTTAGGAGCAGCTCTCTCTCTGCCTCAGGGCTAGCTGGTGCGAGACAGGAACCAGGGACGGTGGTCTTTTGGGCATTGATGTTGTTAATAATAATGTATTTGATTTTGAACAGGAAAATATGGGGTTGTAATCAAACCCTATGAGGCAGAGCACCCCACCACAGAAACTATTCTTGGGCCTGAACCAAACCCCAGTGAAATCAGTGACTTTCCATGGACTTCAATGGATTTTATAGATCAGGCCCTTACCCAAGGGAGAGGGGGGAAATATGCACCAAAGGCTAGGAAACTGCACACGCAAATGTTACAATAGCATCCATTCCTGACATTCACTCCATACACTACAGAGCAATATATATTTCACCTAGAAACATATGACTTGTCAGGTTATAACTGTATGTATTTGCCCAGCTTGAGCTGTACAGAATAGTGATGCATTAAGGGCAAGACTATTGCAACAAAAATTCAAACAAAAATGCACTGGGGTGTGTGTGTGTGTCTGTGTGAGTGAGAGAGAGTGTGTAAAAACTTTGAAGGATACCAGATCTGAAATATTAGCAGTCAAGGCTGTTTCTAGGATTTTGACATTGAGGCGTGATGATTTCTCCTCTAGTGATACTAGTGATTACAGTATTAATAGTGGGAGAGCTGCTTGTTTGAACTATTCTCAGAGTCTCCTGTTATGGGCCGGATTGTGTGAGCAGATACTCATGAGTTAGCCAATTGATGTCAGTGAGACTACTTCTGTGAGTAACTGAACAGCAATGTCAGTAAGGGGCTCATAATCTGTTCCTGTGTGATTTGTGGGGAGATTGTATGTTGTTTCTGGGTGCCTACCAAAACCTTGCAAGTGCTGAGGCTGTTTTCTGAAAGAAACCCAAAAAGGACGTATTTTTCTGTTGTAGTATTGATGAGAATCAATTTTGAGTAATTTCCGAGAATCATTTTCACAAAGGCTAAGATGTGTTTTAACACTTCAGGTCTTTATAACAAAATGTTGCTAAACTATATTAAAATGTTACTTTCATCTGTCTGGGTGCTATGTTGGCTTAATTATGAATAATAGAAATACTTTATTGATTGTGGTGCTAACCTTAAGTGGTAAATTATATGTCACAATGTTTTATGAGTACAATATTGTAATTTTTGGAGATGTTCACTATTTCTGACAGCAACCACCTGTTCATTATTTTGTGAATATTTGAAACATTCTTAAATAAAATGTCTTAAAGAAAAGAGGAACTGCTGTCCCAAATCAAACAGATCATGCCCAAATGTGAAGTTTGAAAGATTGTCTCTGCTTTTCTGGATTTCTTTTCATTTGTGATCTTAATTTTTAATATGTTGTCTTCAGACATTGACTAAATCAGTGGCAATTCCATTTTATACCATTCGTTATGAAATACAACTGGATGGACATTAATCACTGAAGTGCTCAAAGTCATGTGTGATTTGTGTTTAAATTAAATCTCCTCTTCTTCTAGTATTTGTTTCCATCGATATGGGGTCATCTCTTTGAGTCCTTCTTCTCCATTCTAGGCTGTCTTGAAGCAGTTCCTTGGAAACTCCGCAGCTAATGAGATCCTTTTGAATAACATTCATCCATCCAGTTTTCGGTCTTCCAATCCTTCACTCTATTTCTTATATTCTTCTGATCTTCTTTTCACATGTCCAAACCACCTAAGCCTGGATTCCTTCAGCTTTTTTATAATTGGTACCACTTTCACACTTCCCTTAGATTGTTTGTTCTGAATATGGTCCATTCTGGTAACTCTAAGCATCCATCTTAACATTTCCATTTCCATTGTATTTAGGATCTACTCCTGGCTCTTCCTTGGTGCCCAACATTCAGAGCCATACAAAAGTGCAGGCCTAATTGCTCTCTTATAGGTCTTGCTTTTCAATTTGATAGGCATTCTCCTATCACAGATCACTCCACTCATTTCTCTCCATTTAGTCCATGCCTTTCCTGTTCTGCATATAAGTTCATTGTTGAGTACACCATTATCCTATCAAACCTAGGTACCTGAATTTCTGTACCTCTGGGTAGTGATTGGCTCTCCCAGACTTAGTCTCATTGTCTTTCTGAAATGCATCATCAAATCTATAGACCATATACTCTGTTTTGTGTCACTGATTTCCATGCCATTTCTTTCAAATAGCTACTTCCATCTCTCTAAATCTTCTACCACTCCCTCTTTGCTCTCCCCCATGAGCACTGCATCTTCTGCAGAAAGCATGCCACTCTCTCTGCATGTTTTCTGTAAATCAAGCACCAACGGAAACAAAAAAGGGCGTGGTGCTGAGCCTTGATGTACTCCAACTCTTACAAGAAACTGCTGGGCTTCTCCACATGGCCTTCTAACTGTGGTAACAGCGCCTATGTACGTGTTGTGGATGACTCTACTATATTCTTCAAGTATCTGTTTCATTCTTGTACACAACCAGATTAATTCTCTCACAACGTGGTCATTAGCTGTTTGAAGATCAATGAATACTATGAGCAAGGTTTTCCTCTTTTGCTTGTGGAAAAATATAGGGAAATCTTAATGCAGCAATAACATCCATTATTGACTTGCCTGGAACACATCCAAACTGATTGTCACTGACCTTTTGCTTTTCTTCATAGTCTCTTATCAATAACATTCTCCAAAATCTTCATCGTGTGGCTCATACGTTTAATGCCAAGGTAGTTACACAGTCTTGTATGTCTCTTTTTCTCTTAGAGCACATTAGTACCAGTATTTTTCTCAGGCATTGCTGTCTTCTCAGTCCTCATGATGGAATTAGACAGTTGTGCCAATATATTCACACCGATTTGACCCAGGCACTTCCATACTCCTACTGCTATGCCATTGGGGCTGAGAGCTTTCTTATTTTTCATGTTGCTTGTTGGTTCTGCAGCTTCCTTTAGGACTGGTGCCAGCAGACCCTGGTTTGGTTTATCATGCAGCATGGTTCTCTTGGAGTCTCCTCATTCATAAACATTTCAAAGTAATTTCTCCCCTGTTCCTTAATCTGGTTCTCATTGATCAATGTATTTGCACTTTCAATTTAATTATTTTGATCTCACCAATGTCTTTAATAGGTCTTTGCCAGTCTATATATTTCCTTCTCACCCTCCTTTGTTTCAAGACAGTCATATAAGCCTTCCATCATGGTTTTAGCATTAGCGGCTGCCACCTCTTTTGGCTTTTTTATACTGCTGAAAATCCTGCTGTTGGACGTTGCTCGCCAAAGTTAAAAATGCTTGTTCTTTTTTCTCCACAACCTCTCAAACTTACTCATTCCACCATCAGATGTGATTGGGGGGAAAAAGGGTCTTGCTTTTGTTTCACCAAGCAGACTCTTTGCACATTCTGGAATTTTGCTTGCAGTATGCTTCCATCATTGATTTGTATTTTCTCTTAACTCTTCTAAATACATCTCCAACATGTTCATTTTAAACTCCTTGTTAACTTCATTAAGCTTCCAGCGCTTGGTTTTCTGTATTGCTTTGGACCATTTTCTTCGCATATTCACTATGTACCCATTGTCAAGAACTAGCATTCTATATTGAGTTGCACTGCTTTCCCCTGGGATGACCTTACAGTTTTTGATGTTCTTCTGATAAACCGTCTGCTACCTTCTACTACTATTCTGATCCAATGTTTTTCCTTCTTAGTGAAGAATGTATTGACTACCAAATCATATGTCTGGGTGTACTGTAAGATAGTTTTTCCTTCCTTGTTTCTATGTCCAGACCCATGGCTGCCATGCTACCTTTTTGAAGCATTTACTGTCGCTCCCCATGTGGACATTAAGATTTATCCTTGGAGTCACTCTTTCGTTCTTTATCATTTTTTGTACAACAGTGTCCATTTCCCCGCAGAAATTCTCTTTTTCTTGTTCCTCCCATCCTACTTGGGGTTATACACATACAACATTTAGGGGGACATTTTCAAGAGCTAACTTAATTAAAATTATCCTGTGACTTATCCTGTCCACAACCACTGCACATTCCCGCATCACTTTGTCTAAAGCTCCATTTCTCTTATTCAACATTGCATAGTATAATGGTTAATAGCCTTCCCCAGTACCTCTTCTCTTTGCTCCCTTCCATTTGGTCTCTTGAATGCAGGCAATCCATACTTTCCTTTTCATCACCAGCTCTGCACATTTTCCAGTTAATAAATTCATTGTTTTAATAAATGGTAGTTGTGCTTCAGACTGTTACAATTTAAATAGACTGTACTCAAGAGTTTTCATAATCATTAATATACATCAGGATGGGGCATTTGTTTTAGTTTATTAAAATTTGAGCTTGACTCATTAAAGGATACTTCATCCTTGGATTAAAGAATATGTGACTCATTAAAGTATACTTCACTAGGACCAGCTCCCCTGCTAGCATAAATTGGTACAGCCCATTGACTTCAGTGGAGTTATGCTGAGTTACATTAGCATTGGCGCCTAGTGTCAAAGAAAACCTCTACTATGAATTTTCTTTCTTTTGAATGGGAAAGGGAGTGTTTATCACCATAGGCCACATGCCCCTTTTTGCTTGGAAGTCTCAGGACTGATCAAGAATTTTAGTGTTTTTCTGTCTGAATGGAACAGTTAAGAGTTAAAGTTGCAGAAAGGTAAGTCTATACTTCCAGCTGGAGGTAAAATTTCCAGCTTGAGTAGACATACCCATGCTACCTCTGATTGAGCTAGTGTGCTAAAAATAAAAGAGTAGCCATGACGCAAGCTGCGGGAGGGGCTAGCTGCCTGAGTACATACCCATCCGAGAAGGTAGGCACCTTAGTGTTGTTATATTTTGCCTGGCTTCACAGAAAATATAAAAAGCAAATACACGTTTAGCTCTCCTTCCTACAAATGTTTATACAGGTGCTTAACTTGTAACAAGTGAATAGTTGCACTGAAATCAGTGGGACTGTTCACACACTTAAAGTTAAGCATATCCCTATATGCTTGCAGGACTGGAACCTCATTGACCATTTTACAGTCTGCAGAGTAAGGTACAGGGCATTTGCACAATGATTATGCCATATTCTAAAATGTCAAATATCCAGCTTTCGTTAAATATGACCCCTCACCCAACCCCCCCCCATATGGTCAATTTATAAGCCCTCAACTTTATGTTTTAAAGTTCAAAAGCATGCAGAAACATAACTGTCAGAACAAGAAGCATCTGAAGCTCCAGAGAGGGTACTTCACTTGCTTTTTTCAGGAAAAAAAACCTGACAATTTTCCAATATTAATTCTTTCAGTTTCGGAGTGGAGGCGTTTACAATAGCTTAGAACCCGGTGTCCTGTTTGAATGTCTCTATTTTGTGTTCTTTTTGAAAGGTCAACATCTACATCTTCCTTTACCTTCTTTTTCCTAAAGCAATCCATGATGTAGAAAAAAGGAAGTACAAAGTGACAGGGATGGAAGTTGGGAACAGCAGTATCAAAACACTTTCCAGAGCCAAACTGACGTTTTTTCCATGATCTTATGTAGTGTATGTTTAAGACCCAGCAGATTTTGGGAGAGCACCAGCACACATAGGCTTGTTGTATTGCACAATGCATTAGCAAACAAGTACAGATTTGCAATTTAAATGTGGTCCAATAGCAATTTCTTTCTTTTATTCACAAGGCTAAAAACCAAATGGTTTCTCTGCTTGAAACACTGTTATCCTAATGCTTTTCATGTTTAAATTTTCTCCTTGAAACAGACTTAGTGCAATGTAGTTGCTACAGCTGTAGGTGAGCACTTTGGGCTATATAAGAGCATATCTGGCTGCTTTATTAAACTTTCTTCCAGAGGGAGCATAATTTAAGATATTGGCACGGGGCTGGAGGCCAGGAACTCCTGAGTTGTAATCCCAACTGTGTCCTTGTCAACACACAAAACTAGCACCAGTTTAACCAAAACCAGTTTTTAAATCATTTTAATAAAGCCCTGTGTGGACATTTTAAATCTGTTTGCACCAGGCATATATCATGTTAGCTTAAGTCAGCTATTGACTGTTGTTTAAAAATTCTGATGACCAGTGGCCAGATCCTCAGCATTCGCTGAGCACTACGAACATTGTGATACACAGCACATGATTAGTAATATCAAAATAATAACTAAAAAAATAAGTATAGTTTTTTATTAAGTGTTCATCCTGTCATTTGCATATTTCTGCTTTTACCTTCCTCTTTCTACTATACTGTAACATAAATATGAATTTGTATTCTGTTGGGTTAGTAACCCTCTACCAAATTGATTTATTATTACTAACAATAATTGTAATTCACAGTGAACTACATACTATAAATATGATAAAGATGAACGAATTAAGCCATCTACCTACATTTTAAAAAAATTAATTGAGGCCTAAAAAGGCAGCAGGATCAATTTATAGGCGGGCCAAAGATTGCTAATTTGAAAGGGGCGGAGATTTCTTGAATGCTCCCCTTAAATAGTGTGTGAATTAGTGTGAAATGGTGCTCATGTAAAAGAGCAAACACTACAGCTTCTCAAAAAATAGTTTTTTTGACCAAAACACAAACACGTATTTTGCTGTTTCCCATTTTTCAACCAGGAAACACCTTTTCTGTCATCAACGAGAGTTTTAGATTGGATACTGAAATTAAGTATAGTCTTTTTTAAGACTATTGCATGTTCATTAGCTATCACATGTTTTATAAACTCTGGAGACTAGAAGAATGAGATACCACCAGATCTCCTAGTGGTTGTTCCAGGTTTAACAATAACTGGAAACTTGTTTATTTTCATTTAGTGGCCTGATTTTAAGTATAGCTAACGAGTTTCTAAGTGTTGTGAAATAATTTAGGCCTTCTAATCAAAAAGGTAACACAAGAGATTTGGTACTAGTATTCTCTACATGAGATAAGATTTCCCTTTTCTTGAATTTGCAGAAAAAATAACATATTCTACAGAGTTTAAAACCAATGCCATGCAAGAACCGATTTCTGCTCTTGGGTTGACATGCACAACTGCCATTGACTTTACTGGGGTTTGTGCTTTTATCTGAGGGCAGAAATTGACTTTCCATCTTTTATTTTTATTTTAAAATCACACTTGGACCCAGTGAAGGAAACTGAGTTATACCAGGTATTATTTTGTCCCATTGTGCCCAGGCAGATGGCAATGATGTTTTTAAATGAGATGAACATTTATTACAATGTTAAGGATACTTGTTCATTTTTATGTCATATCCTTAGTCTCTGTACAGTAGAACCTCAGGGTACGTCTATACCCAGCCGCTAGTTCGGCGGCTGGCAATCAAACTTCTGGGTTCGACTTATCGCGTCTTGTCTGGACGCGATAAGTCGAACCCAGAAGTGCTCGCCGTCGACTGCGGTACTCCTGCTCAGCGAGAGGAGTACCGCGGAGTCGACGGGGGAGCCTGCCTGCCACGTCTGGACCGAGGTAAGTTCGAACTAAGGTACTTCGAACTTCAGCTACGTTATTCACGTAGCTGAAGTTGCGTACCTTAGTTCGATTTGGGGGGTTAGTGTAGACCAAGCCTCAGAGTTATGAATACCAGAGTTACAAACTGATCAGTCAACCACACACCTCATTTGGAACTGGAAGTACACAATCAGGCAGCAGCAGAGCCAAAAAATACCCCAAAGCAAATACAGTACAGTACTGTGTTAAACATAAACTACTAAAACAATAAAGGGAAAGATTAAAATAAAAGATTTGACAAGGTAAAGAAACTGTTTCTGAGCTTGTTTCATTTAAATTAGGATAGTTAATAATACAGCTTTGAAACTTTACTATGCAGAAGAAAAATGCTGTTTTTAAGTCAATGTTCAGTTGTAAACTTGAAAAAACAACCATAACGTTTTGTTCAGAGTTACGAACAACCTCCATTCCTGAGGTGTTTGTAACTGTAAGATTCTACCGTATATCTATGTCAAAAAGTAAATGTAATTAATAATATGGCATAACAATAATAATGTAACAAAAACAAGACTTTAGTCACCTGTAGAATGCTAAAACCTAGAGCAGCTTGCAGACTACTGGGTACTTCAATCTAAGTTTTATAGAAATGCTTGTATTTAGAGCTAATTTTCTAAAGCATTGCTGTTTTTAGCCATGTAATTGCCATTAAAGACAAGGACTCCAAATAGTTACAAACCTATGCAATGTTTTGAAAATTATTCCTTCAAGTGTTTAATACATATGGCTGATACACAATGGGAAAACCTGCTAGCTTTTTATAATGAAATGTTTTTCTGTAAGTGCTGTAAATATGTTTAGTGTAATGGGATTTTTAATTGTATTTGCAACTCTGAAGAGTAAAACATTGTCAGAACAACAAACAAATCTTATGGCTTGAGATATAAACTGATTGCCTGTGGGAGTGAGGAAAAAATATACTCCCTATTACACTGCAAAACTGACTATGTGCACATTGGATTTTATTTTTTATCTTCCTTTGAAGCATCAGGTGATGGCCACTACTGGAGACAGGATACTAGACTAGAAAGAATATTCCTTTAATCTGTGTTGGTTATGCCTACTATATGTTCCTATGGTTCTTTCTGGTTGATGAGGTGACTGTAGTGATGCTGTTGTTTCCGTGTCTGCTAATACCGTTTTCTCTCCCCATCTGTTGCAGCTTAGTTCCCCCTCTTTACATTAGAATCGCTTCCCACTGCTTACAAAGGATTATGAATTATGATTTAGGGCCACGAATTCTCACTACACAGCACTCATTCTTTAATCTCAGCAAGATAATTTATTAATTGCTACAATCCCATTTATAAAGGTGAACTGGTTCAACCTGTAAATTTTATGCAGAGAAAACAGTACGTGTAAGGGAAATCTAAATATACATGCACAGCACCATTTTCTAGATTATTTTACATTAGAATTGGAATTTACTAAGGAGTGAGTATCTTCCTCAACTGGTCTAAAACAACCTTAACTTCAGTGGCGCTTCACTGATTTATACCAGCTGAGGATCTAGGTCCACATGTTTTGAGTGGGTTAATAATGATCATCCAGACCCAGTTCATACAAGCATATTAAGAAAATAATATTTTTATTCCATCAATAGGAAAAAAGAACTCTGTTTTTGACAACAAAACTAACAAGACTAGTTCTTTGAAAATTAAAAATACAGTGTATCTATCTTTGGACCACTCACTGAATAAGCTGATAAACTGTGCATATAGATACTCAAAGTTAATCATTAAGAGGGCTGAATAGTTCTGGGCATCCTTGACTCATCTTGGTGGATTAGGTTCACTGCAATTGGAGGAGAGAGCTACAAATTGCAACTATTTTCACCAGCACAATCCACTGTACTTCAAAGGGGATTTAACTTTTTGGGGGAGGGCAAGCACTGTTTCCTTTGCCAAACTACCTTGTAGGTTTTGTTAGGGAAGGGTAGCTTTAATATTTGTCAGGAGCACCAGAGGGGGCTCTGCCACAGTGTGTGACCTGAATTGATGCATCCCAGAATTGCTCTGGCCATGCTTCTCTCTGGCCAGAACCATCCACTTATCAACACCAGCATTTGACTATTTGCTATAAGAGAGAATAATACATGTGGTACAGGTGCAGCTGTCAGGGTACTTCTTAAGTTTTTAGCTGGAGAGTAGACAATAGGGAGGTGTTTTTAATACTGTGTCAGCTAGCCCTGCACAGGAGCTCCTCCAGCTGCATGCAGTTAAAAATGCCTGCACCTTGTCTACATTACTGTTCAAAATGTTAGCAAATCTGTTCCAGCTGAACCCATGTTTCACACTTCCTTAGTGTTGGCACAGAGATAACATACAGATAGTGCTGCAGAGCCTGATTATCCTCTCACTGAAACTGGTGCAATCAGAAACAATGCCACTGAAGTTAGTGGAGCCACACTGATGTAAAACTGTTAGGATTAAGAGGAGAATTAGGCCTGCAGAATCATACACTCTTTGGTATGAGATTTTGAGCACAGCACTGTGAATAGGAACAATGGGCTGGATCCTGACTCCCTGCTCTGTGCACTTCGTACTGCTCTGGCAGTGTAAAGAGGACCAAGAACTGCCTAAAATGGCAGACAGGGATTCCCTGGACATAAGGGTGTAGGGAGTATTTCAAGGGCAGAAGGGGATATGATGAGGATGAGGATGGAGCTGGAGTATGATTTGCTTTTACAGTTCTCAGATGGTGGTGCAGACCCTACCGGACCATTATAGACTGCCTAATGTAGAACAGTCCAACGGCTTCTCTCTGTTAGGGCAATGAGCATTTTGGCTCCAGCTACTTTTCCCACCCACTCCCAGGCTCTGTGTCAAGTGCAGTCCAACTGTGTCTGGGGGGGTGGGACGCTGGCCCTGTGCAGGGCCGGCTCCAGGCACCAGCTTACCAAGCAGGTGCTTGGGGCGGCCACTTCGGAGAGAGGCGGCACGTCCAGCTGTTCGGCGGCAATTCGGCGGACGGTCCCTCACTCCTGCTCAGAGCGAAGGACCTTCCGCCGAATTGCCGCCGCAGATTGTGATCGCGATCGCGGCTTTTTTGTTTTGTTTTGTTTTTTTGTTTGGCTGCTTGGGGCGGCCAAAACCCTGGAGCTGGCCCTGGCCCTGTGTATGCACTATGAATAAAACAAGGTAGGAAAGAATGTTCTAGGTCTGTATCTACTCATTTCTCTTCCACTGAGGAACTAACCCCCCTGGAAGTCCAATTTTTTCTTGCTGTTCAGATATTGTTTTACAGGAGCATTTTGGAGGCTCAAGGTGTTGCTGTAACAGGGCAGTTTTACACTGATGTAACTCCATTGATTTCAGTAGAGTTACTCTAGCATAAAACTTGAGTAACAGTGGTGAGCTAAGGACCTGTAATGTTAATTACACTTTACATTTTATGCCAAGTGACCCAAAAAGCAACTTTACTGTACATTACTACTGTGATTAAAATATTATAATAGGCAAAGTAAGACATTTCAGATTATGGGCAGTAATTTAGTAGAACTAGGGATTAACATTTTATCCTGATCAAAAAGTTATTACCTGTTATTTTTTAATGCAATGAAATATAGTGATTGTTTTAAACTGTTTCAGTTTTACCAGGGACTTTATATTTCTTCCTTTAGATGCAATATTATTTTAATATTTGATGTACCATAGCCTTCTGAAACAGCGTACTCAATCCTGTCATAAAAAGTATCAATGTCTGGCATGTTTTCAATTGACTTTAATCATTTGTTTGTGTACTTTCAGTTGAAGTAGTGATTGCCAACCAAGCTTTCAGCGTTAATTGTGTCACTGGCTTGAGCGATACAATATATGCCACACATGCCATTCTTTATGCGTTAGAATAGCTAATAAGATGAATGTTCTTAGTTTTACAGGAACTGGTGCAGGTTTCTCTAAAGCCCACGTCTTTCTTTTTTCAGACTTCTGAGGTCTCATGAAGGAAGGACAGTGCTGTAGCACAATCATTGCAAGCGAGTACTGTGCTTTCATTGGGGGAAAGGCTGCTGTGACTCATCGTAGGCATGCTGTGCTCAAGCTAAGTGATGCTTTCTAAAAGGAAGTAGTCCAAACTCTCCATCCTGTTGAGGTCTGCGGCTTGGTGTGGAGATTCTGTCACTGAAAGCATTCTTGCTGCAAAGAGACCATGGCCTCCTCCAGGCTAGTGGGGAGATCTTCCAGGGATATTGCTGATGTTATGCAAAGGCTTCAAGGTAAGTGACTGATTCTGAATGGCTGTATCTGTCATCTGTTCATGTAGATGACAAATATAATACTCTTTAAAGCCAGGAAAGCATTTTAAAATTATTTATACATTTCAAAAACCTATTGTTCTAAACTAATCTATAGGAAAATGTTTGCTTATGATGTGTTTGCAGATTTCTGGTTATGTTTCCTCTAGTATTACATTATTAATTATGTTTAAAAGCATATGGCATTATGCAGCATGGTTCATTGGATAGGGCAGTAGATTGGCAGTATGGACATCAGGGTTCTATTCCTGGCTTTGCCCCTGACCTGCTCAGTGACCTTGGGCAAAGTCAGTTCACCTGTCTGTACCTCAGTTTCCCCATGTGTAAAATGGTGATAAAGACACTTACTTTCCTTCTCTGCTTTGAGCACTACAGATGAAAAGTCCTCAATCAATATAATAATTTAAAAATGATTGCTATTACAATAAGGTCTAGAGGCCCCAAACAAGATTAGGGCCTCATTGTGCTGGGTACTGTTACAGACACACAGTAATAGATAGTCTCTGCCCTGAAGAACTTACAGTATAGAGGCTAAGTGTTGTTGTTGTTGTCTGAGTTGATATCCTTACGAATCATGGGACTTCTGATTATTGTTGCAGTCAGTGGTCATCAGATAGAACTTAATAAGTTGCTTTAAGTTCTCTTTATCACAAACAAGCATGGCTAACTGAAATGATAATGTTCATTAAAACTTTTTAAAGTTTATAAACTTAGAAGTAAAAAAGTACCATCTAATATAATTTTTTTTAAATGCCTGCATTTTAAAGTATTCACTAGCCATCTGTAAACACTTTCTTAGCAGCACTTTTGTTACCAGCAGTAGGGTGACATTTAGGGACTAATGGCTCAATCCTGCTCCCATTCAGCTCAGTGGAAAAACTCCCATTAACTTTAATGTTTCAGGATCAAACCCTAATTTTGCAGTTCCTCAACACACAAAACTTCCATGGACTTCAAGAGTTCAGTGCACAGAATTGTCTAGACTTTCTACATCTTGAAGCTTCCTTTGTTCTCCTGTCCTTTTCCTCCCATTTCTGTGTATACAGTCATGGTGGCACGTCTAAGCTTAGTCCCCCTGTCAAAAAATTGGACAATCAGGCAGTGTTGTGGGTGTTTACAGGCAGCTTTTCCCAAGAGTGAGGGGCATGGAAAAAGCAATAAAGGTGTTGTTTGAAGATTTAACAAGTGGAGGGATCGTGGAGCTGTGTAGTAGTTAGTGCAATGTAGTGCAGGACTTCTGCAATGTAGTGCATTATTCCAGATGATGTCATGATATCCCCTTGCACCGAGGATACCTCTCCAGGGGAGGCAGCAGGGCCGGTGCAACCATTTAGGCAAACTAGGCGGGCGCCTAAAAGCCCGCTCAGGTGAGGAGGTGGAGTGGAGGTGAGCTGATGCGGGGGGGGCGGGGTGCGGGGAGGGCCTCCCGCAGTAACAGGAGGGGGCACACAGGGGAACCACTCCCCGCCCCAGATCACCTCCACTCTGCCTCCTCCGCTGAGCACACAGCCCCTGCTCTAAGGCTCCTCCAATCGGCGCCGCAAGCCTGCGAGGGGAGGAGAATTAGAGCGGCGCCGGCGAGCTCAGCGGAGGAGGCGAAGCCGAGGTGAGCTGGGCGGGCTCCCCAGGCGGGGTTAGCTGCCGCGGGGGGGAGTCTCCCCAGGCGGGGTTAGCTGCCGCGGTGGGGGGGGGCTCCCCGGGTGGGGTTAGCTGCCGTGGAGGTGGGCTCCCCGGGCGGGGTTAGCTGCCGCGGAGGGGGGGGGTCTCCCCGGGCGGGGTTAGCTGCCGTGGAGAGGGGGTAGCTGCTGCGGGGGGGGAGGGGCTCCCCAGACGGGGGAGGTGGCGGGCTCCCCGGGTGGGGGGCTGTGTTAGCTGCCACGGGGGGGGCGGGGTTAGCTGGGTGGGGGAGGGGCGCAAGGTGGAAGTTTTGCCTAGGGCGTGAAACTTCCTTGCACCGGCCCTGGGAGGCAGCCCCAGGTATTAGGAAGAAACAGGTAATATTATTGGGGGACTTGATCATTAGAAATATAGAGAGGTGGGTTTGTGATGATTGGGAGAACTGCATAGTGAATTGCCTGCTGGGTGTGAAGATTGCGGCTCGCTCGAGACATCTAGAAAGGCTTATGTGTAGTGCTGGGGAGGAGCTGGTGGTCATGATATAGGTAAGGACCAATAACACAGGGAAAGGTAAGAGAGACATCCCGGAGGCCAAATTTAGGCTTCTAGGTAAGAGACTAAAGTCCAGGATCTCCATGGTAGCAATCTCTGAAATGCTTCTTGTTCCACATGCAGAGCCAATTAGACAGGCAGAAGTGCAGTCTTAATGTGTGAGTGAGACAGTGGTGTTGGGAGGAAAGATTTAGGTTTATTAGGAACTGGGGAACCTTTTGGGAAAGGGGGAGCCTATGCAGAAAGGATGGGCTCCACCTAAACCAAAATGGAACCAGATTGCTGGCATGTAAAATTAAAAAAGTCATAGAGCAGTTTTTAAACTAAGGGCTGGGGGAAAGCCGACAGGTGCAGAGGAGCACACAGTTTGGATGGAGATATCTCTTATGGGAGGATTTAGTAAAGGGGATTCTCTATATCCTAGTAAAGAGGAGAAGATAAAAATATATAAAGTATAGGTAGGAACTGAAGAGAAGCAGTCCAACAAAAAAGAGTCCTGGGAGAGGCATAGCTCAGTGGTTTGAGTATTGGCCTGCTAAACCCAGGGTTGTGAGTTCAATCCTTGAGAGGGACATTTAGGGAACTGGGGTAAAAAAATCTGTCTGGGGATTGGTCCTGCTTTGAGCAGGGGGGTGGACTAGATGACCTCCTGAGGTCCCTTCCAACCCTGATATTCTTTAAAAAAAAAAAAATTACATCACATGAAGACAGACAGCTAAATAGTGACAAATTTTATAAGTGCTTGTGTACAAACGCTAAAAGTCTAAATACTAAGATGAGTGAACTTGAGTGCCTGGTATAAATGAGGATGCTGATATAATAGGCATCACAGAAATTTGGTGAAACTAGGATAATCAGTGAGACACAGTAATACCAGGGTATAAAATATATAGGAATGACCTAGTAGGTCAAGCTGGTGTGGGAGTGGCACTATATGTTAAAAAAAGCACAGAGTCAAATAGAGTAAAAATCTGAATTGAATCAAACAGTATCATAGAATCTCTATGAATAGAAATTCCATGCTTGAAAAATAAGAATATAGCAGTAGGAATATTCTACCAACCACCTGACCAGAATGGTGATGGTGATTGTGAAATGATCAGGAAGATTAGAGAGGCCACAAAAACAGAAAACTCAGTAATAATGGGGGATGTCAACAGTCCCCATATTGAGTAGGTACATGTCACCTCAGGACGGGATGCAGAGATAAAGTTTCTTGACACCTTAAATGATTGCTTCTTGGAGCAGCTAGTCCTGGAACCAACAAGGTGAGAGGCAGTCCTTGATTTAGTCCTAAGTGGCGCACAGCATCTGGTCCAAAAGGTGAATGCAGCTGAACCGCTCAGTAATAGCAACCATAATATAATTAAATTTAACATTATTGTACGGGAGAAAATACCAAAGAAACACACCACAGTAACATTTAACTTCAGGAAGGGAACTACAGGAACAGTCACAAGAGTGAAATGTCTGCAAACTGCAAGGACAGTATAATTAAGCCCACTAAAAAAAGAATTTGAAGAGCAACTAGCAAAAGACACACAGACTAATAGCAAAATTTCTTTTAAGTACATCAAAAGCAGGAAACCTGCCAAACAATCAGTGGGGCCACTGGACAGTTGAGGTGCTAAGGAGCAGTCAAGGAAGACAAGGCCATTGAATTCTTTGCATTTGTCTTCACTGCAGAGGATGTGAGGGAGATTCCCATACCTGAGCCATTCTTTTTTAGGTGACAAATATTAGGAACTGTCTCAGATTAAGGTGTCAGTACAGTAAGTTTGGGAACAGATTGATAAATTAAACAGTAATAAGTCACTTGGACCAGATGGTATTCACCCATGAGTTCTGGAGGAACTTAAATATGAAATTGCAGAACTACTAACTGAGGTATGTAACTGATTGCGTAAATCAGCCTCTGTACCAGATGACTGGAGGATAGCTAATGTAACACCAATTTAAAAAAAAAAGGCTCCAGAGGTGACCCTGGCTACTACAGGCCTGTAAGCCTAACTTCAGTACCAGGCAAATTGGTTGAAACTATAGTAAACAAGAGAAAGCTCAGACACATAAATATGTTTGGGGAAGAATCAACACAGGTTTTGTAAAGGGAAATCATGCCTCACTAATCTATTAGAAGTCTTTGAGGATGTCAACAAACATGCGGACAACGGTGATTGAGTGGATATAGTGTACCCGGACATTCAGGAAAGCCTTTGACAAGTTTCCACACCAAAGCTCTTAAGCAAAGTAAGCAGTAATGGGATAAGAAGGAACGTCCTCTCATGGATCAGTAACTGTTTAAAATAAACAAAGGGTAGGAATAAATGGTCAGTTTTCACACTGGAGAGAGGGACATAGCGAAGTCCCCCAGGCATCTGTTCTGGGACCTGTTCAACATATTCATAAATGATCTGGGAAAAGGGGTAAACTGTGAAGTGGGAAAGTTTGCAGATGATACAAAATTACTCAAGATAGTTAAGTCCAAAGCTGACTGTGAAGAGTTACAAAGGGATGTCAGTAAATTGGGTTACTGGGCAACAAAATGGATGAAATTCAGTGTTGATAAGTGCAAAGTAATGTTCATTGGGAAAAATCTCAAATATACATACAAAATGATGGAGTCTAAATTAGCTGTCATCACTCAGGAAAGAGATCTTGGAGTCATCATGGATTGTTCTCTGAAAACATCTGCTCAATGTGCAGTGGCAGTCAAAAAAGCTAACAGAATGTTAGGAACTGTTAGGAAAGCGATAGATAATACGACAGGAAATATCGTAATGCCACTATATAAGTCTGTGATATGCCCACATCTTGAATACTGTGTGCAGTTCTGGTCACACCATCTCCAAAAAGAGATATTAGAATTGGAAAAAGTACCACAAAGGGCAATAAAATGATGAGGGATATAGAACAGCTCCCATATGAGGAGAAATTAAAAAGACTGGGACTTTTCATCTTAGAAAAGTGATGACTAAGGGGGAATATGATAGAGCTCTATAAAATCAGGAATGGCATGAAGAAAGTGATGTTATTTGCCCTGTCACGTAACACAAGAACCAAGGGTCACCCAATGAAATGAATAAGTAGCAGGTTTCAAACAAACATAAGGAAGTACTCCTTCACACAACACACAGTCAATCTGTGGAAATTGTTGCCACGGGATGTTGTGATGGCCAGAATTATACCTGATTCAGAAAAGAATTAGATAAGTTCATGGAGGATAGGTCCATCAATGGCTGTTAGCCAAGAATGATCAGGAAAGCAAGCCCATGCCCTTGGTGTCCCTAAGCCTCTGACTGTCAGAAGGTGGGGCTGGATGACATGGAATGGATCACTTTATAACTGTCCTGTTCTGTTCATTCCCTCTGAAGCATCTGGCACCAGCCACTGTTGGAAGTCAGGATACTGGGCTAGAATGACCCTTGGTCTGACCCAGTATGGCCGTTCTTATGTTCTTATCATGTCTGCTATATTTCCTTCTTGTTCCGCAGAAGTTATGAGCAAGGATGCTGCTGCAAGTGATACTTAATTAGTAGCTGTGTGTAATCCTTGTGGAGATCTTGTGTCTTAATGGTCAAGTTGTTGCATCTTATTCTCCTAAAAAATTGGTGCCTCATAGCCATTTGTGAAGCATTTAGTCTTCAGATACCTGTTCATTTGTGGCACTGCATGATTTTTAGATTATATTTTTTATTTTTTACGTCTTAAAAATCTGCTACACTTGTTACAAAAATTGCTATAATAATTTTGCTCTTTAGATTCATGAAAGGCATCAAACAAAAACATAATGCATTGACATTAAAATGTAGTAGACTGAAACCAGACATGGAGTTGCTTATGAATTTTTAGTCATCAGAATAGCTTTTAAAAATCATTATCTAGCTTCCTTGCTTTTCAAATGAAAAGCCTGATGTTGTTAGGATTTGGCTTCTGCTGCAGTAGCTAAATAAATATTTTACTTTTGGTGAGATTGATAGTAGTTTGAGCATAAGCCTTTTATAGGTTGTGGCCCTGCATTATGGATGAGCGGACAATCTGCTGTGCAGACTCCCTTTAGCCCTTACAAAGTACAGCTACCCTATCTCTGTCATCTTAATCAATTTAAATACCGCCATGTGAGGACAGACAGGAATGCAGAGGATTGCAGAGCTGTGTGCCTGGCGTAATTGTACTGAATCCCAGGCCCTGATCCTGCCAGGTGATGAGCACTTGTTTCCCACTGAAAGTGGAGTTGAGGGTGCTCAGCACCTAATAGTAACAGCCTTGAGTAGGGGAATCCTGGACTAGTGTAGAGCCATCACTCTGCCCACTGCACTGGCTATACGTCTTCTGTTCCTGCCCTGGTGTTGGGGTAGGATGGTGCTTTTCCTTGGCATGGCTGAACTGTGCTGCAAGCTGGTGATGCTGGGCCTTTGGAAGGGCCTCTGGGAATGACTGGGAATGGGTGACGGGACAGAAAGGTGATGGAAATCCATCTGTGTTCTTTGCCACTGTGTAGTGAGTTTGCTCAGGTTCACTTGACGACCTGCCCATAGATGTTTTGGGAAAAAATATTTACTAGTAGGGATCCTTACATCTAAGTTTTGAAATACCTAAAGTAGATATTGTATGTGGATCGAATTACTAATGATCACTCCCAGGAAACTTCAAAGAAGACGAAATAAGCTTTCTTTGTTTTAAATCATCAGTTATTTCAGCTTGGTAGAGTAATTATGGCAGATGCAGAATGTAAAACTTTCAGTCTGTTCAGTCAATGCTAGCACCTCACCTGGCCAGATTGGGAAAAGGTCTGGAAAAGCTGCATTGGGGCTGGGAGCATGTAAGGAATCTGTTCCACTTTCCGTAGCCTGCAAAGGAGCACGATTCCAGTCCCTGCACTCAGGACAACATAGGTACTCTTCCTCAGCCCAGCTCTGAGGGAAGGAGAGAAGTGAGGGTACGGCTTCATACCCCTCTGGACCAGCACTCAAAGAAGGGTAGCAGGCTACAGCATCTTAAAGAATGAAGAATCATGTGCAGCCACCATATGTGCCAAGCTGCTTGAGAAGGAGACATGGTTCTTTATTGAACCTTATGTAGGCCAGTTGCTAAATCCCACAAATTACTGCCATCATTCCTTATTGTGCATACCCTTGTGCAGTGACCTTGTGTGATTCACCTTGTACTAACAAAGAGCAAGATTCTGTAACTCCAACTGTAATTTATATTATTAATATTTACTTATGTATGTTACTATTTATATTACAAACTAGTTATCAGTGGTTTTCTATCAAACTGGGAGGACATATCTAATGGGAATCCGTCTTTGGTTCAGTTTATTCAACATCTTTATTATCTACTTGGATAATGGAGTGGAGAGTATGCTTATAAAATTTGTGGATGACACCAAGTTGGGAGGGGTTGCCAGCACTTTGGAGGAAAGGATTAGAATGCAAAAGGACCTTCACAAATTGGAGAACTGGTCTGAAAGCAGTAAGGTGAATCTGCCAGGTGCAAAGTACTACACTTAGGAAGGAAAAATCAAACGTATAACTACAAAATAGGGAATAAGGGGCTAGGTAGTAGTACTGTTGAAAAAGCTCTGGGGGTGATAGTGATCACAAATTGAATATGTGCTAACAATGTGATGCAATTGTGAAAAAGGTGAATATCATTCTGGGGTGTCATATTTAGGACACAGAAGGTAATTGTCTCACTCTACTCAGCACTGGTTAGGCCTCAGCTGGAGTACTGTGTCCAGTTCTGGGTGCCACACTTTAAGAGAGATGTGGACAAATTTGAGAGAGTCCATAGGACAGCAGCAAAAATGATGATAGGTTTAGAAAACATGACTTATGATGAAAGGTTATAAAACTTGTCAGGTTTAGTCTTAAGAAGACTGAGAAGGGACCTGACAACAGTCTTCAAATATGTTAATTTACTGTTACAAAGAGGACGTGATCTGTTGTTCTCCATGCCCACTGAAGTTAGGATAAGAAGTAATGGGCTTAATCTGCAGCAAGGGAGATTTAGGCTACACATTAGAAAAAACTTTCTAACTATAAGGGTTGTTAAATTCTGGAATAGGCTTCCAAGGGAAGTTGTGGAATCCCCATCATTGGCCATTTTTAAGTACAGGTTGGACAGGGATGGTCTAGGTTTATTAGGTTGTGCCTAAGTGCTGGGGGGCTGGACTAGATGAGTTCTGGAGATCCCTTCGAGCCCTATGTTTCTATGATTCTGTTATTAGGATTGGGACCCTGTTTTCCTGGATGCTGTACCAAGATGAATAATACTCATGACATTAATTCCGTTGATGTCATTGTGATTACTTGTGGGAGTAAATGTTAATCATGTACGGGCCGAACTGTTAGGCCCAGAATAAGTGCGAGTTTCCCCAGGAATGCAAGAATGCATGTATTCCTATCCAAAGGAATTATAGCTATTGAGAGATTCAAGATTTTTTAGAGCCCTTGTAATTGCTGTAAAAATCAAAATATAACCTTCCAAGGATAAAGCTGGGAGGTGGAGATTCTAGTGCCTTACGTCTTTGTACTCTTAAGACTGGCATGGGTGTAATTTTGTTCTTTCCTCTAGTGATATGCTCGTACAGTTAAAGCTATGTGGCCATGCTTGTGACAGTTGTCAGGTAACTCCCATGCAGTCCTATTACACAAATGACAGTGGGTCAGTTCTTCTTGACCTTGTCACTCTTGGCCCTGGTCTACACTACGAGTTTAGGTCGAATTTAGCAGCGCTAGATCGATTTAACCCTGCACTCGTCCACATGACAAAGCCATTTTTTTCGACTTAAAGGGCTCTTAAAATCGATTTCTGTACTCCTCCCCGATGAGGGGATTAGCGTTGAAATCGCCCTGCTGGGTCGAATTTAGGGTAGTGTGGACGCAATTCGACGGTATTGGCCTCTGGGAGCTATCCCAAAGTGCTCCATTGTGACCGCTCTGGACAGCATTCTCAACTCAGATGCACTGGTGAGGTAGACAGGAAAAGCCCCTCGAACTTTTGAATTTCATTTCCTGTTTGGCCAGCGTGGCGAGCTCAGCAGCACAGGTGATCATGGAGTCCCAGAATTGCAAAAGAGCTCCAGCATGGACCGAACAGAAGGTACTGCATCTGATCACTGTGCTATCCGAACCCGTGCTATCTGAACTCTGTTCCAAAAGACGAAATGCCGGAATATTTGAAAAAATCTCCAAGGGCATGAAGGACAGAGGTTATAACAGGGACCCACAGCGGTGCCGCGAGAAGCACCTACCAAAGAACCAGAGAGGCAAACGGCCGCTCCGGGTCAGAGCCCCAGACATGCCGCTTCTATGATGAGCTGCATGCCATTCTAGGGGGTGCCCCTACAACTACCCCACCCCTGTGCTTCCCTCCTCCCCCACCCCTCCCGGGCTACCTTGGCAGTTACCCCCCATTTGTGTGATGAATTAATAAAGAATGCATGAATTTGAAACAACAATGACTTTATTGCCTCTGCAAGCGGAGATCAAAGGGGTGAGGGGAAGGCAGTTGGCTTATAAGGAAGTAGAGTGAACCAAGGGGGCGGGTTTTCATCAGGGAGAAACAAACAGAACTTTCATACCATAGCCTGGCCAGTCATGAAACTGGTTTTCAAAGCTTCTCTGATGCACAGCGCACCCGGCTGTGCTCTTCTAACCGCCCTGGTGTCTGGCTGCGCGTAATCAGCGGCCAGGCGATTTGCCTCAACCTCCCACCCCGCCATAGACGTCTCCCCCTTACTCTCACAGATATTGTGGAGCACACAGCAAGCAGTAATAACAATGGGAATATTGGTTTCGCTGAGGTCTAACAGAGTCAGTAAACTGCGCCAGCGAGCTTTTAAACGTCCAAATGCACATTCTACCACCATTACGCACTTGCTCAGCCTATAGTTGAACTGCTCCTTACTACTGTCCAGGCTTCATGAGCCATGGGAGCAAGGGGTAGGCTGGGGTAGGTGCGACCGCACGCTGCTGCTGACTGGGAGAGCAGCCTGAGGCAGAAGCCTCCAGCTGGCATGATATTCCAGGCAGGACTGAATCTCCATTAGACGAAACTTAAAGAAGAGAATGATCTGGAGTCATTCCCATTTTTGTCCAGGCACCCCCGACCATTCTCACCGAGGTCGGCCAGGAGCACCCATGTCTGCCCAGGCGCCCCCGACCAACCTAACTGAGGTCGGCCAGGAGCACTCACGGGACGACGACGATGGTTAGCAGTCGTATTGCACCGTCTGCCATCCGCAAGACAATGCAAGGGGATGCTGCTGTGTAGCCCTGCAGTACCGCATCTGCCAGCCGCACCCAGGAGACATACGGTGACAGTGATCTGAGCGGGCTCCATGCTTGCCATGGTATGTCGTCTGCACGGGTAACCCAGGAAAAAAGGCAAGAAACGATTTTTTGCCGTTGCTTCCACGGAAGGAGGGAGGAAGGGTGCTCATTAGGAGCTCAACCCAGAATTCCAATGGACGGCGGAGACTGCGGGAACTATGGGATAGCTACCACAGTGCAACGCTCCGAAAGTCAACGTTAGCCTCAGTACTGTGGACGCACAGCACCGACTTAATGCGCTTAGTGGGGACACACACAATCGACTGTATCAAATCGATTTCTAAAAAATCGACTTCTATTAAATCGACCTAATTTCGTAGTGTAGACGTACCCTTATATGCCGACTTGCTCTTGCCTGTAAAACGATATCAAAGAGTCAATATGTCATACTACTATTGCAGTTTTTTTCTCCTTCCCGTTCCTCCTCCTTCCTCTAATTTGTCATTTGTAATAGCCTTTCTCTGCCAGGTTGGGAAGAAGGAATTGTTTTGAGTGGTATTATATTCACTGATTTTTTTCTATAGTATCACAAGTGCATTTTATAATTTTAAAAGTTGAAGCTAACACAAAAGCACACTGTAATGAGATTGATTTTAAATATAGCTAATAGAGCTGATAACTTCAGAATGTCTGGGTAGTAAAAATTCCACTCAAGAGTGTTCTTTATTTTAGCTGATTATAATAAAATAAATTATAATAATACTTAGCACTTATATGGTGCTCTGGAATTTTAATGTTCTGTACAACATTGTGTTTGATTCACCAGGGAGCGCATTCACTCCAGGGAGTGGGTAGACTGTATTTCTACCACTGACCTCCCTGGGGTTTGTATCACAGGAAGACAGCTTTGACTTATAGTCAACTCCACAGGACCCCGCCCAAGGGGGATGCACTGAATCAGGCATTTCTAGGCACTGTGGCTGTGCCCCTCCTAGTCTGGCCTCACCAGCATTCTGGGCTGTGCCAACTGTAGACCCCTGAATGGAACGGGGGTTGTGGGTGTGTTGTGCTGCTGCAAACTCCCTCCAGGTTCCCTCCCTCCCTCTGGTTCCAGAGACCTTCCTGGCTTTGGAAAGAATGCAGTACAGTCATTCAGCAGGGCAGGCAGCAGTGGGAAGAGGAGAGCCAGTGGACTCCAGGTTTGAAGAGAGCCCATTAACTACTGTAACATGCACAGTAGCACTGACTGATTTCAGAGACTCAGGAACCAATTGGCTAAAGGCCCAATAATGATGCTATTTCAGATTACATAACCCTGGATAGGTTCTGCTTTTGTACGTGGTAGTGACCTCCTTCTGCTAATGCTGTCAAAGACAGTGTATTCTTCCTCTGTATATGCCTCCTTCCTTCTCCCCCTCTCCCCCTCATTTCTATCTCTTCTTTCTCTTTCTTTCGAATTTTTCTTCTTCCTTTCCCATAAAGGGGTAGCAGCAGTCATAGATCAGCTACTAGAGTTGTCTCCTCATACAGCTGCCCACTCTGCCTCCAACAATCTTCCTGCTTTTGCTGTTTTCTTTTTTTGAAGGCAATGGAACTAAGTCTTGAAGTTAAGCACATGCTTAAGTGCTTTGCTGAATAGGGGGCAGCGTGCTGAGCACCTTGCCCAATTGAATCTTTATTATTGTTCTGTATTATATGTATTACTGTAGCACCTTGCGGCTCTAGTCATAGACACTGTGCTAGGTGCTGTCGAAACACAGAACAAAAAGATGGTCCCTGCTTCACAGGGCTTAGTCCCTAATCACATTTGCTTCCCACCCATGCTCCTTGCATGGCTGCCTTTCCTCCCAACCCCTGATACTTGCTGTTTCCAAATTTTCCTTCTGGTGCCTTCTCTTTGTGGAACCTCCTTCCCTAAAATTTCCCAGTTGGATCCCAGGGATTGTTTCTGAAATACAGCAGTTACTGTGTTAATTTGTTTTTCCTCCTTAAGTGAATGTGTCTTCCAGCCAAGTTAACTCATTACGCACTGGAACTGGGTTAAAGGAAATGTAATTGATAGCATTCCCCTACAGTATCTCTCATATAGAAGGACCAGGAAGAATTAAAAGATTTGTACTAATGACGTAAGAAGAAGCAAGTCTGAATGATGATTTGCAAGTCTAAATAGGAATGTTGACAGCTGATATGTTGCTTAGCAGGAAATTGATTTGTTACAATGTGAGAGAGATATAGGGGAGATACTCAAGAGAAAATGTTTGGAAACGAAGATGTGTGAGGAAAGGATAAGAGAGCTGGGCATGTTCAATGCAGCAAAAAAGAGACTGAGGAAACTCGACAACTGTTTAGGACTAAAAGGAAGAGGAGAAAAGAGGCCAGTTGTTTTCATTTTTTAATGGACAGGATAAGAAGTAAAAGGTTTAAGCTGCAGCCAGGGAGATCCAGGTTAAATATTAGTTAAAACTGCACAAGGGGAGCTGCCAAAGCTGGTTGTGAAATTGTCATTGCTGGATGTATTTAAGGCTTGACTAGACACCGTCTATTAGTGGTGACTGAATATACTGAAATCAGTCCTGTGGTGGTGCAAGGATATGGAGTAAGAGACCCATTAGAGGTCCCTTCCAACGCAGGTGATCCAATAAAGATATGCCGCGGTAATCTAGTATTTTGCTAAAACCCTGACATAGCATTGTCCTGAATCACCTTTAGGAGCTACAGAAACTTACTGGAAAGGATATCAAGAAAAAGTGGCATGAATTAGTCTTAAAAAATAACAAAAACATGCACTGGTTGTTCTGTGTGATGTTTTGCAATATGGATCAACAAAAATAGTTCAGTATAAAGGACCATATGCTGTCCTGGATCCACAGTATGTCACTTTATATGATGCTTTGGGTTCATTTGTATGCTCTCCTCAGAGAAGTTGTGTATGAGGGCACTATGTGGGATGAAGCATTCATTTTAGTGCAGTGCAGTTAAACGGGGACTGTAGAGCGGAGAATATACTTACTGATGTTTTGTTTATTAATTCACTCTTTTTTATTTTAAACATTTCCTTTGTTTGCAAATCCTTCTGAGCAGGTTTAAAAATACAATTTCTTTTCCTACTGATTTTGCCCTTTCATTTGTCCTTTCCTATTTCTTTACATCCCAGAATTAATTTCTGTGCACAGACAAGAAGTTCCTATTTAGTTTTCTTCCTTGCTTCTTCCCCACACTTACTGATAATGTTAGCACAGTTCTCAAGCAAGGGTTGGCTAGTTAACTTGTGCTCTTCCTTCTGGCTGGCTGTAGAGTACAAAGCACTAGAGGGACTACAGAAAGTGTAATGTAAGAACAAATATACTCCTCTATTGAGTAATGGATTTTAAAAAATTATCTGAGAAACTACTTCTTCAGATTATAAAACTGTTCTATTTTCCATGGCAGAAAATGATTAAAATTCCACCGTGCAACAATGTCATTGTTTTGGGTCATTCTTGGGGAAGTGGTTTGTAAGTGACCGCTATTCTCCTATGGAAAAATGAAAATGCAGAGTGACCATTTATCTTACACAATTACTTTGAAAGGTATGTCCAGTACCCTATGTTTATGGACAAGAACTAACACATTCTTAAGTCTCAGAATATATATGCTATTTAAGGCATTAAACATTGCCATAAGACTGTTAGTCATTTTTTGCTGACAAAATCGAAGGGGCTGATATTTTGGGACTTCTAAGTGTGAACAGAAAAGTGTCAACTATGAAGGTAGCTGTGAGGGTGTAACCTTAACAATGAGTTGTTTTACAGTGTTTTAAGTTGGTCCCATGACCACGGTTCTCAAGTTTCCTAAGAATGAAAGTAGCACAATGTTGGTTATTAGTGTGAGCAACGCCTATATTTTGCAATGGAGATGCAGATATGATATAGCATTGTTTTAGTAGTAGAGTTGGGTTTACAGGGCAAATATATCAAGTACTATGGCTGGCTTCTTTCAGACCATTTCAGTATACCTCTTTCTAAACAGATTATGGCACGGAGACCATTCATTAGCTTTGTAACATCTAGTTCACTGACTGTGCGTACACTGTTTATTACAGACCTAATAAAATTTAATCTTTATCTTTGTAGAGGTGTCTCATACTAGTAGTTTCCTGCAGTGAACCCTGTGCGTTTAATGTTATTTGGACTTATAGATTTTGTGTACCATAAATACCATTCCTTTTTGAACTTTTGGTTCTGTGATTTTTTTTTTTTTACTAATAGAGAAACTGGAAATTATAAAATGGCATGGTTCTTGTCTTTTGTTACTAATTAATAAAACATAAAAGCAGTTTGGTAAAGGAAGTATTGTCAGTTATGTTGCTATGATAAAAGACTCCTATAGTGTAAAGGAAAAAAACGTAACCAGGACATTCTGCTGTATTTCTGTAGTCTTGATTTATACTTTCATGGAAATGGGAAGTTTCATTACCATTAATTAGCCGTGATGATAATAGAGTGCAGAGAAAGTACTTCAAAGTAAATTAAAACATGCATCTAAAATAACACCTAACAATTACTGATAATTTTTGCCATAGACTATTTCTAGTGAGAAAGTATTGTTTGTAAACCACACCTGCTGAAACAAAATGATTTATTTTACTTTCTGTCACAAAGCTTCTCTTTTGTGAATCAATTTCCAGAATTCTGATTTTTGACTCATACAGGCTTTTATTTATTAATAATCCTATGTATCTAAATGGATCACTTCAAATTATATGCCATCAATCAGGGCTTGAAAAAACCACTAATTTCCCCTCTTACCTGAGATGAGAAGGAAGCTTTCTCAGGCAAGGACCATCAGCTTTTTTAGAATCCAAGCTTCCCTTAAAAAAAAAAAATCTAACTTAGAATTGCAAGAATAACTTTCCAAACATGAACTACACGTAAATTGATTCAGTGCTATATGCTTGAGTCTATAGACTGACAGGTCCACAACCTCTGCCGCTTCTCAGAGTCTTGCAAAGACGTGGATGGAAGAGTTTAATCACATACAGTAAATTAGAAAAGAGAAGATGTACAATATATTAACATTTAAATACAGTGTATAACAGGGGTCGGCAACCTTTCAGAAGTGGTGTGAGAGCCTTCATTTATTCACTCTAATTTAAGGTTTCGCGTGCCAGTAATACATTTAAACATTTTTAGAAGGTCTCTTTCTATAAGTCTATAATATATAACTAAACTATTGTTGTATGTAAAGTAAATAAGGTTTTTAAAATGTTTAAGAAGCTTCATTTAAAATTAAATTTAAATGCAGAGCCTCCTGGACCGGTGACCAGGACTTGGGCAGTGTGAGTGCCACTGAAAATCAGCTCGCGTGCCACCTTTGGTTGTCTACCCCTGGTGTATAACAAAGAGTGCACAACTGTGCCATTACTTTACATTGCATTGTCTTAAGCGGATCTAGTGACGGGTATTTTTCATCCTGGGCTAGTCCACATTTAGTAAATTTTTCCAGCCCTGTTAGAAGTTTGTGGGGCTGATCTGTAATCATTTATGAATACTGTATGTGACCTGGTTACTGGGATAGTTACTGTATGGGCATATGTTTACTATATGCATATATTGATTTAGTTCACTAGCTATTAGAGAACTAACAGGAAATCAACAAAATGTTTCTAGATAAGTATCCACCAGGTAAAATTGGCAAGGGTTAAGAAACAATATTAAGCTTGAAGATGCTGCTTCCTTGGTTCTAGCCCAAATTTACATAGCTGTTTTGCCAAAGCTGGGAACATTGAGATTAAAAGGATTTGAAACAGTTAAAAAGAGGCTCACAAGAGAGAAGGGGAGGCAGCTGTCAGGGGCTGTTCCCGGGGTACAGGCTGAAACAGAGGTGGGTCCAGTGGAGGGGTCTGAAGTAGTTGGGTCTTCCTAAGTTTTCAGGGGATAGTAAGCCCTTGGTGTGAGAGACATATATACAGACTGTTTTACTGTTGTAAAAATCATTTTTCTTATGCTTTGCTATGTTTCTGCTTTTAAGATTAAACAATACTTTGGTGTGAGGAAGCTGTCTGGTCCCTGTATTAACCACTGGCCATAGCTCCCACAGGGAAGACTTCTGGGGGCCAAACCTAGTCAGGCCTGCTGAGCAATCATGGCTAGTCAGAACCTAGTCTGAGTGGGAGAAATGTGGTATCCCACTCCAGGACAGGTGAAGGCAAGATGCCTAACACCTGAGAGGGGGCACTCAGAGAAACCAGAAGAGAAGACAGAGATCTAGCCCTGTGTAAAAATGATCAGATAAAAATGGCAAGGGCTGTGGGGGAGTGGGAGGAGAATTCTTTTTTTTGGAGGGGTGTCTCATTGTCCAAACAAATTAATTTTCAGGCTACAACCAGCAAAGCACAAAATCTACCTAAGAGAATCTACCCCACCACAAAGTCCTCCCCAATAAAGCTATGTCTCTATCTTATCGATTTAAAATGCTCCCATCACTGTGCTATCTAGGCATTGGTTTATACCATTATGAAATATTGTCTGAACTATCATTGTATAGAACATGCATATTAATTCGTGTACAACTGTTTTAATTAATGTAACTTCTTTATTGTTTCACCAGATTTTGTACCTCACTATTTGGTACATAGGGTTTAGTTTTTTTAAGAGGATTATTCATTCATACATGCAGGGCTGGCCCACAACATTTTGGCATCTGAGGCGGGGAGCTCAAATGTCACCCCCATGCCCTCTCACTTGGGCCAAAACTTTGAAAGGTCTCAATTCTGCCTTCTTCCTGTTCTACTGCTCTGCTACCTACCCCAATAAAAGAGAACTAACAACTTAAAATGCCTTGTTCAAAAATTTTAAGTAACATTTAACTTTCAAACGCCTGAACACCAAATGTAACTTTTCTTGTCTGCATAGTAAACACTGGCATTTTTATCTGTTTGAATAATCAAAGTGGTGCTTTCGGTGCCTTCTTAGTTGCAAAGATTTGAACTGCTTCCTGAAGGTCCACAGTCTGGGCCAGCTCATGCTCTATTGAGATGGTTGCAAGGCCGACCAGCCTCTCCTGTGTCATTGTGGAGCGTAGATGTGTTTTTATTAACTTCAGCTTGGAGAAGCTGCGTTCTCCACTGGCAACTGTTACAGGAAGTGTTAGAAGTATGCGCAGAACAACAAAAGCATTTGGAAAGAGGGTGGTCATCTTATTTGTGCACATATATTCCAGAACAGCCTTTGGAGTTGATCCTGCTGAAATGTATCTTGAAAGGGCTTTCAGTTCATCACCTAAATCACTCTCATCAATATCGCGCATGTCATCATGTGTCAACACTGTCTCTAGTGCCCTGCATTGCTGGTGCAGCTCTTCAGGTATAGTGAGGAGTTTTGGAATATCATATTACATCCCAAATATACTGCTGTGTTCCTTGAGCTGCATGAAACGTTCTTCAACTGACTGTATTGCACAATCTAGCACCTGGTTAAAGAATTCAACTTTGAATTGTTGTTTGGAGTCTCTTATGGGATTATCCCGTGCCTCGTAATCAAAATGTCTTCTTCTTCCGTGACTCTTGTATTCTCGAATGGGTGGGAAAATAGCTTCAGTGTGAAGTTCCTCTGCCAACTTCTGTGCACTCTTCAGAAGGTTTTGAAATCCTTCATCTGACCGGTAAGACTGTAGGTATGACTTTGCTTTATCCAGTTGTTCCATTGCTCCAGATATATCAAGGTCAACATCTTGGAGTCTCTTACTTACAACATTTATTTCAAACAGTATGTCATGCCACAACACTAAGCCACACAGAAATTTGAAGTTATGTATGTTTCTGGTGATTCCATTTCCCTCTGCCACTATCCTCCATAATGGCAACTATAGCATCATCTATCTTCCCAATTTAGTGTTTGATAGGTTTATCACCTCCACTCGACTTTCCCATCGTGTGGCACTCAGTGGTTTCAGTGTCAGAGAGGCTGTTCCCAGATGTTGCTTCAAAATTTGCCATCGATGAGTTGATGCAGAGAAAAAGACATAGATGCTTTGAATTACATTAAAAAATTCAGCAGCCTCACTAGAAGCTGATGCTGCATCACTGACCACCAAGTTCAATGAATGAGAACTGCATGGGACAAAAAAAGCTCAAGGGTTTAACTCTCAGATCCGTGTCTGCACTTCTCTGTTCTTTCCTCTCATGTTGGCACCATTATCGTAGCCTTGACCTCTCATGTCAGCTATCGCAATTCCCGTATCTTCCAGCTTTTTAAGAAGCACATTTGTCATACCAGCTCCTGTAGTATCATCAATGTCAATCAATTCTAGAAAATGCTCTCTGACAGTCACCTTTGCAGGGACATTTTCATTAGGTTCTGTTGTTGTTACAAAACGCACCATTAAAGTCATTTGTTCCATATGGCTGATGTCAGGTGTGCAGTCCAGAATAACAGAGTAATATCTTGCTGACTTCAGATCTGCCACAATCTTCTGTTTGACTTTTGTTGCCAGTAACTGTATGATCTCATTTTGAATTGTTTTTCCAAGGTAGTGCTGTGTGTACATTTCTTGGGTGGTGACTCTTATTAGATGCTCCTGGAGTGCAGCATCAAACTCAGCCATCAGCTCCACAATTTTAAGGAAGTTTCCATTGTTCGGCACATACAGCTGATCTGAAGTGCCACACAGTGCTAGGTTTTGGGTAGCAAGCATTCTCACAAGGGCAATGAGCCTTTTCAGAACATTTTACCAGTAAAGAGACTCTGATGCAATCTTCTCTTGATGCTGATCATCTATGGTGGCCTTTAACCTTAGTCTCATCTTAAGCTTTTTCCACCTATGGAATGCTCTCTGGTGATTTGCTGCCTTCTCATGGCATGCCAGATTTCTAGCCAGATTTTTCCAATCCTTTGTTCCTATAGAACCCAATGTGGCTGGAATATTAGACTGGAAAAGTTTGCAACAAAAACAGCATGCAGCATTCTGGGTTTTTGAGTACATAAGCCATGGCCTCTCCACTTTGTCACCATTGGGGATTTCACGCCAGTAATGTGTTGGATGGAAACTTCTATTTTCATTGTCTTTGGGGAACATGACGTTTTTCACTTGCTGTGGCCCATGCAGTACAAGGAAGTCCCTCAGGCTACTGCTCAAGTGGGTCCACAGTCCTGGATCATCTAGACTTAAGGAACTAAACTCAGCAGCAGCTGTTTCTTGCGCCTCCACCACACTCTTCTCTGATCTACACTTTTCTTCAGGAATGTGCATGGTTACATCCATTTGAGATGGGGATATGGATGCTGCAGTAACTGCCAGGTCACCTGCACTCTGATTAACTGGAAGATCAGCCATCTCCTCACCACTCACATCCTCACTGGGGCCGGAATGCTCAATGTGAACATTTGTGTCTATGTATCTCAGGAGAGCTGCTTCCTGCTTTCTTTCTTTTTCTGAATGCTGCCCCAGAGGGACGTTTTCTTCTTTCACTCATGACTGCTGTTCTGTGCCAGCTATAGTGGCTCTCAACACTCAATTAAAGGGGACAAATAAACAGGCTGGTAGCAGGGCCTGAGTGAGGGAAGATATCAGCGTCTTAAGGGCCTAACTGGCTCCTACTACTTCAGTTGACTGCCTGTTCTCCTCAAGTGGGTTCAGGGAAGCAGCAGGAAACAGGAAGCTCCCTGAGAAGCTGGTGTTAATCAGTCCAGGCTCCTGGGGGTGCTAGAGAGGTACATGAGAGGCTCCTCCTCCTCTCTCCCCCTGCAGCTCCTGCTGCTTTCTGTTATTCCCCTCACACCTTTTCTCCTGCCTGCCTGTTATGTCTCTTGTGCCCTCCTTCCTCCAGCACAGCACTCCACCATCTGTGCATCTAGAGCAGAGAGAATACATATGCACCAGCAGCAGACACAATTTTCTGAACTCTGTGTCCTAGTGGCGCCCCCCCACAGTCTGGCACCTGAGGCGGCCACCTCAGTTCACCTCATGGTAAGGCCAGCCCTGCATACATGCACATTGGTTTAACTGTCTCTGCAGAATCTGTGCAAGCTGTTTATAATACTATTAAGCTTATGACACAAACCAGGGGAACCAATGAAATTTCATGTTAAGGACTGTCATTGTAACTCAGCATGGTACAGCATGTTTCCTGGAACTAGTAATGACTTCACATTGACCTCACACAGCTGGTGCTGCAGAATGACAGTTACAGACTTTGCCTTAATTCATCGTTTGCTTAGCTGTGCCAGCATACTTCTAGGGAAAATCGGCCACCTCTTTCATGGGTGCAGAGGGCACTGCATGCCTTGGAATGGCATGGTAATGATGCACAAGGGGGAACAGGATTGCTCTAGACTGAACAGATGATATGCACCCTCTGGGACAGATCCTCAGCTGGTCATACTGCATAAATTGCCATTGCTCCATTGACTACAATCCATTGGAGGCAATGGAACTATGACAATTTACATCTGTTGTCTGTCTATGTGCCAATGATCACATTTCTGTATAGGATCTCTGTACTCTACTGCTCAGAGGAGTTTTGGGAAAGGGCTGTTGGATCCATGACTTTGTGAACCCACCAGCTGTCCCCTAGGGGCTGATCATAAGCCCTCTAAATTCAATGGAAGTATTCGCATATGTGTATAGGATGAAGGGGGATGCACTACACATAGCAACAACTGTATCAGCAATAGCAGCAGATAAGGATTAGCTCTGCTGCCACTCCACAGTCTTGGGAGTAGGATACCTCACCTCACAACTCCAACTCCCTTGGGGAGTCATGGGCCAAGCCTATGTCCTCAGGCTTGTTGCAAAGTAAGGTACAGGATTTGGCTCTTTGGTTAACATGTCATATTTGTTTATTGATGGGAAAATATGGTTGTCCCAATTTTTGGGCTATGGACTCATTTCTGTCAAATAAATTAAAATGAAGTAATGTTGCAGCTATGCTTGTCTAAAAACATTTCTCTGCATTCTGTTTGTTCTGGACTAATGTCTCAGGGTGTCTCATTTTTATTCTTTTTGTCCTTGTCTAACTCACATTTAATCTTTTATATTTAGTTTTGTCCTTCCTTTAACATAAACTAAGGCTTTGTCTACAATATGGGTGCTACAGTGGCACAGCTATGGTGCTGCAGCTATGGCACTGTAGAACAGAGGCTTCCTACAGCGACGAAGGGTTTTTTCCATCTTTATAGATAATCTGCCTCTCTGAGCAGCAGTAGCTAGGTTGATGGAAGAATTCCAGTCATGTCTACATTGTAGGATAGGTTCAGATTTTTTCACACCCCTGAGCATCATAGCTATGTCGACCTAATTTTTAAGTGTAGACCAGGCCCAAATGGCACAGCCATCCCTAGTCTGAGAATGAGTCAGAACTGAGACTGAGGGCATGTCTTCACTAGCAATGTTAAAGTGCTGCCGCGGCAGAGCTTTAACATGGCTGTGTAGCTGCGGCACCACAAGAGGAGTAGCTACCAGCTCTGTCTACACTGGCGCTTTACAGCGCTGAAACTTGCTGCGCTTGGGGTGTGTGTGTGTGTTTTTTCACACCCCTGAGCGAGAAAGTTTCAGTGCTGTAAAATGGCAGTGTAGACCAGGCCTAAATCTTGTCTTTCCTGCTGTGTTAGCTTGAGCTATAACTTGAGAGTTGTCCCAGTCCAGCTACCATCCATACACAAAAATATCTAGCTTGAGTTAAGTGGTGCTTTAAACTTGAGCTAGCGGGGTAGAAGCTCCAGTGCTGCTGATTCTGGAACTAGTAATGCTGTGGGGATGAGACATCTGTAGTACAACTCCTCATCAGATGCTGATCCAGTCACTCTGATAATCAGATCGCTCTGTGTTGCTAATCAAATCACTGTGTAGCTGGAGTATTGTTTTGTAGTGTGGATACTTTCATTCCACTTGCATTTGAGGTAGGCTAACTACTCGAATAGAATAATTAGTAAATTAGTAACTTGAAGTGAGTAAAGCTTGAGTGGAGTAACCCAAAGTAACTATTGCAATGAAGGTTTCAGAGTGGTAGCAGTGAAGATAAGCCTTATGTTATAGTGTATTTCAAATGCAAGTTAAAATTCTAATGCCTAAATGACGCTATGGATAACATCAACCCAGTTTGATAGCTTTTGTCTGTTTGAAATAAATCTGATTAACAGTCTAAAATTATAAATCTACATTGCATGCCACTGTGGATTCCTAATGGATCACTGATTTGAAGCATCATAACAATCCCAAAGGAACTGTTACAATATTACTATAGAATGCTGATACCAAAACACATTTAGCAAGAGTAATTTCTAGGGATATGCATCAGTCACTTTTCTAACCTTAATAATGAGTAGTTTTACCATGTTTTAAGTTAGTCCCATGTCCACATTTCAAAAATAAAAACTTTACTTTAGAGCAGTGTTTCTCAACCTATTTACAACTGTGGACTGCATATGCAGCTCTCTATGTGTTTATGTGATCTGCATCCACACAATATAGATGCTACCTGTATGGCCCTGAGGATGTCACCTGGGCCGTGATTGATGTCACCTGGGCTGTGTTTGGACCACAAGTGGGCCAAGGGTTGAGAACCCCTGCATTAGAGGAATAAAGCATTTGAAACGAGAGAAACCTGTTTTATTTTGCCATTTTCTAACTTAAAAATACGCAAACAAATTTTATTCAAATTTGAAACCACATGGTCATTTCACTTTATACCAAGTTTCAGCCTGAGGTTAGTTTTCATTGAATACATTTTTAAAAACCCTCAGAAATGGAGTTTATAATGGAAATGTTGACTCAGCCATAGTAGCAGACCAGCCAAGATTGCTATAATACAATTTTTCTTGGCGCTTTTTTCCTCCTGAATTGAAGTTTATTGAAGTGGTCTTGAAATGTATTGAATATCTTTTCCCAATTCAGCAGCGTTTTACTATCAGGAATACTTGCTAACATAGATCAGATTATTTGATAAGGAACATTAGCTGCTACATTTTTCTCTGTGGACAATTTAGAGACAACGATGCTTTGCAACAATTAGGTACCAAGTAGCATTCTTCTAGGTTACAGGTTCTGGTTTAGTTGTCTCCAAAGGAAGCACAAGACTATTTTTCCATGTTGTTGGTTACTTAATAAGGGTTAAGATAGAAAAACTGTACTGCAAACACAAAACTGACCGCCAAAAAAGTAAATGTTACCATTATATTTTTATAGTGAAAAGTACAGATTGTGCTTAGATGGACTGATAAATCTGTTTTCTATTCTGAAAGTATAAGTACCTAGGTTTTAAGTAGAAGATGAAACCCCTTCTAAATCAGCTCTGTGTTATTTGTGTTTCATCCAAAAACCTTGAAATAATTGTGTACACATTTGTGTGTTCAGCAATTTTTCTCAAGAGCCAAAAATCTTGGATTTTGTGGTCAACAATAAGAGCATTTTCCTTGCTTTAATATTACTGCCAAATCAGATTTCCACAATATAGACTGGAGACAACATGGTGTCCTTTGCAGTTTTTAGTGTGTCTTCAGAAGCAAACATCTGAATTACAAGAATTGTAGTTGATTTTAAGAGCCTGTCTTATAATATTTCTACAAATTTTCTATTAGTTTCTTACGCTGCGTAGCAACAACATAGTATGTGAGTACCTAGGATCCATGAAGACTTCTGGGCTGTGTAGCTTATGCTGCTAGTGAGCTTATTGCGAGGTAGCTGTAGAAGATAGGCAACGGATGTTTACTCAGAACTAGGTCATGTTCTGCCTTTGTTTGACTGGATCACTGATGTTATTATTGATGCCATACAGGACGTTGTCAAAGCCATATCACAAAACATGGTGGCCTCTCTTTCACGTCACTGGATTGAACAATTAACAGCAAATTCTTCCTCAAAGTTCTTTCTAGTTCTTTCACCTGCCTATGGTGTCATATGGATGCCCGTAACCATACTATCTGAGCACCAGCCAAACATTTTAAAAAGACAATATATCTCTCTCTCCCTTCCTAGACAGTAGGAGAAAATGGTTCATTAGAATCATTTTTTTTTCCTGTGTGGGGAGGCAGGAGGGGAGCTGGGTTAGTGTGTATGTGTGATGTGTGTGCATGTGCGCATGAATGAGAGGGGGAGTGGAGGGAATACTGATGGAAAGCTAGGCTGAAGACATGAGTGTTATTCAGTTCTAAATGTGAGGGAGGTCCATTTTCATTCTTATCGTTGATGGTAATGAGTCCTGTAGTGTTGGTCCATCTCTCATGAAAGTTTTGTCTCCTGCACTCCTGAGCCTCTTTATCGGTTGACAATCTGTTTTTTTCCAAGAGTTCAAAGTTATTGATGAAGGGATGATCTTTCAGGTAGCCAAAATCAATCCTATAGAGGGCTTTAAAGATCAAGACAGAGAACATCAGACTCAATTCTGTATTCAGTGGCAAACCAGTGCAGAAAGCATTATGACCAAGCAATTGTGTTTTGTATTAGCTGGAGCTTTTTCAGGGCTTGTAGCTTCACTGATAGATATGAGTTGCAGTAATCAAGTCTGGAAGTCACGAATACATGGATCATTGTAGTCAGATTTGAGCCTGATTGAATAGAACATTAGGCTAATTAAGCTGGATTTATGGCTGCTTTTCCTCACTGGAGAGGTGCAATGCAGTGAAGACAAGATTTTTAAAAGGTATTTAGGTATTTACATATGCAAATAGGTGCCTACTGGGATTTTCAAAAGCACCTAAGTGTCTAGCTGTGTTTTCAGATGCCTAAATACCTTTAGAAATCTGACCTCCAAGAACATAAAGGTGAATCTGGCCCATGATTTGGGATATTATTTCCATTCAGTTATCAGAAGTCTGGAGAACTTGATTATTTTTAGATCTGGTTAATAATATAAAAATGTTAACATTGTTGAGTTCTGATTTTTCATTCATGAACTGTCTCATAAGAAGTTATTGAGAGAAGAATCCCAGGCATCCCTTTTTGTCCTTTAATACACATAAATGATATTATAACTGATGCTATCTATATAGCAATCTTGTTGAATATAAAACTCTGAAATATTACTGCAGAGCTGGTGGTGACTGCTAAGTGAGCAGACAGGAATTCATCTTGTTTCTTAATATTGGCTGTCTCAGTAGTGGAGCAATATATTGTAGAAAAGGGAAGAATATGTTGCATAATTTTCTTTCACTAGATTGTAACATTGTTGCACAAAAAGCGAACATCATACTGGGATCTATTAACAGGAGTGTTGTAAGCAAGACACAAGATGTAATTCTTCCTCTCTACTCATCATTAATAAGGCCTCAGCTTTATCCATCCAATCCTGGGTGCCACACTTCGGAAAAGATGTAGAAAGTTGGAGAAAGTCCAGAGGAGAGCTACAAAATGATTGCAGATCTAGGAAATATGACTTGTGCTGAAAGATTGAAAAGAATGGGGTTGTTTAGTCTGGAGAAGAAGACTTGAGGGGGGACATCACAGTCTTCCAGAACATAAAACGTTGTTATGAAGAGGATGGTGATAAATTTGTTTTCCCTATCCACTGAGGACAGGACAAGATGTAAGGGGCTTAAATTGAAGCAATGGAGATTTAGGTTACACATTAGGAAAAACTTCCTGTCAGGGTAGTTAAGCACTGGAACAAATTACCTAAGGGGGTTGTGGAATCTCCATCACAGGAGGTTTTAAGAACAGGTTAGACAAACACCTATCAGGGATGGTCTGGATAATACACCTCTACCCCATTATAACGCGACCCGATATAACACAAATTTGGATATAACGCAGTAAAGCAGTGCTCCGGGGGGTGGGGGGGGTGGGGCTGCGCACTCTGGCGGATCAAAGCAAGTTCGATATAACATGGTTTCACCTATAACACGATAAGATTTTTTGGCTCCCGAGGACAGCATTATATCGGGGTAGAGGTGTACTTAGTCCTGACTCAATGCAGGGGACTGGACTAGATGACTTATCAAGGTCCCTTGCAGTCCTACATTTCCATGATCCTTCCTACTCCAGTTAGTTAGCACAGTATTTAGAATGTCCTTTTGCTTGAGCAGTGTGCTAATGTAATATACAGAATATCTACATAATACCTTTTCAGCATTCCTGAAGCTGAAAACCGGCTTTATATTTGTGTTGTTACTAAGAAAGCTATGGCTGTGACAAACTGTCCAAAGGTGACTTGAATAGTTAACTGAATCTGAAAGGTTAATTTTAATGTTTACAGCTAGTTCCTAAGAAACTAACTCCCCCACTCCCCCTTTAAGCTTGCAAAGCTTAAGAACCATGTTTGCTCTCTCAGTGATTTTGTGTTTGATATTTTAGTGAATAATTTAAACATATCCCTGTGTTTGTTCCCTACATAAACATGTTTGTTTTTATAACCCCGCATCACATTTATTGTTACCTTCCTGAATCTGTTGTTAGCTTCCTGACTGTGAATGGTGGTAAAACATCACTTGCCAGAGTTCAGGTCTGGTAAAAAAGCCGTGTACATATGTTTCTGGTTATAGTGTTATGCGGTAGCTCTCCTGAAATACTTCAGAATAGAAGGACTATGTTTGGGTGGAGGAGAGAGAGGTGGCAATGGTACAAAGAAAGATGATATGAAGACTTTCAAGTATCATTTCACACTACTGTATGCAGTGGGGAAAAAATGAAGCCGAGAATACCGCAGTACAAACAGCAAAATTTAAAGCATTACAGAGAAATAACAAACTATTACATTTTTAAATTTGTCCCAGCTAGATTGAGATTAACCAGTACTTTTGCATTAGACTGAGTGTAGGAAACAGAAGGAAAACATTGGCTTTGTTGGATGTAAGTCTTGTACACTTCAGTCTCATCTGAATTGTGGATGGCATCTTCACTTTAAATCCCTAAAGACTTTGATGCAGCTAGAAATATCAGATAACTTAATCTGGAGTACAAGGGATGTACAGAAGGCCACAATTACGTGGTTGGGTTACATTTTCAAGAGACACTTTCAAAGGGACTTGAACCCCTATCATGTGTAACAAACATTGAAGAAGAGATTAGAGTAGATGGGTCAAAATTAGAGGCTGCTGAAGAGTTTCTGGACCCGCTAGATATTTGTTGTTCTAAAGCAGGAGTGTGATGGAAAGAGAAATCAAGGCTGAATGGGAGAGTAAGCTTTCATAAAGAGAGAGCTCCCATATTACTAAAAAAAAGCAGAAACGTAGGTCTTACCCTCAAGAAAGACCAGTAACTAAAACTTGACAACCGGAGATAGAAAGAGGAGTGCTAAGAAAGAAACAGAACAAACTAGTGGGTGGGAAAACACATTAAAGTGAAATACATTTTGAAGACATTCATTGTATGGCCATTTGGTGTTCCTTGTTATGTCGCATGAAGAAATGCTGAATGGAATAGAGTGGAATGGAAAATAACATATGATAGGGACCACTGGTAATGCTGCCTCCAGAAATTAAAATGGAGAGATTGCCTTTGCAAGACATACGGCGTACTCTGCTCAGGATAGGGGCACCAAGTCAAGAACTTCATCTGCAGTAGATAGAGTGTGATGATGGTGACGATGGTTAGTGTTTGTCCCCAAAAGCTATTTTCCACATAGTTTGACTATAGTTTATTACCCTCTTATAAAGACACAATATAGCAGCTGTCAATAAAAGATCTATCTGGCTTCCACAGATCACCTGCACCTTGTTGTGTTTAACAAGCATAGATTTCAGCCATGGCTCTCTCTCATTATTCTGTTATGAAATCCTTAAATTGAAGATGAACAAGGCTTTAATCTGGATACATAATTTTTAACTCCAAAACAGCAGAGTAAAATGTACATGCTAGCATTGTTTTATTTGTTCTATTCTGAGATTTGTCTGTTTTACAAATATCTTAAAAGATGCTGCCAGCCAGGTTACTTTCCTAACCACATAACATTCTGTTACACAGTCTTAGAAGAGTTCTAACCTATACACCTGTAGCAATATATTAATCAATTACTGAAAATTATCTTGGTTTCTCTTCTCTTTCTGCATTCTAAAAATACCTTTTATAAACCTAATAATGGGAGCTTGTTTTCTGGGTCATCAATTCAATTCCTCAATTCTTGGAAGCCCTTAGTCCATGTAATTAGACTAGCTACATACCAGTCAATTGTTATCCACGTTTTCTAGGTTATTTTTTCCCCTCAGACTCTTTAACTAGAAGCTTTTTCTTAGATCCTTGTAGACTTTCAAAGCTTTCAGTTTCATTTAACCTTTACTAATAACCAACTGGGTTCAGGGCAAGTAATTTCAACATTGTTTGGCTTGTCAAATATCTTTACCTTTTTTGGTGCTAAGCCAAAAGCCGAACAAGGAAAAAACCTTGTATTAATAGCAGATAGTAGCTTGTGATAAAAATGTTCTCTGTCTAGCAGGTCAGGTGTATTTTTAGGGATTGTAGGCTATATTTATCTTCTAATATATAAATATTTAACCAGAAATATTCACCTGCAAAAATACAACCTAAAGTAGCATGTCACTGAAAGCCATCTGCTACATATATGTGACCTTTTTCATTTTATCTCAAACCAGTGCTATAGGATGCTGTTCTGGTTGCCTTCTAGAAGGCTGTTTCTCACTGACTAGACAGAATTTGTGGCTGCTTGCCAGTAGTGTCAGCCATAAGCTGATTTGGTGGATTTTCCTTTCTGAGTCTTTTGCATTATTGGGAGGGGAAATTGTATCCCATGCTGCAAAACTTCAGAATGCGGCTGAGATATGCCCAGTGAAAAAGTAACAAATATAATAAGAGTAGCTGTGTTCTAGGCTGAAGATTTCATCCTTCTATTCCCTACATCTGTCTCTAATGCCCGTAGAGGCTGACTGTGATGTGGCTAGCATGAACAAAGATGAAATAAGATAAAATTGTTAGGTTTTCCTTAAACCCACAACATGTTCACTCTGGTCTAACTTCTCTCATAAATAGAATCCTACACTAGCTTCAGTAATCAAAGAAAAGTAATCTTTCCAGTGCATTTAATAGGGAGCTACAAACCTAAACCCTGTTATTGCTAATGAGACTTAAGCACAGGCAGAAAAATGTACTCCGTGTATTTATCAAAGCCATGTACAGTGGCAGGGAAATAATAATCCCCACCCCAGTATCTTAACTGCTGTGTAAGTAGTCCCACGGGCTATGTCTACAGAGCAGCTGGGAGGATGCTTCACAGTGTGGGTGGAGAGACACACTAGCTGTGATCGAGCTAGTGTGCTAAAAATAGCAGTGTGGCCCTGGTGGCAAGGGCATCGTCTGAGGCTAGCCATCCTAGTACGTACTCAGGCCGATAGCCCAAGCTGCTCCCTGTGACACCACGGCCACACTGCAATTTTTTAATGCGCTAGCAACAGTATTCATGAAGATTCTTGTAAGAAATCTCTGCCGTGATTAACAGAGAAGTTAACACACATTCAGGGTAAGATTTTGCTTCGTACTGTGTGGGTGCACAAACATGGGTGGAGGGCAAAGGAAGGGAGTATAAATTCAAGGAGCCTTCCTAGCTGTTACACCCATGAAGGAATGGGCACAGTGTGGTCTTTGCACTCTCCTTTTAGTATAAGGGATAGTGACCTGAATGGACGGTTTCTATTTACTTCAGTGGGAGCTGGAGCAGATTTTAGAATCATAGAAATGTAGGCCAACAAGGGACCTCCAGAGATCATCTAGGCTATCCCTGTGCATTGAGGCAGAATTAAGTATACCTAGACCATCCCTGACAGGGGATGTCTAACCTATTCTTAAAAAACCTCCAGTGATGGTAATGCCAAAGCCTCCCTTGGAAGCTTATTCCAGTGCTTAACTATCCTTGTAGTTAGAAAGTTTTCCTTAATACCTAACCTAAATCTCCTTTGCTGCAAACTAAGTCAACTACATCTTATCCTACTTCAGTGGAAATGGAAAGCAATCGATTGCTGTCCTCTCTGTAACAACCTTTTACATATTTGAAGACTGTTATCATGTCCCCCCTCAGTCTTCTCTTCTCTAAACATGCCCAGTTCTTTCAACCTTTCTTTATAGGACATGATTTCTCAACTGCTTATCATTTTTGTTGCTCTTCCCATGACTCTCTCCAATTTTTTTCACTTCTTTCTAAGAGTGGTGCCCAGAACAGGACACAGCAGAGTGGGCCAATTACCTCCCGGGTACAAAGCTAGTGTCCAACCACAGGTAGGACTATAGAGCGCAAAGATGAGAGGGGTAAATGGCCATCCCTCCTTCACATTCCACTGGTCTCACAGAAAAGTGGTCTCTGTGCCTTTTTCAGGGATGGTGCAGCATCCTATTGCCTTGTGCTGAAAGGAGCTCCAAGAGGAACTGTGCCTGCTTCAGGAATAGCTGCAGACCTTATCATGTCATCATCTTCCACATGGATACCTGCTTGTATAACCATAGGCTGAGTAGGGGATGACACTATGCTGTTTGGTCTCTGTCTCTGTCTCACCTCCTGCAATGCTTCAGCTGAGGGAATTCTTTGAAGAGCCAGGAGGGGGAGAGGGTGCAGCAGGCGCAGCTTTCCTCCCCTGCTGCATGGGCAGGAAGAATTGTGCCTTCCTAGGTTCCCTTTTTTTCCCTTTCATTTTCCACCTTTACTCTGCCCTGCCATCGACAAGAGGAATCGGGAATAAAATCAAATTTGGTTGAAATTCCCCTTCTCCATTAAACAAAGACAACCAAGAAACCATTGACAAACATACAATATAGTGCAATATTTTCAGATATTTGCAGCCACAATTTCAAAAGTGGCCACTGATTTTGGTTGCCTCAGATTTTAGGTGCCCAACTTGAGACGCCTCGGGCCTGGTTTTACAAAGCGTTAGCTTCACATGGAGTTGTGAATGCTCAGTATATTCGGAATCAGGAAATTCAAGGTGTCTCAGGTTGGGTACTCATAACCAGAGAGAACTTTTGAAAATATTGCCGTTAGTGTGTTGAGAGAAGGAAAGGAATGTACACAGAAACATGGAAGTATATCCAGAAGGACTTGCCAGTCAGGATCCAACTATCGGTCAATTTACAGTAATCCAGACACATGCCCTCACCAGCAGTTAATACACAAGAAGGGGGAAAATCCTTCCTGACACCTTCAGACGATAAGCTTATTCTCTCCAGCATGAGATTTGACTACCATTAGCATGATCCTAGTTTATCTAGCTACAGCATTATTGTTGGGCATACAATTATCCCATCTCTTAAATCCAGCCACAGTATTTGACCCAATAACCTCCTCCAGGAGTGAATCCCACAGACATGTAAGAGAAGGGATATCCCCAAAAGAAGCAATTCAGGAGCACGTGTATTTAATGACAAGTACAGTGGTGTCTTCTATTAAGTATAGATCACATACAGGGAAATGTACAATAACAGCTAATATGGGAACTCACATATATCTTATTTGAAAAGTTATGAAACACCTTAGCATTCCCACAATTTTTAAAAAGAGTTTATTCATTATCTTCGTATTTCATTACAACAGTGTTTGGCAGTTAGTTAAATTATTACAGTACTTTATATAATGAAGGCCGTAGCTACTGTATCCAATTCAATGTACACATGGGCCCATCCATACTAAACAAACCCCCTGGACTTGCATATTCATCAGGTCACTTGAGGCCATCTCTGTAATGGGCTGAGTGAAAACTACAGATCCAAATATCCCTGAATGTTAGGAAAAATCTGTAGATCTGAACTTTGTGTCTTGATCCCATCTCTGTTTCAATGCACTATATACAGATAATATTGATCTCAGAGTGGCTTCTTTAAAATAATAAAATAATAATAAAAGATGTTAGAAAAGTATTTGGTGTAGAGATCAAAGGCATATAAAGTTAAATGTTCAGAGTTAAGTATCAAATGATAGGCAATGGCTGCCACTTGAGACCTCAGCTCTGAGAGCTTGATCCAATACCAGTTAAAGTAAATGTTTTTTCCCCCCCCGAGATTTAACTGAGCATTGGATCAGACCCTGAGACTCCTATCCCTTGTTGACACAAAGGCCCTGGGGATATGAGTGACTACTTTTATGAGTGTGACTGGCAAAGTTATTATGGTTTTGTAAGAGTGTTTTATAACTACTTTCAAGTTCGCCCCTCCTAATATTGCTTTAGGGAAAGGAGATGTAACAACTTTTTTTTTCATTTTTAAAATGTAACATCTGCAGTAATGTTTGGTTATTAATAATTGATTTTGGCTCTTTGCAGCATCTTTTTCAATAAATGCCGTTTTAACTAAATCTGTAATTATTCTATCCTCCTGATTTGTAGATCAAACATTTGATAAGATCAATTATTTGGAAATCGCTATCTCTGTATTCACATGAAGCCATGACTTTATAGTTTACCAGACTCTGTCCTTGTTTTGTATGGACTCTGTTGGCCATGGAATTAATATAGTGATGTATGTGTGTAGGGGTTTTTTTGTGTGTGTGGTTGAAGTTGGTTATGGCCTATTGTGTAAGCCTAGTTTTTGTAGTCTGTTTTTTAAAATGATTGATTGGCAGCATGAGGCATCTATATATAATATATGATTAATTTCACTGCATCACAGAGTGCTTCCCACAGTTGATCATTGTAACTCTTGTTTTTGAATGTACTAACCTTTTGTAATGTCTATATTTAATATTGGTATAAAGAATGTTAGCTTCCCACTTTCTCTGTTCACCTGTGACCACTCTGTTTTGGATTAGATTGATTTCAGCCCTGGTCGGGACACATGTATGCACAAGAAGCCTTTTTACCTTTGAAACATGAAACTGCTAATCACAATAGCAGTCCTTGTGAACAGGGCCTGCTTGTCCCCTCTTCACCCAATGAACCAATTGCCTGAAAGAGGGCAGGGAGGAGGCAGAGGTCTGTGGAATGGGACTGGCACAGAGGGGAGAGCAATCTGTCTCCTCCGAATGGGTGTTATAGAGTGCACACCTCCTATGTACGCTGAGAAGCCCCAGTTGAGATTCTTTCTGAGACAATCTCTGTCCAAGACCCTCCTGAGGCAAACTCTCTCCTGTGCTCTTAGAGCAGTGTGGCGCCAAGTTGCCCTTACGCAGGGCTTTGTTAACTTTGCAACTAGCACAATTGTGTTGAGTGATAGTCCTATGGCAGTGGTTCCCAAACTTTAACAACCTGTGAACCCCTTTCACTAAAATGTCAGGTCTTGCGAACCCCCTCCTAAAAATGAATATTTCTAGGGATTTTCTCCTTTACCTGAGTATAAATTATAAAAGCAGTGATCTTGGAAATATAAAATTTGTTTTTATGACATGCTTATTACACACTATTTATTATTAAGTGTCCCTGGCCTCTGTTTGCCAGAAGCTGGGAATGAGCGACAGGGGATGGATCACTTGATGATTACCTGTTCTGTTCATTCCCTCTGGGGCACGTGGCACTGGCCACTGTCGGAAGACAGGACACTGGGCTAGATGGACCCTTGGTCTGACCCAGTAGGGCCATTCTTATGTTCGTATTTATCATTACAGTATTTTTATTACATTATGAAAGTGGCAACACTCTTTCGAGATCTCACTTTCGTAGCGTGTATCACTTTGAATAAACCTATTAGAAGACAAGGCTCCTATGTTTCATCAAGGAATATCAGATGTGAAACAGCATGAAGGTATTTAAGAAGCCAACTCAAAGAGTTCCTCCTACACAAGCATTCAGGTCTTGAGCAGTCCAGGCAAACAACGCATGTTACAATAAAGCTTAAACTTGTTCGTCATAATAATTTTAAAAACAATACTAGCTGCCTATTTAATTTTAAAAACAGCAAAAAATATCCACCTCCCTCTCCATTTCTTATAAGGAGTCTTGAAGTTTAAATTTCCTCAGTGTGATAAATAGACTTGCTTTGATCTGCTTAGCTCTTGGAAGTCCAGGGGCTCCGGGCTGCCCGGGGTTCCTAGGGACAGCTCTGTCCGCCATTAGGGAATTTTTTCCCGAGAACCCCCTGTAATATTTCGCGAACCCCCAGGGGTTCACGAACCCCAGTTTGGGAACCACTGTCCTATGGGATTCTCCCATTTGGATGAGAGGAAAAACGTGTCCGTTCCTGTGCATGGGAAAGGCAGGATTTTTGTGAACACACTGACTGTAAACTCTTTAAACTGAGCAGTGCTATCACTCAAAAAGCAATGATCTCAGGTTGGGCAAATACTATTGCATAAAGTGACCTGGAGATAGTGCGCAAGAGGTGGTGAGGGGAAGTGAAAAGAGGAAAAGATCAGGAAGTAATAAGAGGAACTTATCAAAGTGAGCAAATTCCTCTTATAACCTTTTGTCTGGCTATGCTGAAAGAATGACAGGAGACATTAGATATGGGTTTAATCAGGCCGCAACTTTATTATTAGACAGATGTCTGGGACTAACCCGGCGGATAAAATGTGTGCAGTGCTGGTGCAAAATTTATGTCCCTCCAGCAGATTCCCTGCCGGGACCTTAACAATTCCAGCCAATTTTGGTGGTGGTGGGGCTTCCACAGCTCCACCCCTATTTATCCAGGTCCCTCCAGCAATTCCCTTGCTTGGACCTTACCACTTCCAGCCAATTCCGCGGGGGAGGGGGGGGGGAAGGGCGGCTTTCACCAACTCCCCTCCACCTTTTCAGCCAGGTCCCTCCAGCAATTTCCTTGTGGGGACCAGGTCCCTCCAGCAATTTCCTTGCCAGGACCTTACCAACCACACACCCCTTGTAGGAGGGGTTAAGGTGTACTGTAATGAAGGGGGATTTGGCACCCGGCTGTACCGGTCATAGGAGTCCCCAACTGCCCCTGGCTTTCTCAGTTACCAAGTACCTCTCCTTAATTCCTTTTCGAAGCCATTTTTTGGTTCTTTTGTGCCTTAATTTATGGAGTATCTGCACTGAACATCAGCCACAAGCATTAGCTTGGCTGCCTCCTCCCCACACTCAGGTTCCCAGACATCTCCAAATGGCCTTTTGCCTAGCAGCCCTACTGGGAATAAAGGACCCATTGTCCCATGTGTGATCGTTGAGGAGCAGCTGCATTGTCCTTGACCTGGTGCTGCAACAACCGCCCTCCACGGAGGGCCGCATAGGCGACCCATTCTCTGGATCCTAGAATTGACAAGACTCCTTAAAAGAAAATGAAATAAACAACTTGTAAACTGGAGCCAAAAATCTCCATTCCGCCGACGATGTTGAAGGTTAAGCATTGTAGAACAAACGCCTTTACCAACTTCATAACCCTGTGCGATCTGGAAGTTTGGCAATTGATAGCCAGAAGCGCACCCTTATATTAGCCAGCTCTGATCCCCAAATGACTTTTTTTCTAACCAGGGCAATAGTCGCTGTTGTTGCAGGCCCTGCTGATCAGTTTATGGTCTGCAACCACAGGATTAATCCACCCTGAGCAGGGTGGATTTGATTTAAATCAAATTGATTTAAATCATTAGTCAGCAAGACTCGATTTAATCATGGTTTTCTACATAAAAGTGCATTCTTGTTGGTTGTTATAACCTTAATAAATATTCTTCACAACTCAGAGATAGATGTAGGTTTCATTTTTAGAAGGTACACAGTATACATTTTTAAACAGTGATTTATTTTGAAAACTTTTCAGATTAGTTTTACAGCTATATCAGAAAATGAATGATTGTTTGGTTATTTCGTTTATCAAAGGTAATTGAAGCAGATATTTATGAAGTCATTGGGAGGTGAACTATCTCCAGTTCAACAGGTTAATCATTAATATTTGGAGGATTTTCTTGCCATGCTGTGTTAGGAGGAGAACATCACCAGACAGACATTTAAATTGTTTTATTTAACTAAAACAACAACTTTAAGTATTCTGAATTTTTTTTTCAACAGCAAACATATAATATTTTAACAAAACAAGCATATGTCCCTCGCTTCTCACATTTATCTCCAGACCTTTTCTCCTTGTCCAGATCTATTCCGCCCCCAACTATCTTCTATTCATTGAACTTTTTGAAACGTTGCACTTTTAGAGAGAGGTAAGGGATTGACTCTGTGTACAAAAATTTGCAGAGGGACAATAGAGTTGAGGTCTGTTATTTCTCACCTCTATATATTATTTATTTATTTAAAAACATTTTTGCTGTTAACAAGCATGTTACCTCTGGAGACACAAATCCACAGTTTGAGAACTGCAAAACTAAGCATCTCTGATGGTATCTTCTAGACTGAGCACTGAGTCCCGTTGGGTAGATGGAAAGATTAACCTAAATAATCTATACCGAACCCCATAATCTATACTGTGGAACCCCATAAGATTGGGTTCCTAATCAATGAACTATTGGAACGCATTTACAAATCTTTTCTTAAACATTACATGAATATACTGTCTCATACTATAGAATTAGAATTTATAATCCCTATTCCATGATGAAATCTATTTGAGCTATAATATATCTTAATTAAAACTTTTAGATAGGTTTTTTCCTCAAAAAGCATTTTATCAAAAAAATCTGATTTAAATAAAAAAAATCTGATGTTTTTGATTTTTAAAAAAAAATCACTGATTTTTATCCACCCTGATCCTGAGCCAAAGGTGAGGTCACTTAATGGACAGCAAGATCCATTTTCTAAATGGCAAAACTTGCACAAAGTAGAGCCATAAGTGCTATTAAAAATAGGTTCTAAGAATTGTAACATCATTTTTATCTTTGAAATAGAACAAAGTAATGTTCACTGCAGTAAAAAAATATCATCATCACCGGGGACAAATAAATACTAGAGTTCAAAGGAAAAGGATGGCAGAGTGGAAGGGTGGATTGATGCTATGATCAGAAGCAGCTATAATCTAATGAACTGAGTATTAGTGCAGGGGGAAAAAGACACTTTGATTCTGATGCTGTTACTCATTCACTGTATCTTTCTGCAAGTTACTCCTGTCTCTGTGTAGTAGTTGTATGGTCCTCATTGCCATTGTATCTGAGCACCTCACAATATATAATACATTTATCTTCACAAAACCCCTGTGAGTCAGGGAAGTACTATTATACTGTTATCCCCATAGTACAGATGACAGACTAAGGCACAGAGGGTGAGATCAATGAAGGGACATCACAGGAAATCACAGGAACAACACTGCAATCCACAAAGCTGAATTAGGCACCTAGGCACCTATACAATGAACGGGGAGAGACAGGCACCTAGGAACGTGAGCCACAAAAGCCAGTAGTTAGTCCGGAGCTGCCTAAGCTAGCCAATGGGAGATACTGATAAGAGGGGTGTGTGCCAAGTGCTGCCCCTTTCTTGGAGATAGGCATCTAAGTATGAGCTGCAGGGAGGCACCTATCTCTGCTGAGTGATCCACAAATGGGAACCCATCTCCTGGAGTCCGGTGGTTTAGATGCCTAAGCTGTTCTTTGCAGCAATGAGTAAGGCACCTGCCTCTTCCCACATATAATGGCTGGAGGATTTTTAGGGATTGTACAAACCCACTCAAAATACCCCATAGCTCAGTGATTAAAGCACTCTCCTGAGAGGTGGGAAACTCCTGATTAAAATCCATTTTAAAATCCATTTTTCCACCATTAATCACTGAGCTATGGGGTATTTTGATGTGAGGCTCCCTCAGTCTGTTGAAGCTATTCCACTGTGGACAGATAATGAAAGAATCATTGGAGTAGGGGGCTGGACCCACCTCCCATGCGAGTGGCCTGACAATGGACTACAGAGTCATTCTCATTCTCTCTCACATGCCCTCTCTGTCCCAGTGACTGTTACTTTGTGGATAAATACTTAAACAATCATTGGGTGAGTGGGTGGGGTGTGAATAAGCATCCAAAAGGTCAGGTGCTTATCAAAATTATGCAGAACTCTTAGGGCTTCAAAATACGGCCTGAAATCTCATGAGACCAGCCTTTAGGGGATTTCTGGAACTTCCTGCTTCTGGCAGAAATGCCAATATTAGCCTCTCTCTTGTAGTCTTTTGGCATTTCTGTAGTCACAGGACATGCAAATCAAAAAATAATGTGAAATATTATCTTATACTGAAATGATTATTAAAAAGTTTTGAGCAGGAGGTTTGTAGTAGGGGCCGTAGATACTCTTTTCTGGATCATCAGTTATAATAAATCTCCCTTTTGTTTAAAAATGTATGCAGTTCTAGTAATCTTTTGATCTCTGTTCAGAAATATTGTGCTGACTTATCAACCGCTAAATGTTTTGTTGTATGTTTTTGCTCTATGCTCCTCTTATTAAACTGGAGTAAGTCTTTTTGAAAACTGGGAGTGAACAAACAGCACCCCATAAAAAATGTTTTCAGTGAAAGAGGCCTGACTGTTCTGCTTTAACAAGAATAATTGATGAGGTCATAGCAGTTCTTTCCAATCTCTACAGTGCTCCACCCATACACTGTTTTCCTGAAGAATTGAAATCCTGACAGAAAGTCAGGAAAAGGAAATATAATTCCTGTGTTTATTTTTTTAAAAAACATAAATTTAACTTTCAAATATTGAATTATGTCTGTGAAGGGGGGGTCTTTCTTAAAATGTTGATGTTTTTTAGTCTTCATAAATATGAGATACTAACATTGGGTGAAGCTAGGAAAGTTGTAAACAGATATAATAGTTATGCAAACTTATCCACACAACATAACTCAGTTGCCTCTGCCCTGACCTTACTGATTGTTGGACTCTCTTAAGCAGAGACAATTAGTTAACCCAATATGTGTAGGGAGATTGTGATGAGGATGGATGGCCGCTGTAGATTGGCTTTTACATGAGATCACTAGACTAATTTCCTTTGTGTCTAAGTCAGATGTAAATGTGCATCTTCTTTTACCAGTGATAACAAATATTGGACCCAACCTGTGGCTGTTCTGGTGAAGTTTTGTGCTGTTCCAACAGCACAAAACAGCTCCAAAGCCATCTTAACAGGCCACAGAAGGATTTCCCTTCATAGGAGTATCATTGGGAGTAGTAGAGTTGCCTTAATGGCTCCTATATCAACCCCCTCTTTGCAGCTGGTGTAAGATATGCTACTAGGGGATGCCTGAGCTCCAACAACCCCAGTCTGCTATAACAGCTTCTTGAAAGCATGCTGCTCTAATTTATGCCAGGAATTGGCCCAATACCTGAACAGATCAGAATCAGAGAAGCAAAGAGTGTACCTTTGTGCCCCCCGCCATCCTTCTGAGTTTCATTAAGCATTGGGCCTACTGACTTCTGTTGAGGTGAACATCACAATGTATTGACCTGAAAGATTTGTCTTGGTCATTGTTTACCTCAAAGACAGTCAGTACTGATGCTGAATCAAACAAAATTCTGTGTGTGACTGTGGGTACATACAGAGAGAGAGAAGGAGTTTTATGTGTGTGTGTGTGTTTGTGTGTGTGTGTGTGTGTGTATGTTATATATGTTATATATATATATAAACACACACACACACACATACACTATATATATATAGGGAGAGAGAGAGAGAGAGTTATATAAATTCTGAATAATTTCATTAGGAAACATCTGAAAGAGTCTTTCATTAAGGTCCTGAATGTCTTAAGTGTTGACAATGTGGTTGCCATTATATAAGATACAGAAGAAGACCCAAGTCCCTACTCCAAGGAACTATCTCAATTGACGAATAAATGTTGTATGTTCAAATATACAAACTGGATTCTAAATGTCCTTGGAGACTCACAGGAAGATACTGTCTTTGAAATGTTTGGTTTTTTAACTATTGGGGGTCTGGCAGCATTTTTACTTAGATGGCTTAACATCTGTGGGCTTTATGGAAGAAGTAAGTTCTGAGGAGGGATTTGGAAGAGGAAAGGATGTAAGCTTGGCACTCTGGGATAGGGAGGGCATTCCAGGTATAGGAGGAAGCCTGAAAGAAAGCATGAATACAAAAGAGAGAGGAAAAAACTAATGGGGAGAAGAAAAAGCAGGGCCAGATTCATGGAGAGCCTGGAAAGTAAGGATGAGGCTATTAGAAGAAGCTAGGGTGAGGAATCAGATAGGGGAGGTAGAATTTTCCAAGGTGTGGGTGAGGAAGATGATTTTCGTTGCTGCGTTCTGAGTACTGTTGAAAAGAGTGCAATGATGATGGTGCAAACAAGACAAGAGAAGGAGTTTGGAGTAGCTGAGGTGGGGAGATAGCCCCGTGGGCAAGCATATTGTCTGTAGGAATAGGGAGGAAGTGTTTGAATTGTGTGATATTGCAGAGAAAGATCCGGCAGGATTTTACTATTGCCAAAATAAAAAGGAGAGGTGAATATTGCAACAAGGTTCTGATCTTTGCTGATGAAGTGTGATTGGAGATGCTGTCAGTGTCAATGGAAAAGAGAAGGAGATGAGCTTTTGCCATGTGGAGTTGGAGTTGCTGACTGGACCTCTAGGATGATATGTCAAGGAGATAATTAGAAATGTGAAACTGGATAACTTTATTTTAAAATAGTGTTCTAAAGGGATGATATAACTAAATGCAGAACAAATTACTGTTCACCGCTAAAGAGTCATTCACAACAAATATATTTGTGTTTGCCTCCCAATTGACTTGCTGGGATTGAATAACTGTTTTATTAAATTCAGCTGTAGCCAGGTAGGGTATAAACCATCTGAATCATTAATATTACTATAGACTTGGGCTGAGTAGGAAACAGATATCACACCTGTGAGAATTTTTAACATTTGGAAATTTTTGCTGTCTTCAATAGGGATGAAATGTCAAAATCTTGAAGACTTTCACCAACCAAAAATCAGATTTTTTTTTTCTGTTCAGATCACTTGTTTTGATAATTTAGAACCATTTCATTTGATTTGCTTTCCCCCCTTAAAAATAGTGTCAATTTACTAAAATTTCAAAATGAAAAATTGTTTAGACTAAAAAAACTGAAACTTTCTGGAACAAAAATCTCAAAAAAATTTTAACCAAAAATTTGTTAAGTTCAGCAAAACACCTAACATAACATTCATTCATGAAAAGTTTCACTTTTGATGAATCAGCATTTTCCAATGAAAAAATGTTTAGCTGGGACATTCCCAAATAGCCCTCACTATTCTAACTTATGAGGTAACCAGGAGTAGGGTTGCCAACTTTCTAATCCCACAAAACTCAACACGCTAGCCTTGCCCTTCCCGCGATGCTCTTCTCCCCGCTCACTACATCCTCCCTCCCTCGGTGGCTTGCTCTCCCCCACCCTCACTCACTTTCACTGGGCTGGAGCAGGAGGTTGGCATGTGGATGGGGGTGAGGGTTCTAACTGGGCGTGCAGGCTCCAGGATGGGGTCGGAAATGAAGGGTTCAGGGCACAGGAGGGGGCCAGGGGTTGGGGTGTGGGCTCTGGGTTGGGGCTGGGAATGAGGGGTTCAGGATGCGGAGGGGCTGCAGGTTGAGACAGGGGATTGGGGTGCAGGAGGGGGGTGAGGGCTCCGTCTGAGGGTGCAGCTCTGGGGTGGGGCTGGAGATGAGGGCTTTGGGGTGCAGGAGGGGGCTCCAGGCTGGGGGATGGGGCAGAGGGGTTCAGGATGTGGGAGGGGGCTCTGGGCTGGGGCATGGGGTTGGGGTGCAGGGGGGGTGAGGGCTTACCTCTGTCTTGGGATGCAGGCTCTAGGGTGGGACCATGGATGAGGGGTTTGGGGTGCAGGAGGGGGCTCCGGGCTGGGGCAGGGGCGTGGGCTTACCTCTGGTGGCTCCCAGTCAGCAGAGCAGTGGGGGGGCTAAGGCAGGCTGCCTGCCTGTCCTGACTCCGCACTGCGCCCCGGAAGTGTCTAGCAGGTCTGTCTCCTAGGCGGAGGCGCGGCAGGTGGCTCTGCGCACTGCTCTCGCCCACCAGCACCATCTCCGCAGCTCCCATTGGCCGCAGTTCCCAGACAATGGGTGTGCGGAGCCGGTGCTCAGGGTGGGGGCAGTGTGCGGAGCCCCGTGACCCCCCTGCCTAGGAGGCAGACCTGCTGGCTGCTTCTGGGATGCAGTGCGGAGCCAGGACAGGTAGGGACTAGTCTGCCTTAGCTCTGCAGTACCGCCGACCGGACTTTTAACGGCCTGGTCGGCAGTGCTGACCGGAGCCGCCAGGGCCCCTTTTCAACTGGGTGTTCCGCTCGAAAACAGGACACCTGGACACCCTAACCAGGAGAAATGTTCTGATTTTGTCACATGAGCTGGGCTTTCTATTGCCTGCTAGCTCATGTAAAAAATATAACGTGTATGAAAAAATCCTACTTTTCTGAGGCCGCATTTATGCCTTAGGTAATTTTAGCTGTGCAGTATATATATTTCCTGCTAAGTTTTGACCTAGGTTTACCTCTCTCACCCCATATGTTTTCGATGCTGTGCTGTAGCATGCTTTGCTTGCTGCAGTAGATTTTCATGGCCTGAGTTCTACTGCCACAAACAATTACCCATGCTTTCTGCAGTTGCCTCTGCTCACTCAGCAGCTGCTTATAAGAATGACTGCCTCACCTGGCAGGCCCAGACTAATCAATTTACCCTGGCTGCACTTACTGATCTGACCATAAATAGGAAGACAGGCTCAAACTCAGAGATATTTCCATTATTTTTTGTCTGCAGATCGGATCTGTTTTTCATCCAACTGGCTGGAAAACAAGCACACCTAATTTACCCAGCATAGTAGATATGACTTTTCAAAAAAGTGATAGAGTCCCAATGTTTTTCCACTTTTCCAGTAACACATATATGCTTGTTTACATAAAATTATATAAAGGTCCAGTCTCGGCTCTCATTGGGCAAGATTGCTACAGGCCCATCCATGTTTTCCTCCCCACCAAGGGCATCTCTCACTGCACAAGGATCGGTCACAATTGCAGTCCCTGCACTTGTGTGACTTTAGGGGCTACTCCTTCAGTGGATCTCTGAGGGGTTAAAGAGCATGGAAGGAGGTGAGCAGCCTGGTCTGGTGAGAAGCCTGCTTGCAACAGATGAACAAGCTGCACCATTCTAAAAGATGGTGCAACCTGTGCTGTCCCCTTGCTAACCACAGATTACAGTTAAGGCATCAGGGATTGTTCTCTCATCCTGTAATTGAAGGGATGGGATATATTTAACAAAGACAGCCTATTTCTCAAGTGTTAATTTGGCACTGGAGTTGCAAAGGTTTTCACAAAAACCAAAGAATTGGAAGCCACCTGACCAACAATCAGTTCCCCTCTTAACTATTCATTTTCTAGTCTCTTGTGATCTCATAATCTCGCTAGATCTCCAGTCATGCAAGACTTCCAGAGTAGATAAGAGCAGAATATCTAATGTAAAATTTAGTAGGGAAGAAATCTTTAACAAAGAGTAAAAAATAGCAGGCCTTTTTCATACTCAGTAAGGAAAAAAGGAAATAGTCACTTTTTTTCCTTTGCAAGTTGCCTTTAAAAATGCACAACAGTACTGCAACAAACCATATCATTCGATTTAATCTGCAAGGGAAATCTGGGCAACTAGAGAGTAATTGCTCAGATTGGAATTTGGCCAAGACAATGGGGTTAATACCCCATCTTTTGTGGAAAGGACCCAACAATCTTTAATTACCTTAGTCATGACCCTCAGTTTCACATAGTCCTTGAAAGAAGGCATCTTCAGGAAATGTACATTTCAAAAAGGACAATTAAGTAAATATTTATGAAAATATAGGGTGAAATCTTGGCCCAGTTGAAGTCAATGAGAGTTTTGACATTAGCTTCAATGTGGCCAGGATTTCACCCGTAGTGCCTGCAGCTTAGGCTATTAGTTGCTTAAGCCCAAATATTGATCTATCCTATAGAGTCTGGTCCTGGATGTTACCCAGAGAGTTTATTTTTAAAGCAGTGACTCAGTAATAAAATGACACAGTCTCACTTTAATGATTACAGCTGTGAAATATTCCTCAGGCTCCATTAGTTGCGAATGTAAGAGTTCCTGCATATTTACATTTAAAAAAACTTCAGATTCAAACAAGAGCATAACACAAAACATCAGGCAAGGATAAGGTAGCTCATGTAAGGTCTCCACTGAGTACTTGGTTAGACTTGGCCAGTCATGGAGCACTCGTCCTTGGTAACACTTTTCCAATATACAGTTCTTTAGTACTTGTTCTTAAAAGAGAGATTCTTGTTCCTCCAAATTTAATAGTAAATTAAAATCTTGTCAAGATAATGAGTGGATGGACTATAGGAACTTGAAGAGTGGGTTATTTCTTTTAGGAAAGCAAAGAAGTGAACAGCAGGCACAGGATTATTAAATTATCCTAATCTTTAATTATCCTAATCTACTTTCATTTACAAATGTGAAATTCTTGCCATTAGATTTTGAAGCAAAAGCAGTATTTTTTCAGGCTTGTGGAGAGAGGCTGTCATCCAAATTTTCTCTTAATGTTTACAGGTGCTTTAGAAAATTTTCTCTATATCCTCTTTCAGCACAACTCAGATTCTTCTCTTCCTAACGTGGCATGCAGATTTAAAAGCTTCCCCAAAGAGATCCTGTGGGATGATGAGAGCTCTTTAAATCAGTGGGATTTAGGGCACTGAGATAGAAAAGTATCTGTGTTTGGCAAAAAAAAGACAAGGAATTAATGTATCATAACAAGAGAAACCTTGGATGACAGCTTTAGGTCATCCATATCTAGTTATGGTCTTAATGGAGAGGAGGGTGGGGGGCTGTTTAAAGCATGTACAGTATGTGGCTTCAAGAGACCTCCAGATCCAATGACATGAGACCCTATCAAGCAAACCCTACATCTTCAGGGATAAAAACAACAGTCTCATCATCATACTTGAAACTCCCAACAGTATCACTGGAGCAACTGCTGGTGGGTATCATGGAAAACTGCTGCAGAAAATTCCATTTTCAAAGGGAGTTGGGGGTGGCATCATAGACTTTGTCACTGGTAGAATTCTGACTCTCAGTATACTGAAATTTGAAAAGGTTGCTAAAATAATCCTATATTTCCCTGAGGTAGGTGTGTGTGTGTGTGTGTGTGTGTGTGTGTGTGTGTGTGTGTGTGTGTGTGTGTGTGTGTGAGAGAGAGAGAGAGAGAGAGAGAGAGAGAGAGAGAGAGAGAGAGAGTGTTACAGGGTGAGATCCAGAAGCATGAGGGATACTATCATGTAGTATTATTATTTTTGCCTAAAAAGTTACTTGGTGATGGGACATCCACAATCAAACAATTATTTGTAGTGGCACACACAGTGGAGATTGGGGCTCTATTAATTATCCTTCTGAGGCCTCGGGGAAGCCTTAAGATTTTTCAGCCTAGCTGCAATAGATCTACTCAATCTATTTCTTTAAACCCAACATTTCCAAATCTGGGTACCTACAGCTAAATCCATATTTAGACACATTATACGAGTGTGCTATTTTCCTAAGATGCAGCACACCTGCAGCTCCAGCTGACTTAGTGGGATTTGTGGGTTTCTCTAATAATAAAAAATGAAGCTCCTTGTAAATGCGCAAGCAATTCTTTTACCCTGTCATTATAATACTCAGGCTTGAACATACCCAAAGAAAACTATTCTTGTGCATTATTAAATTAATTCACAAGGAAGGTTGACTGACTTTGATCTTGATGAGTTGTGACAAAACATTAGTTCCTTTCAAGTTTTTACATTTAGAAGCCTTTAAAAAGCTCTGTTTTGTGTTTCCTAATTTGTTTTTCAATATTGCTACAAAGCATTTAGCTATTTACTTACATTTACAAAAGCACCCCCAAAAATCTCTGGGTGCAGTACAATCCTGCTAAAACTTAACATCTAGTAGATCATTATATCATCCTGGTGGGCAACTCAGTGAAGACCTCTACTCAGGGAGCAGCACTGATCAAGAAAGGAAATAGCATGTTAGAATACAGACGTAATGGTGAGATGGAGAATAGTACTAACATTTATAATGCCATTATATAAACCAGTAGTACACTCTCCTCTAGAAAACTGTTCAGTTCTAGTTGTCCTATGTCAAATAGGATGTGGCAGAAATGGAGGCGGTTCAGGATGGGGGCAGAGAATCATTAGAAGCATGAAAAAATGACCATATGACAAGAGACTGAAAAGATTGGGGATTGTTTACCATTGAGAGTTGATGAATAAGGGAAGAGATGATAAAGTATAGAAAATAATGAGTGATACAGAGAATGTGGGCCAGGCATTTCTAGTTACTCTTTTGCATAATGCAAGAACAAGGGGACACTGGATGAAATTGAATGGCTGTACATTTAAAAATGATATATATAATTTTAAATTGGTCCATTTCGTAAGCTGGTGAACATATATTTTTTTAAAATTTTCAAATTCAATTGTTCAAGTTTCAAAGTTAGCTGTTTTGTGTTTACATTCTTCAACCAGATTTACTCCTCACTAACCCATGCAATAGCCAAGATATCCAGAATTATGAATTAATATGTTGAGAAATTTGTATTAAAAATGCAGTAGCTAAAGATTGTTTATTACATCAGGAAATAACTATGATTCATTTTAAAGATCAAGTATAATCTCGTAAGACCTACTTCAAAGCAGCTCTTTTATTTGGTTGTGTTTATCTTATAATTTTTAAAGTAAAATTTAAATCAGCATCAACCATGATTATGTAAACACATAATAATCCCATTGCAATATTAGCTATATGCTCTATCCTCATCCTGCTCTTTTGTCATCAGTTCACTACAGCATGTTTCATATACGGTCCAGTCTTGCCAAGACTTAAAGATATAGGGCAAGATCCTCAGCTGGCGTAAATCATCCTGTCTCCATTCACTTCAGTTGAGCTATACTGATTTATGTCAGCTGAGGATCTGGCCTGTAATTTTATGCCCACATGTATTTGTCACTGATATCACTGAGGTGACTCATGGGTTAAAGAATAAGCCCATCTTTTTGGGATAGGAACTGTGTATTTTGTAGGGGTCTGTTTGGAACCTAGCACACGTTTGAGTCATCGGTGCATACATAATATTTATTAATTAATGAACTAATGGACAACTTTGAAAAAATAATAGCATGAAATAGATTTGCTGTAAAAATGGTCATTGGTACCAGAGATTATTGTAATTATTATGGCTGCTCAATGCTGAAGTACACCAACCCCTTAGGGTGTCAGTAGTGTGCCAGATAGGGAGGCCATTTGTCCGGTTTTATACCAGACAGCCCTCTTTTTGGCTGATTTGGCCCTCATCCTGGACTCAGACAAAACTGGATGTGGCTTAGTCCAGTATAGGACAGGGGACGCCATTTTGAACAATGCACCACTCCATCTCCACCAGTGTGACTGTGTATACATGCTGCATGCGAGGTTAGGCCGGCAGGGACAGGGTGGTGCCCCCATGTGACGTATGAGGTCATGGTGGCAGGGGCCAGGTCACGCAGGCAGGGCAGGTCCATGCCATTCCCAGAAGTGCTAGAATGTCTGGTATTCTGGGAACATGTGAGTGGCCACTCTAGTGCCAGGTGTATCACGATTGGGAGGCAAGCACTGTAGTTTTTTCAGCAGCTAGGCTTTGTCGTTGCTAGCCCTGGTGAGTCCCCAAAATCACTCAGAAACATGGCTAAGGGAAAAGGTATTTTACTAGGACTGGCAGGAAAGGGAAAGGTTGCAGATAGCCAGGCATCGTTCAATGGGAGCAGTAGTGGTTCTGGTTTGGGCCTCTGAGCTAGTCAAATGAAGAGTCAGGTTCTTCAGATTTTTAGTACTTGGGGTGTCCTCTTCAGTCCAGGGTCTATTCCAGAAAATAGGAGCTTGTGGGTTTCCAAGTGAGGCTCAGTTAGTGTCTCTTCTTGAGGCCCCTCTGGACTGGCTGCCTGCCCAGCTGCTGCTGCTCCCCCATAAGCCCCACACAGACCTGCACCCAGATGTAAAGTTTGGCAGTCACAGCCTGTTCCACACGCAGCTCTGCATATGGTTCCTGGGGATTTTCTGCCTCCAGTTTCTGTTCAGCTCCTGGCTTCAATGTGGCTGCCAGTGCCACTTCTCCAAACAGAGCCCAGCACTCCTGGTTCAGGACATTTCCTCTTACCTGGCCAGGGAGAAGGGGAATTGCAGTGGCGCTGATGGGAGTTGTAGTCCCCTGCTTAGCAGCTCCATCACATAATTAAGAGGAGTTTTTTGGTAAAGAACAAAAATTTCCCACCATCCCCTGCTGATCCCATGATGACTGCAAATCAAAGCTGAGTCTCCTAAGCCCCAAACTCTTTAATTTACAGGATTTCATGTTTTGACTCTCTCTAAATGCATAATAATTTGAAGAAGGCATTTTCTATCTCCACATTATTAAGCCAAAAGTACTCTCTTAACCTAGTAAACATGATCAGAGGTTAAGAATAGATTGGTTTTCAATTTCTAAGAATAAAATACTTGCATTATGAATTCTAAATAAAACAATATAAGTTTCCTTGTGGTAAGAGGATCCTCTTTTATAATGCACAAAGTGCTTAGAAAAGGTACATTTGCAGTTCATTATATTTTCTCTGGCATTAAAAAAGCTACATCTCTGCTAGATCCTGCAGGTTGGGTATTCTTTATTCTTTCTGAACTGTAAATTAAGGCCAAATCCCAAGGTCTTTACTCAGTTATTACTCTGCTTTTATTTTATTTTTTTTATTTTTTACCAAGGCAAAAGGAGTTTGCTTGACTAAGTAAAAATGGAGGAAAAGCCAAGTATGGCTTACAGATTTGCCCATAGTAAGACTTATAAAGATACAGTAGAGATTAAGCATGAGCTTGACAGTGAGTAACAAGGAATAGGCAATTTTTGAAGCATGTTAGATGTTGCTTTTTTCTCCAGGGACCCTTTCCAGTGGAAAGATGTGGATCAGGCTTTGCATTCACATTCTCTGCTGTTCAGCAAAAACTGTATTGCCAGGTTAATAAACCACAATCAGATACCTCCTTAAGGCCTTATGTGGAGTTGTGTGTGTGTGTGTGCAGTTGCATGCATGATGTGGGCTGAAAATGCTCTGCAGTGATTCATGCTATCTCTGCAGAACTTCCTGCCTGGTTCAGTAGTACTTAATCTTGGCACTTCACTTTGTCACTTAAAAATAACTTGAAGATAGTGGGAACAGTAACACAACTTTGATTTTACACTGTTTTCAAAGGGACTAAAATAAATGCTGCACAACATCATAGTTATGATAAAACCCTCTTCTGCTCTTAACACACAGATCCTTTCCCGTGAATCTTATTTACCATAATGAATACATGTTGTTTTATTTGCACAAGTTAAACTTTTAAACAGGAAAATGGATCTGTTTGTCCAGCACTCATCTGGACCATGTACAGGAAGTTTCAGACAAAAAGTTGTTTGGTAATTTAAACAAAAGTCAAGTGACATAGACCATTCAATAAAGCAGCAAGGACCTCTGAATTATGAAGGTGCTAAAAATTATGGTACCTTAAGTTGAGAACTACAGTAGCTGACCACGTTACTTTCTTTCTGTGGTATGTGTAGCCTCTAGTACTTACACAGTCCCATGCTTGCTCACAATGAGAGTTACTTCCAGGATAGTGCGCAGAGCATTAAATGTTAGAACAAGAAACACAATAAGGCATTTTCAGATAAGGCTCTTCATCTCTGGAACAAACTTCCTTGCTTGGTTTTACAGCATCTGGATTTTGTGATCTTTGAAGTGTGCTGTAAGGCCCCTTTAGTTTTTCAGGTCCTGATTGCAATGTTGTCAAACATCACAATATTTGGTAGTTTACTGAAAGCCCCAGTTTCTCAATTCATGGGATTCAGGGCTGGCTCCAGGCACCAGCCCACCAAGCAGGTGCTTGGGGCGGCCAACGGAGAGGGGCGGCACGTCCAGCTCTTCGGTGGCAATTCGGCGGCGGGTCCCTCGGTCCCTCGGAGCAAAGGACCCGCCGCCGAATTGCTGCCGAAGACTGAAGCAGCGGCGGTAGAGCTGATCGCGATTGCGGCTTTTTCTTTTCTTTTCTTTTTTTTTTTGCGCTGCTTGGGGCAGCAAAAACCCTGAAGCCGGCCCTGATGGGATTACATGAAAAGCCAAGCTTTAATTGAAAAAAAAAAAAGGTACTAATTTGCATAAGGTGGTGACAATAGCTTGCAACATAACCCCCAAAGGCTATGACACCAGAAGACAAATAAAAAGATGCCAAAGCCATTCCTCTCAAAAATGTCATGATTTTAAAGTCAATCTCATGATTTTTGAAGGGTCTGATGCACATAATAATAATAATAATATATGGAGATATACCTCTCTCATAGAACTGGAAGGGACCTTGAAAGGTCATCAAGTCCAGTCCCCTACCTTTACTAGCAGGACCAATTTTTTTGCCTCAGATCCCTAAATGGCCTCCTTAAGGATTGAACTCACAACCCTGGGTTTAGTGGGCCAATGCTCAAACCACTGAGCTATCCCTCCCCCCCATTTTTTGAGCATGTTGGGTTGGCAATACTGTCACTAGCCCTGACGTGGGTTTGTATGGGGGGGTGGGAAGGGGCTCAAGGAGTGTTCCTTCTCACCAGTGCATGGGTCAGGGACAATTGCAGTCCTGTGCTGAGGGGAGTGCTGAGACTGCTCCCTCCTTGAGGTCTGGAGAACACACATCACCCCAAAATGTGTGAAGAAGAGGAGGGGTAATGGTTCCCTCTGCTGAGCTCCTTATGGGTTAGGGCTCAGGACTGTGCCTTAGGCTGCCTAGAGTTGCCATGTGTCCGGTTTTTGACTGGAATGCCCGGTCGAAAAGGGACCCTGGCAGCTCCAGTCAGCACTGCCGATCAGGCCATTAAAAGTCCGGTCGGCAGCACAGGGGGGCTAAGGCAGGCTCCCTGCCTTCCTTGGCTCCGCGCAGCTCCCGGAAGCAGCAGCATGACCTCCCTCCGGCTCTTACACATAGGGGCAGCCAGGGGGCTCTGCACACAGCCCCCATCCGAAGCACCAGCTCTGCAGCTCCCATTGGCCAGGAACCGCGGCCTGTGGGAGCTGCGGGGGTGGCGCCTGCAGATGGGGCAGCATGCAGAACCACCTGGCCGCACCTCCATGTAGGAGGGGGGACATGCCGCTGCTTTCAGGAGCTGCCTGAGGTTAGTACTGCCCGGAGCCTGATACGCTGACCCCCTCCTGCACCCCCACCCCCTCCCCCAGCCCTGATCCCCCTCCCACCCTCCAAACTGCTCGATCCCAGTTCAGAGCATCCTCCTGCACCCCAAGCCCCTCATTCCCAGCCCCACCCCAGAGCCCACACCCCCAGCAGGAGCCCTCATCCTCACCATGCCCCAACCATGTGCCCCAGCCCTGATCCCCTTCCCGCCATCCAAACCCCTCAAACCCAGCCCGGAGCTCTCACACACAGCCCCGCACCCCAACCCCCTGCCCTAGCCCAGAGGAGCCCCCTCCTGTACCCCAAATTACTCATCCTTGGCCCCACCCCAGAGCCTGCGCCCCCAGCTGGAGCCCTCACCCGCTCCCGCATCCCAACTCACTGCCTAAGCACAGAGCCCCCTCCTGCACCCTGAATTCCTCATTTCTGGCCCCACCCTGGAGATCACCCCCCCCAGTTAGAGCCCTCACCCCCTCCCGCAACCCAAACCCCTGTCCCAGCCCAGTGAAAATGAGCGAGTGAGTGAGGGTGTGGAGAACGAGCGACAGAGGGAGGGGAGTTGGAGTGAGTTGGGGGACGGGGCCTCGGAGAAGAAGCAGGGCATCAGAGGAGGGGCGGGGCAGGGCAAGGGTGTTCGGTTTTGTGTGAGTAGGAAGTTGGCAACCCTACCTAGGCTTCATCTAGCCCTCGGAATTTTTCTGATAAGGGAGGGTAGGTGATTATTATGGGTTGGGAATAGGAGGTGTTTTTATGGTGGGTTGGGAGTTTAGTGGTTCCTAAGCTGCTAGAATTTGGTGTGGATTTTTTCTAATAAATGTTAGAAATAATTTACCTCCAGGTACCTAGATTTTGAGATAGGTACTTCTAGTAGATCAAAATAAAAAATTCAAACCACTGTACAGCTGGGGAAGAAGGAGGTTAAAACCAGAAATATTTTTCATGAAAAAGAAAACTGGAATCATTTAGTAAGGGTTGACTCCTCTTGCTCCTTTTCTGGTAGAGCCAAGTTTCCATAATCAGAAATGTGCAACTCTTGCCTTATGCCTAACTGTTGCCTTATTAACCAGCTAACTGCCGCTACTAACCAATGATCCACTAACACCATTAAGCACTACAATAATTTCAAAATTCTCAATACTGATTATACCTCAGATTAGTGGAGTTGTCATGGGTTAACACCTTGTATGCCACATTTCTGTTGGCTCTGTTATTTAGTATGAACCCATTTCTTCTAAGCTGTTTGTTAATTTATTTATATTTAAATAATAATAGTAAAAATGCCTGTTCAAAAACAACTTCAGCGGGACTAGTCACATGCTTAAAGTTAAGCATGTGCCTAAGTGTTTTGCTGGATCAGGGCCTGTAGTAAGCACATTTTTAGAGATTATATTTATTGCTGGTTTAAGTATCTATTTGGAAAAGTATAATTTACCAGCTGCACATAGATTTGTGAAAGGTATAAATCATGTTCTAATGAAATAACTAAATCGTTTGCCCCTGTTTACCCTTTCTGATAATACAAAACAAAAGGGACAGCGGATGAAAATGAACGGAATCATAGTCACACTTCCAGGTCAAGCTAAGCATAGTTTAATTAGGCATGTTAAAAGCATCTTTATGTACTTTATCAACAGTGTGATATATTTGACAAGTTCAAGCAGATTTTGCTATGGCTTTACAAAAAACATAGGTTTGTCTGCATGTGGAGTATAGCATTCAGTTTTAGTCACCTTTGAAAAAAGATACAGTTGAAAAATGAGAAATTTAATTAAAAGTTTTTAAAAGTTTAAAATATGAAAATATTTGCTGACCACAAAAATACGTGTGTAGGAATGCTTGTGAACTAATTAAATTATATGGCACATAGATGGCAGAGTTGTCCTCAGACTGTTCCTGACATGAAGGGCTTATTACTCCTTTCTGGTCCTATGTAGGTTGCATGATGACTGGCAAACATTTGTCATTTGCCTTCAGGATAATTCATGAATACTCCACTGGTTAGTTTAAAAAAATTGCATGTAGACTTGGGCTAGTCCGGTATATCAATAGCAAACTGGAATACTTGCAATTAATATAGTTTTGCTTCAGTTCAGCTTAGACATCAATCAAAAGCCCACTGAAGGCAATGGGAGCTTTTGAACTCTGAATCAGGCCCTTTGTATCTTTTGATTTTTTTTAGGAAGAAAAACTTTATCTCTATAGCAACTAGGAAGCATCAACTATTGTATGTAGTTTAGTTTTCAAGGGAGAAACTAACATATTAGGTTATGACAGGTAGTCATTTCTAGCACTGTTCTTCTAGCTTTCTAGAATAAAAATATATGTGCAGCTGCTAAGCAGTATGCAAAGAATCTAAATACAGTTGGGGCGGATAGTGCTGTAAGTAGATTGGTTGCAAAACTGTGATTGTTACAACCTGCATGGCAGCTGAATGAAATATTTGAGCTCTGTATGCTGTTGCAGTACTTTCTGAAAGACAAGTATGGGCATGTTTGTTTACTAGACAGTGTTGGATTTTCTGCCCTTTGACAGATTAAGAAATACTGCTTTTCCCAGGATAGGGAAAATTATATCAAAAGAAAGAATTACAGGAAAAGCCCTGAATTTGAAAAAGCATTTGAATACAGTAATTGTCATTAGTGCTGGAATGGTAATTACCGGTAAGTTGATGAAAAAGTGGATTCTGTACAAACTTGTGAGACATAATACCTGATTGATAGCCAATAGTAAAATAGCACTGTTAATAATAAAGAACCAGGTTCTCCTAGATTCTTACTCATGTAAGTAGTCCCACTGAAGTCAATGGAACTTGTGTAAGAAGTAGTCTAAAGATGGAAGAATTTAGCTCAGTATTAATAAAGTGCTATGAATATCTCTGTTCTGTTACGAGTAGTTGGATTCGGGTCAGCCCCGGGCTGTAGGGTCAAGTCAAGCACAGCGTTCTTAACAACTATGTTCAAGGCATGAAAACCTTCAGAAAGTTGAGTCATTTTGCAGTCTTCAACAATATGTGTCATAATCCTCTTCACGAGACATGTAGAAAACCAAATTTATAACTAATCATATAGGAAGTCTGCTCAGTAGTGAACTTACTCTGGTGACTAGGACCAGGACTTTTTCTGAAACAAACAAACAAACAAACAAACAAGCAAACAAACCAACTCTGTCACCATTTCCATGGAGATTGTGGCTATGACAGACATACACAGCCTTACCGAGAAGCTACAGGAGAACAGAGCTAATTCAGTATTTTATTTGAGCAAATACTTGCAGAAAAATGTCAGAGTTATTTGACAGTTCTAATAATCAGAAAATTAAAATGCAACATGTAAATATTAATTTGCAAAGTGGCATGTAGTTTGGTTTGTCTCTGTTATCACAGCAATTTGCCTCACCTATATTTAAAGGTGTTAAAGAAACTTCAGAATTACAGAAAATTGAAATACTAGCCAAATTGCTGCTATGCTCCAAAAATGCTGATCATTTTTGCAAATCTAATTCACTTTCTGCTGCTGTTAGCCAATGCCATGGTTGCAATACCTGGATAACAACTGTGGTTATATAGATAGTATCTCTAACACAGGAAGTGGAGTAAAATCATTTTGTCATTCTGCTTACTGATGTCATCACATCCTTCTGCAGTGCCAGTTTATAAAGAACTCCTTTATCATTTCATGATTCCTGCATAAAAATAATACACATGGTTAGGCGTTGTCATTTATTATAAAGATGTTGATAAATAAAAAAGCCATTTCTATCATTTTTTCATTGATATAGTGTTTTGCCCGAGCTGCATTAAACTCCTTGTATAAGGAGTTACCTATCAGCTACTATTGGTAAGGCACTTATAATGTTATAACTAATAATGTTATACTGCATCCAAAAAACCTATGTTAAAAGAACATTAAGATTGCAAAGTTAAGCATTCAGATGTTAGGAAATGCTAGAATGAAGGGTTCAAAGTCCTGTGAAAAATGTAATATATGTGACCATGTAATAAAACTAATACATACACACATACTACTTTGATTTGAGTGCTTGACTTTGCAACCTGAGTGTTTTCTTAATATATTTTAAAGTAATTTCCTAGACTTTTAAAACTTAAACTTTGAAAACATAAAAATGTCATCTTCTGGAACCATACTGTCCCTCTCACCCAGATGGTGAATCAGCAGGATTGGGATCTTTATACCCACAGTACAGTGTTCTGCCACTTGAACTAATAGTGGAGTAACCTGCCACTAGAGGGGAATAGAGTGTTATTTAGTAGTTAAAATCTTTCAATCCCAGTTTCTTCCTGTCCCCTTTTTCTTCTATTCTCACCTCCTCAGTCCTGTTATCCCCTTCTGCCCTGTGTCCAACTCATGCCCTAGCCTCACCCACTGCTCCTATCTTTCCTCCCAGCCCCTGCCCCTGCCCCTGCCCCTGCCCCCCTCTGTTCCTGTCTTCCCTCATCTGCTCCTGCTTCCCTTCACTGTGTTCATAGCCTCACCATCTTCTGCCCCCTCTGCTCATTTGCCCGTTCCCCAGCTTGGTGGGATGGTCCATATGTAGTCTCATCACCACGTAGGAACAATGAGGAGATGGAGCATGCTCAGTGTCTACAGAATCTTTGGAGAATTTAGCTACCAAACTCTAAGATATCTCTACTGAGCATGTGCAAACTGAGATTTTTCAGAATCTTATAACTTGGCTGAATTTGGGCTGATATTAAAGGGACAGCAAATGGCACATTCCTGACATTACAATGATCAGCCTGCCAAATTTCAAGTCTCTGTTCTAATGCGAGGGGATGCTAGAGTTTCTTAAAGAAACAGTTGCAAGAATTTTTATAACGTGCAAACTAACGTATTTTACCCTAACCTCTTACACTGAAACAACTGAACCGTTTTAGTTGAAACTTTTGTATATATGTTAGCCTGAAGCAGACATTTGGCATGAAAAATTTCAACCCAAATGGTGTAAATTTAGCAAAGTTCAAGATGGCAATTACACTGATCTGTCTGAAATGAGTAAACCTCTGGAATTTTGTTTGCCAATTAGGACATTCAGCTAATGGGTATCTGTGTGGTAATCATGTAATCATAGACTATTAGGGTTGGAAGGGACCTCAGGAGGTCATCTAGTCCAACCCCCTGCTCAAAGCAGGACCAATCCCCAGACAGATTTTTGCCCCAGATCCCTAAATGGCCCCCTCAAGGATTGAACTCACAACCCTGGGTTTAGCAGGCCAATCCTCAAACCACTCATTTTCTTATTGTTCGAATAGAATAAAAGTATGATAGGTAATATCAAAAGAAAAAATGGCTGTTAAAAAGGGAGATTCCAAATAAATGTGGTCTGATTCTCCTCTGACTTATGTTGGATTTACACCAGATAACTCCATAGACTTCAGTGGAGTTATTCCTGATGTGCACCAATGTAACTGAGATCAAAATCAGGCCCGTACTATATGCTTACTAGAATTATTTATTAAAAAGATACCTGTGGGTCTGCTTTGCTCTCACAACAATGTAGACCAGGAGCCATTTTAATGAAGTAGATGGAGTTACAGCAGTATGAGATCAGGCCAGGCTTTTAAGTGTTCAACTTGAGCTTTTAAGATGAGATCAGGCTTTTAAGTGTTCAATATGACAGCATTAGGACACTTTGCATAAAAATGCCTTCTGGGATGTCATGGAACACAGTAACACAGAAAAAGAACAGACATGCACTAGACATAATGAAAATGAAAGACCAAATACTGTTCTCAGCAGAATGTCAGATGGTGTTCTACATATTTAGCATTAGCTCCAAAGAAAGACTTAAATTAGTATTCTCATTAGTTTACTGTAATATTTGTAAATTCAAACAAATACACAACATGCTTAGTTGTTGGATAGTACGTGATCTTTATGGCACGGAAACAGAGAAATTAGATAAAAATGAAAGTACTGTGTTACCCTACTTTATTTCTTAGAGTTCAGAACATACAAGAACCCAAAATAGAGAGAGAAAACAAGCTGCTCCACTAAGGCAGTGTGGCACAACTCACCCCACCTTGCTTTAAGCTCGCTGTTTCCAGAATGACTGTACTTGCATGCTTTGTTACAGAGATCTCTAGCCCGCAGTCAGGACCTGGACACCTCTTCAGTGCCCATAAAGTGATAGCTTGCAATTCCAATGCAGCTCTCAAAACAACATACCACTCCCTTGTAAATTCCTTGATTAGTAAACACAATAATAAAAGAAAAACCACAAGTTTAACCTTAAGATAGGTCTGCAATTTTGTTGTAGCTGGTGGTACCTGCCAGGAAGGGAAAGTGACACCTGACTTTTGTCTGTTCCTTATTGATTGGATCACCCTGAAAAGGAGCATTTTCTGTTACCACGTTCTCAGCCTCCTCTGGCCAGGCCAGCAAAACTCATAAACATTGTGCCCCTGAAATGTGTGATGGTGCTACTGTGCTGATTACAAATCCCTACTGAAACCGTAACTAGACATCTAGTGCTCACTATCATTGCCATTACAATTTTTAGTAGTAATCAACCTATTCTTGCACCTGACCCCTACCCAGTGTATTTCCCCTTTGCATTGCTCCAGCAGAACAAAGTTGTTTTAAAGGGCAGCTTGGGATTTTCCTTTTGAGAATTCCCCAGTGGCATGTAGCCAGGGTACTCAACTCTGTGTCACCCACTCTCCCCTTCCATGGAGGAGGTGAGTCAGGGACAGATTAGGGGCAGGAGGGAGCATGAATAGTGCATGCAGCACTCTAGTTACTATGAAAATACCATTCAACATAACAAACAAGCTTTTAATAAATAGTTTGATACTTCTTGTTGAAGTGTTTGGAGACTTGTTTATTTCACCAGACTACAGACAGTGCCATTACCATATCCTTGGGGGATGCAACCCCTGTAAGGGGTCATGAGTAGGTCTAGGGGGTTGTGATCACTCTCCTTTTTTTTATGGCTAGTTGGAAGGAGGGGTCCCAACATTTATTTTCTCTTGTGACAGTTGCTCTTGTTGAAGTGTAGCCTATTAATTTCTCATTGACCTTAGTTCTTTGCAATGTGTAGACCTTAGTGTCTTTTTGGCAGGAGGAGATGGATTTCATTGTCTTGCCCATTGTTTTCAATTTTGTTTAAAATATTCAGGTTACCCCTGTTGTTTATGTTTCAGTCTGCAGTTATCTTTTCTCAACCATGTACCAATATTTTCTTCCAGAGTCATTTTTTCTTATGTGTATCAGTCCCTTAGCTTAAGAACCCTCCGTATTCTCTAAATACTTTGTCTAAATCCGGGTCCCATTAATGTCAATGGCAAAACTCCCATTGACTTTAGTGGAGCCAGGATTTCACTCACTGTCTCTATGCTTCACCAGTACAGTTCCTGATCCTACACTTCTTACTCAGGCAAAACTTGCATTGAGAGTGTGGGAAAGCTTTGCTGATTAAAGAACTAGTAAAAAGTGTTGGATTTGGTAAGTACTGCGTTCAATATAGTGCAGAGTACACCATCACATCCTTCCTAGGGAGATTCAAGATGTTCTTGTTTTCTTTTTCTTTTTAGAGTCTATGATGGATGTTGTTTTATTTATTGTATGTTTGGGTGATGGCTATGGGATTTTGTTTTACTTTCATTGGTTTTGAACCTGCTCTGTATACAATCATTATAATCTCTGGTTTTGCTTAAAACATATTTGATTACATTTTGTTAGGCACCCAGATGTCTTAGGCCCTATAAGTAATTATGCATTGCTATTGTTGTTTTCAGTTATACTTCTTCAGCAGAGAAACATGTCCCTAAACAAGGACACTGTATTATATAAATTAGTACTTTCACAGTGAAACAAACGTGAACCCTGCCTGCCTGTGGCTGTGGACATACTAAAACTAAACCTTATGTAGTTTCACATTTTTGCCACTTACAAAAAAACACTGTCTCCAGTTACAAATAGCAAAATGTAAACTGAGAGAGGTTAAGAGATTTGACTAAGATTACTCAGCTAGGGCCCAATCCAATTTTTGTTGAAGTCAATAGAAATACTCCCATTCATTTCAATGGGAGTTGATTGGTTCCTATATTAATGTCAGAGCCTGGATTAGTCCCAAGTCTCCTGACTTGCATTCCTGTACCAAAATTACCAGACCTCAGTACCTCTCTGGAAGTTACTTAACTTCTCTGCATCTGACTCTCCAGTGCCCCCAGCCACAATGGGATTACCTCCAGCATTCTTTACCCCACTCTTCTTCCCATGTTGGAGGCCTGGAGGAAGCAGAAGGCATTCAGGCCAACTCACCTAGAATTCTGCCTCGTAGCTCAAAGGGCTCTTTTCTAAATTCTTGCTCCAAGCATCATGAAAGCATGACTGTTTCATTCACAATTCACTTCTCAGTAAGGAAATGCCCAAGGGATAGAGATCACAAAACGCACTCTAAATTAAATGTGTTTAGGGCTGGATTGTACCTTTAGATGTAATCCTGCATAAGGGCCTGTGTGTAGTTGTACTGCCTGAGAAGGAGCCCTGAGAAAAGACTGTGAAAATCATAATTCCTTCCCTGCTTTGCCCTCCCCCCCCAAATCCTTTGCTGCCGTAGAGAAAAAATGATGAGTAGCAAGGAGGTAAAGGGCTAATAAGCCTTTTTATTATATCAGTCAGTTACCCACAATGACCTTGTTGTTTTCTTAAGAATAGTTGCCTTGTATCATTAAAGATTAACATATCATGTTGTTGGCTTTTAAGGGAGGAGGAGAAGAATTATTTGCTTCCAGGCCCCTATTCTCCCTCCTCCACTATTTACTCAGACCCAGAACCCTCAAGCTTCTTCATTGTGGTGACCTTCCTGCTGAGGAGAACTGGCTGGAACTCCCTGTGGAATTCATCAGTGCTACTTCTAAGGCAGCCAGGGAGTTGATGCAAAGAGATGTGAGGCTGCTTCCTTTCCCCCTAGGGGCAGAATGTACTGCCTCTGCAGCAAACCTAGGCCCAGGAGCTAATCCTATTAACTTCTTGGAGATTTTTTGCTTCCAGACTATAAATACTGCTACACATTTCATATGTTATTACTAATTTAGTGTGCGATTTTTTGGTTATCTGCACTGGGACACTTGTGGACTAGTACTACAGAAAGGGGTGTTTGGGGTATGAGCTATACTAAATAATATATGTTCATTTGATTGCTAACTATTCAGAGGGCTAGCAGCTATTTGATCTCAATGTGATCTACTTTTAAACTACGTTTGTTAGAACATGTTTATAGGCAGAGTTTACAAGCAAGTCGAAAGTTAGGAATACAAATATATATGCCAGCCTTAATTCTGGTATTTCCAAACTTTTGAGTGCTTGACTTTGTCACCTTAATAATGTTCTTTTAACAGTTTTGTGAGTAGTTTCCTAGGCTTTTTAAAAAACAAACTCAAAAAACAAAAATTTCATCCTGTGGAATCATATTGACACCTAGAAGGGTCTTCAGCAGGGCTGGAACCTTTAGATCCACCACACAGACCTCTGCCACTTGAGCCAATGGAGTAACTGATAGCAGTAGTAGTTGAGATCTCTGTGTGGACCAGCACTAGAGGGAAATGAGACACATTTTGTCAGCAGGTTTCACAAGTATTTTCTGATAGTAGAGGAATGATGAGACTCAGGAATCTTGGGTTCCGTTTCAGGGTCTGGAGTGGAGTCTGCTCTAGTGAGGCAGACTCTTCTGCCTGTTTCCCCCAAGCTTGACCTATTCTGACCTGTCCCTTCCAAGCTTTCCCTGTCCCAGTCTTGTCTTTTCTCCCCCCCATCCTCTTGTCCGAGTCCCATTATCTTTGCTGACTCAGTTCCCGTTTCTACTCTTTACGGTTCTCATTGTAATCCTAGTCTCCTTGCCCAGCCAGTCTTAGTCCCTGCCTCTGGGCTTGCTGTCCAAATCGTAGAAGTGTAGGACTGCAAGGGACCTCATTAGGTCATCTAGTCCAGTCCTTTGCACTCAAGGCAGGACTAAGTAATATCTCGACCATTCCTGACAGGGCGTTTGTCTAAATCCCAAAGTCCTCCCTGATTCTCGGTCTTTCCCCACCCAACACCTAGTCCAGGTCTCCTTGCCCAGCCAGCCCTAGTTTTCTCCCCTCCTGCTGCAACACTGCTTGCCCATCTGGTCCATTTCTCCCTTCTGGCTCTGTATCTGATCCCCTCTCCCATCCTCCACCCTGGCTCCCAATCCCAGTCTCCTCTGTGCTCTTCTTCTTATCTTGGTCTCCACCCCACCTCTCCCCTGACTTCATATCCTAGTCTCTGAACCCAGCCAGTCCTAGTTCTCTTCCCAGAACCCAATTCCTTATCAAATCTGTCTCTGCTCCCTCCTACCCTCCACTGGTTCCTAGTCCCAGATTTCTTGACCAGCCAGTTCCAATTTCTCCTGTCACCTCAGTTCTTCAGCTGATTTCATTGCCCCCCCAGCATTTGGTTCCCAGTCTCCACTCCCCATGCACCCCTCAGTTTCTTTCACCAGCTTCCAGTCCCAGTTCTCCCCCTCCTCAAAGCCCCCAGCCTCCAGTCTCCTTGCCTAACCCAGCCCATCTTCCCAACTCACCCAGTCCTGGTTTGCCCTCTCCCTTGGCTCCCAGTATCCTGGCCCAACCAGTCCCAGTCTCCCCCTCCAATTTCCAGTCAAGTTTCTCTCCCACCCCTTCCAGTCCCAGTCTCACCACACTCTTTTCCTCAATCTACTCCTTTCCCTCTCCCCAGTTCAGCTTTTGTCCCGTCCACATTTGAATCAGAAGGCTATCTTCTCCATGCTGCCTTGGTGCCAGAGTGGTATGTGTGTGTGTGTGTGTGTTATTGAGAACAGAGGCAACAGGCTCCCTGCTCTCAGTTCCAGTGCCCGGCTCCAGTCTGTCACAGATCAGCTTTTAGAGGGAAATCCTTCTGTGCCCCCCTAGCTGTGGGCTTGGAGCATGCTTAGTCACTCTGTGGTGATGACATATGCACTGTATGATCAGCACTAGTAGCTATGAGAAGATGGAATATGCTCCGTGAGGTTGGAGTCTTCAGCCTCTACTGAGCATGTGTAAACTGCAAATTTTCAAAGGCTTATTACTTAGCCACATTTTTATGGGGAAGGCAGAAGGCACATCCCTGACAGAAAGGTCAACCACTGCCATATTTTAGATTTCTACTCCAAAGTATAGGGGGCGATAGAACATTTAAAAGAAAAGGTCTCGAGAATTTTTTAACATGGGCAAAATTATATCTATTTTTTCAAGCCTCATTCTCTGATATGGCTGAACCATTTTGGCTGAAAATTTTATATATATGAGGCAGACACCTGGCATGGAAAAGTTAAGCCTAAATTGTTAAAGTTTAGCAAAGTTGTAAAGCAACTGAAAACAGCATCTTTTAATGGGAAGTGTCAGGGAATTTTAATAACATGTAGGTCCAACAGCCCTGCCTATAGTAACAGGTATGGTACAAGGCAATGAGATACAAATATATGAATAAAAAGTGTAAAAAACAAAACAAAAAAGGCATGAGGGTGAGGACAATGACAATCTAAAATTAAAAGAGAGTTTTGACATACCTATATCACATATGCATGTATACATCTACATCTATATATCGTTACCTACATGAGTAGGCAAAAAGTACTGTACTTTTCTAGAAGTCTTGGTAAAACATTGCATCTAATAAATCACCACTGCTTTTATATCTCAACCACAACTCCTTCTCTCAGGAAGAACTGGTTATAACAGAAAACAGAACAATATTGTGCAACTGTGTAGCCTTCCAACTCTTTACCGTACTGTAACAAAATCTTCCATAAATATCCAGTTTTCATTAAGACTAATCAAAACATGAGCATATATTGTATCTCAATACCTCATCATGGAAAAGAAACAGAAATTCAGTTTCTCACATTTAGATTGTAAGCGTCAGGCAGTCCTTCTGTTGAATTGCCACCATTGCTCAGGCAGGGCACTGGCTCCCTCCTATTTAATTCATCCAGGGAAATGTACTGTGCCTGACACATATTCAGACTATTTAAGAAATGAGATGCTTTCAACCAAGTATCTGTATGTTAATTTCAAAGATGTTCCCAGTGAGGTGAGAACCCCCCCAGCCCTATCAGAACTTAAGAGTTCCTAGACAGTATTTCCAGCGCAGCTTTCACTTAAAAAGCTGATTGACAAGAGTGGTACCTAATCAGTGAACAGAATTTTCCAAAAATTACACAAGATGAGTCACTTTTCCAGGGCTCTAAAGATAGATGTTGTGATAGCCACCAAGATAACTATGATCCTACTAGAATTTGGGTTGGAGATCAGACTGTGTGCCTAATTTAACTTTGTTTTGGCATTGACATCTTGGCACATTGTACATGCTGCAGTTTATGTTCCTACCTGATGTTCGTTTGGCAACTCGTTTTTCTCTCCACAAGCTATGCTGATGAGTTTCATTGTAGAACTCTGTGGGATCTGTGATTGGATGCCAGAAAGCTAGTGCTGCTTTAACCTTTTTACCATTCTTCACTTACTTTTCCTTTAATTTGAAGGTGTTTTTGTGATTTTGCTGAGCTGTTTTTAATTGCCCATTGTGTTTCTGTAACTGCTCAGAATTTATAAGCAGCATAAAGAAAAGTTCCACAAAAATGAATGGAGTTGATTGTATTGTTAAAAGTTCCAAAGAATGATGTTTTCAATTTATTTGTTATGGATCCAAATTGAAACCCTTTCTCATGTGAGTAATCCTGGAGATTTCAATGGGATCCTGCCATGTGCCAGCAATGCCCCTCTGCCATGTACATTGGCCAAACCGGACAGTCTCTACGCAAAAGAATTAATGGACACAAATCTGACATCAGGAATCATAATACTCAAAAACCAGTGGGAGAACACTTTAACCTGTCTGGCCATTCTTTGACAGACCTGCGGGTGGCTATCTTAAAACAGAAAAACTTCAAAAACAGACTCCAACGAGAGACTGCTGAGCTGGAATTGATATGCAAACTAGACACAATCAACTCAGGGCTAAATAGGGATTGGGAATGGCTGAGCCATTACAAACATTGAATCTATCTCCCCTTGTAAGTATTTTCACACTTGCTTCTTATCAAACTGTCTGTACTGAACCATCTTGATTATCACTTCAAAAGTTTTTTTTCTCTTACTTAATTGGCCTCTCAGAGTTGGTAAGACAACTCCCACCTGTTCATGCTCTCTGTATGTGTGTGTATATATATCTCCTCAATATATGGTTCACTCTATATGCATCCGAAGAAGTGGGTTGTAGCCCACGAAAGCTTATGCTCTAATAAATTTGTTAGTCTCTAAGGTGCCACAAGTACTCCTGTTATTTTTACAATTAGTTGCGTAAGGGTTTCTGTATTGTGCTATGTGGGTGTTTCTCTCTACAGTTATGGTGAGGGGAAAAAGAGTTATAAACTATATCGATTTGAATATGGGCTTGCTGGGAGCTGTTGTCCTCAGGGAGCAAGAATTATGTTGGTAATACAGCATTTGAACAGTTTTAAAGACACATACGAGGTGGAAGATTAAATCTAGTAGCTCAAGGTAAATAGGAAAGATGTGGGTGAGGGTTCCACCCCTGAGGTCTGTGGACAATGCTTTGGTGAAAAGGGAATTCTCTTGCCCTTTTTGTCAATTTCATGGATGCCCTCAGGGCTCTGAAAAGCAGCCATGACATTGACTATAGTTTTCTTGTATTTTTAAATAAATTGTATATTCTACAGCAGGGGTCGGCAACGTTTGGCACGCGGCTCGCCAGGGTAAGCACCCTGGTGGGCCGGGCCAGTTTATTTACCTGTTGACGCGGCAGGTTCGGCCGATCGCGGCCCCCACTGGCCGCGGTTTGCCATCCCGGGCCAATGGGGGTGGCAGGAAGCCGCGGCCAGCACATCCCTCGCCCATGCCGCTTCTCGCCTCCCCCATTGGCCCGGGACGGCGAACCGCGGCGAGTGGGGGCTGCGATCGGCCGAACCTGCCACGTCAGCAGGTAAATAAACTGGCCCGGCACGCCAGGGTGCTTATCCTGGCGAGCCGCGTGCCAAACGTTGCCAACCCCTGTTCTACAGAAATTGATACCTTAGGCTTCCACACTTATTAGGAAAACTTCCCCCTACTACTGGTGATTGGGTGAGTGAATTTTTCAAGCTTTGGAGTAGTAGTTTCATTATTTTTCCTTGTTTATTCAAATCAGGTAAAATACAGACCAGGAAATACATAAGCTACATTGACTAAAGTACTACAATGAAAAGTGTACATAAACATACTAGTTCTTCTTCGAGTGTTTGCTCAGGTCCATTCCATATTAGGTGTGTGTGCTCGCCACATGCACCGGTGCCAGAAGTTTTCCCCTCAGCAGTATCCATAGGGGAACGGCTCTGGTGCCCTCTGGAGTGGCACCCACATGGCGCAGTATAGGGGGCACCGCTGGCTCCCCCCCACCCTCATTTCCTCCTTGCTACCAGTGATGGTGCTGGAACATCTGCTGCTTCGGCTAGCGTTGTTTCGTTTTCTGTTCTTGTGAATTTTGAAAACCTGTAATATAGTTGTATATAGTTAGTAGTTTCTTAGTTACCCTTAGTATTAGTAGTTCTCAACTTTTCATTAGTCCCAAATGGGACTCAGCCACGGGACGGGGCATGCCCCGGTCCCCAGGCTTTAAGCCCTGCAATCGCTGCAAATGGCCTATGCCCGTCAGCGATCCACATACCAGCTGCCTAAGGTACTTAGGCGAAGGGCACATAAGTGACAAGTGCCATATCTGCAAGTCCTTTAAACCTAGGGGTTTCTGGCATTTGTGTACAGATACAAATGTACAGACTTAATTCCACATACTGCCTTTTATCCCTTCCTTAGTTCTACCAACTTCTGCTCCCCTGGATTGAGAATCCAGACCATATTTTTTACCCCCTGGGTAGTATTTTTTATAATAATGCTATTTTATGGTTTCCCCTTGCTTTTTGCATCTGTAATGTGATGTGAGATGTTCAGGATGGGCACAGAGAAATAAACAATTCTTGAAAAACTAGCCATTGTAGGATATTTAATCATAGTGATCCTTCTCTGCTTGCCTTGTTCAACGGAGTAGTATGTTATTTAGTGAGTCCCCCTTGGGACTACTCACCGAGTAAGATACTTCTCAGCCTAAGTAAGAATAGCAGAATTGGGACAATTATAATTTAGTAAATGAATTTTAAAAATGTTTAACATAGTAGCATGTTATTTAGAACATTAATTCCGTTTGGAAGCCTGTTCTGAATGGCTGTAAATAGCTGCTACAGTTGAAGGTATCATATTTTTTAATCAACTGACATTCTTTTGTGTTACTGAGTTGTTGTAATAATTTCTCAAAGGAGTGAATTATTTCACATGCATGTAGCTTCAGTATACTACAGTCCATTCTCTAAAAGAGCTTGCAATCTAAGGCCCTCATCTAGCATACACTTAAGCATGTGCGTAACTTTACACATGACTAATCCATTGAAGTCAGTGGGATAGCCCACATGCATAAAGTTACACATGTTCTTAAGTGTTGGTAGGATCAAGGTTCAAGAAACTCTTCTGATTACTTTGGGCAAGATTGTGAATCCCTTGCTCACATTGGTAAGCAGTTATTCATAGCAGTAGTCCCACTGACTTCAAAAGGATTTCATGTGCAAATAAATGATTCATAATTTAGCCCTGTCAAGGTTCCTTCCCCACTCTGAACTTTAGGGTATAGATGTGGGGACCTGCATGAGAAGCTCTAAGCTCAATTAACAGCTTTGATCTGGTCTGGCTGCCACCACTCCCAAGCACTAATTCCCTTCCCTGGGTAGCCTTGAGAGACTCTTCACCAATTCCCTGGTGAACACAGATCCAACCCCTTGGATCTTAAAACAAGGAGAAATTAACCATCCCCCTTCCTTTCTCCCACCAACTCCTGGTGGACCCAGATCCAACCCCCTTGGATCTTAAAACAAGGAAAAATCAATCAGGTATTATGAAAAAGCCTTTTAATTAAAGAAAAGAAAGGTAAAAGAAAACCCTCTGGGAGAGATTAGCATACCAGCTACTCTCACAGACAACAGATTCCAAACACAGAGGATGCTCCCCTGAGCAAACCCTTAGTTACACACACACACAAAAAAAACCCAAATACCCAATTTGACTATTCCTCTAATTGCACAAGACAGGTTACAAAGAAATAGACATAAACCTATTTATTTCCTTCACTAATACTCACTACTTAATAAGAGGCTGAATTCTGGAGCTTTCCCACTCTGGTCCAAAGTGAAACTCACACAGACAAAGGGAACTTCCTTCCTCCCTTTTTAACCATCTTGTCCTCCCATTGGTTCCTCTGGTCAGGTGTCAGCTTAGGCTAGGTGAACTTCTTAACCCTTTACAGGTAAAAGAGGCATTAACCCTTAACTATCTGTTTATGACAAGCCCTCAGTTTTTTGAATGTGCTCTAACTTCTCATACTCTTCCTGTGTCCAGAAGAACTGTATTCCTTCCTCTATCATGTTGTAACTATTGCAATGTGTTCTCAAGAGAAGAACTTTGGAAGTCATACAGACTATCCACGGAGTAAATAAAAAGCATTGTACATTGTATAAATCATAAGTTAAAACTACTCATACAGTAGTTTTGGTTGGAAAGCATAATCTGCTTGAAGTGATGCCATGACATTATGATTGTAGTGAGTTCTCTTTTACTTGTTGATAAGAATAAGCCCTTTTAAATAATACTTTTCATTTCATTTAATTTTGGCCACTTTATTATAAAAATCACTGAGCTTTGACTGCAGAAAATGTCTCTTTAGAACAGACATGTTTTTCTATTAGTGCAAGAATAGGTAATATACACTGTTGTTTTCAACAAAATATTTAAAAGTGAATGTAATTATTATAACATTATCTAGAGTATTTTGGTAGTTATTAAAATGAAAAATCAGAAGCAAAATAGAAGCTCTTTATAACTCTGACATGGAACTTGTTTCTAAAGTGGTTCTTTCTTGATTATTGTTAAAATGTTAGAAAAATTGTTTTACATATATGACACAAGCAAAATATTTAATTAGACTATATAAACTGTTTGCAAATATTTTATTATTTTATTAGATCTAAATGTTGCTTTGTTTGCTGTTTTGAGATTACTCTTAATGTTCCTTTTTTCCCCTCTATGAAGCCTTCTTAATATATCATACTTTTTTATATAACTTTTTGGAGATGTTTATTCCGAAGTAGAGATTCTTTCTGGTGATTGCATTGCCACCAGAAATGTAGAAATACTATGCAATATGCTAACAGAACAATTTTTTTTTCTCTTGTCCTCATTACTGATAGCCTATGCCTGGGATGCTTTTTTTACTGACAAACTTTGGTACTGTACGTTTCAAAGATTCTTCTTCTATTCTTATTTGTCTAAAATAATATTTGTAGTGATGTAATACTGTTTAAATAGGAAATTTATAAAAATCACATTTTTCCTCCCTTCGTCCCAAAGTTGTATGAAAATCTCTTGGCATTTGTGCAATAGTTGGAATCTGAGGAGCAGTGAAGCTGGTGGGGAGGCAGAAGAGAATAAAAAAGGATAATGATGGAAATGTCTGTACAGTGGGGTTGCTATAGCAACGCCTGGAGGATAATTCTACTGGGCTGCTTAGAGGTTTCCTTGGTAAAGGCCTGTGTTTCATTTAGCTTCTGATTCTGATTGAATTAGGGCATCTCCAAACTACAGAAGTCAATATAACTGGTGAAATATGACTGAAAATAAAATAAAACCTATGTATTATCTTATTTATTTAGGTATTCTCCTCCCCCCAGTGTCCCATACTGAATGATGATATTTGTTTAATGGTGTTTAAAAGAAAAAAGTATTCTGTGTAATGATCTAAGAATGTACACTTGCAGTATTTTCATATGGTAGTTATCAGTACTGGTCACTAAAAATGATTACGGGTCAGTGAATATTCCTATGACTTCAGTGGGAATACTGACATGAGGAAAGATGGAAATGTCTGCAGGATCCTATAGACCTTATTCAAGCAAAACTCCCATTTGAGTCCATATGAGTATTGCTTGAATAAGGACGGTAAGAGTGGGCACTGAATATGAGTGTAGTGTTATCACTGTGAGCTAGCTTCATAATATCAGTGGAGCTGGTGCCTTTTTGACATAGATTTGGTATCTCATAAGGTTAAGATGTAACCACTAGACTGACAAAGTTTTCATTTTTGAGATAGATGTATTTTGTAAGGAATTTGCAGAGATGTGAGGTTTAGGATGAAATCCTGACTTCATTGAAATCAATGATAAAACTCACATTGACTTCAGTGAAGCCAGGATTTTGCCTTTAATGCTCAGGTATTCATGGCATCCCAAAGAGCAGTCTCAAAATCTGTTAGTCACACTCCTTAAGGGTTCATGTCTCCTGTGGTCTATTAACACACGGTGCAAGGGTTTCATATCTTGTGTTGAACCTTGTAATTTGGAAATCATGTTCTGGAGTGGGGGATATTTTGGACCCCGAAGTGCCAGTTTGACTGATGTAAAAATCCCTTGTTCCTGAGTGATTAGGAGTTTGTTGTGATGAAAACAACTCTACGTCAGGCTGGATAGCACTACTTCGGTTATGATTATTCAAGGTTTTCAGTACAAACCCCTATTTTCAGTTCAGAAAAAAGAAGTGTCTCCTGTAGAAACCTGCATGGACCTCGGAGGGAGTGTGGCACATGAAACACCTTCTTCTTTGCTGCTCCTTACTTCTGGAACACTCACCATAAACTCGAGTGGCAAGCAATCTCCTGCTCCTCTTCAAAACATGCTTCCTCAGTGAAGCCTCCCAGTGTTAATCCACTACCGAAAGAAATGCTATTATCAAGGCTTAAAGTGGGCTAGGTCACCTACGGTTAATGTCCCAGCCAAAACAACTGAAAAGCTCTGAGGTGTGTCTGGGTTTGGGGTGTGAGTTGTGCTGGCAAAGGGGACTGCATGGCTGAATCTAACATAGTGCTTTCTGACTGGGAAACAGAAAGTGCAGTACTGTATCAGCTATCCTCAGGAGAGTATTTTCCTGATCATTTCAGGACATGCTGCTGCTCTCAATGCTGCCATAATGGGTATTTAGGACACAGGGACAAATGTACCAGGAATGGATTGCACATTCATTTGAGGTTGGAAATAAATCACCTGGTCTAATTTGGATTGTGCTCTGATTTTAGAACTCTTGGAGTTAGCAATACTGCATTTTCCCACTTGTTGGCAACACCCCAGACTCTGCTGCAGTAGGGACTGACCTCAGTAGCTGATGCAGACATGCTACACACCCCGGTCAGCAAAATCAGGTCATTTTCACATTTGCATCCACTCTGCTGTTGCTGACTAGTATTACAACTATTCTGCATGCTGCAAAGGAAGCTAAGGAGAAGGGCGCTCATAGATCAGAAGACTTCTTTGAGACAGTTTTATGACCGTGGCTGGCCCGTGTCTGCTGACTTGGGCTTGTGGGGCTCAGGATACAGGGCAGTTTAATTGAAGTGTAAACATTCGGGCTCAATCTCGAGCCTGGGTTCTTGGGCCCTCCTCCCTTGCTAAATAATTTGTTACACCTTGTATTTATCTATGACACTCCGAGTATGTTTCCTAGCCCTGAAGAAGAGCTCAGTGTAAGCTGGAAAGTTTGTCTCTCTCAATAGAAGATTGCTGGTTCAATAGAAGATATTACCTCAGTCACCTTGTCTCTCTGATCGCCACCCATTGGCATTTAGTGGCCTCCTTTCTGGCAGTCTCAACAGAGAGGCTGGGAGTTGGATGGGTATTGAAAATGAAGTACCTTGTCACCCCGAGAGGTGATCCATCTAGGTCAGGGTTGAGGCATGCGGAGGCAGAAGCTTGTGCTGCTTCTGCTGTACCTGGACTGTGAATAAACAGAGCAATTAGGCTACTAGGGCTGCCAATCTGGCACCTTTCACAAGCACTAAATTCACTTCAAATAATCACCTCAATAGTTGATTATACTGATTTTAGCTAATAACCAGCTTTAGATTAGTGCCCTGAAAGGCGGATTAAATGCATGTAAATCTCTTGAAAACTATAGCAATGATTTTCCAATAGGAGGTTGTTTTCATTTGCAGCTTTACTCACTTCATTGTGAATAGTATGAAGGAAGGTGGTATAATCCACACAGGTCCAACAATTCTCTGTGCAATATCAGGATTTCAGAGTGGAGAAAGCCTCAGGTCACCACATTGAAATGAGGATTGTTGTCTACTGATGGTCTTTATGAGTTGACTGGCCTGGATACCAGAAAGGGAAGGCTTATTGGAGCTGGTTCGAAGCTTTATTATTTTATTTTATTTTATTTTAACAGGAAAATAATCAAATACTTTTTAATGGCAGAATGTAAGAAGAGAGGGTTAAAAAGAAAAAAATACATATACATCCCAATGAATACAGGCTAGGACAATAATCATTTAGCAGAGAAAGAGGGGAGAATGAACACATGTATTTAAATCCCCAAGGAGATTAAGACAAAGGTTAATAAAGGTAATAAGAACAATAAAAGAGCTGCAGTTCACAGGGGAAATGCTGTAGGGATGAAATGCAATTATAATCAGTGTGTGGGGCTAAATGCGCTCCCGTGCTACCATTAGTGAAGGGGAACAAAATGTAGCAGACCCAGGCAGGCATGCTGCAGAAGTGGGGGAGTGCTGGTTACATAGTGTGTGCCTCTCCACCCCCAACCTTTCAGAAACCCATGTGTGAGTACGCTGCAGGGACTGGCATCCACAGATGGGAACAAGAGGGACAGGTTGTAGAGAGGTCACTGTCTATAGCATCATCCCAAACCCTCAACTTGGTGCAGATTTTCACCATAAATTAATGTTGATTCTAGTTGCATTAATTTATGTGGGTTCTCTCACAGATCAGGGGATTGTGGCAGCAGCAGTTGGTGACACAATGAGAGCACAGCTCCTGAAGGTGCTGTCATGAATCTGGGTCAGGAGATAGTGTGGAAGCACAGGGCTTCTGTACAAATGGTCTGGCTTCTTCCACAGATCCCCTGAAATCTGTGTGTTCCAAGTAGCAACCCCCATTCCAGATCCATGGAGTTTGTGTGGGGGGAGGCAAGGCAAACCAGGCTCCCAGAAAGTTTTATCAGTGCGTCCAAACTAATTTGCTCCTCCTCTCTAAATGAGAATAAACTGAACCAGGGAGGATAGGCTGTTAGTTTGTAAATGTAAATACGTGCATTTCCAACTCATTTTTCTGTTACATATCCTCAGTGTACGTGAACAATTATTGTGAAGCTAGCAATAAGTTTATTTCTTGAAAAAAACTGGCAGGCACATAGTCCAGAATCTGTTTCAACATCATTTTATCCAGTTTTCTTCTTTTGTGCTGACATCTGCAACAGTTTCCACCAGGAAGTGATTTTGACATTGCTGTAGTTTTCTTGGGAAAGTTTGTGGTATATTAATTCTTTGGTATCCTTATAGAACTGTAAATGTGGCAAGTTGGCAGGCACAATAAGCTCTCTTGTTATGTGTGCAAGGGAGCTGCGGGCAGGTAGCTCTTCATCAGCACTCCTAAATTTTAGAATTCATTCCTCACCTTGGGCAGTTGTAGCCCAAATATGCCAACCGTCCAGGCACGCTGCAAGCCTGTCTGTTTTTGTTGGAGTTTGAGGAGGGTAGGAATATAGGATGATTGGAACAGAATTTGAGACAGAATGTCCTACTCATTCATTTATTTTTAATACTTGACTATACCTGGATTTTGTTAAGGGGTAAAGCTGATTTGGAGAAGTGACTAATTTTGTACGTGATTTTAAGAGATGGCAGGGCTCCTAGAGCTTTGGATGGGCATCTTTTCTGTTATAGAAATGGGAAAAAATTTAAATATTTATAGCAAACTCAAGACAGGCAATAATCACAACTGCCCTTGTCCTAATCAAGCCAGCAACCATCGACTACTGCATATATAAACAGCTGATATACTGTACTTTTACTTTTCTGTTTCCTCAACAATGTCCACCACTTGGAGAAGGTTTCGCACTCTCCAAATAACAGACAAACCAGCTCTCAGAGCCAGGACACTAACTGATCAGGTGATGAGGCTGTCTTACCATCTCCATTGGCACACTACGGCCTGAGAAAATGTCTTCAGTGGAGACAGATATAGCCCAAGCCCATACTGATTCAAATCCTGTTTTTTTCCCTTTACCACAAAAAAAAAAAAAAAAAGGGAGGGCGGGCAAAATCCACGTGAATACATAGAGTATCTCAAAAATATTGTCTCTCCCAACATCAGTGCATGCACATTCTTGAATTTCAGTGGCTTCTGTATTGCTGTTGGTGTTGAATCTCTTTTCATCTACCTTCATTTTCTTCCTCCTATTCCCCATCATTTATTTCTGGCCTGATTGAAGCAGACAGGGTAGGCTTAGCAAGTTACAAAGCATACACTGGTTTTAGCGTCACTATCATTCTCCTTTTTGTTGTGAAAGAGGCATAGTTCTGGCAAAGGCCTGTAAAAAAATAATTAAAAATACAAAAAATATAGTTAAGTATATCCTGGTTCCCCTTTGTCTAGTTCGTCTGAATGGGGTAATTCATGTATTCAGAGGAGTAGATGTGCAATAACTACTATGTAAGCTTAGAACATTGCTACCTTTTATAAGTAAAGAGTCCACATTGTTGCTTTGACTTGGCAAGCCTTTGTACAGCTGCTTTAAATTAAAAATTGAATTAATAGAAATGGAAATTGCCATATAATATTGCTCACTTAAAACTTTACAGTGCCAGTGCCAAACTACTGACCAAAGGAACTTTCCTTGAGCAGTGCCATTCACATCTCTGTATGCCGATTGTTACATGTTCCCAGATGATAGCTTGACATGCTGTAGCTGATTTGGCACTCTTCTGTGCAGTTCTGGCTCTCTTGACACTATTCCCAGCAGCTCTGAAATCCCCCTGGAAAATGAAAATGAAAGCAGGTTAATGAGAAACTCTTTATAGTTTTTAAGACTAAATTACAACAAAATTGAGGTTTTATGGGGAAAAGTAAGCAGCTGGAATACTCTTTTTTGTTTCATCAGAGCAAACAATCTGTATGGTAGCCTAAGAAACTATCAAAAGATATATTTTAGTGGCCCAGCTCTATAATTGAATAGTACACATAGTTCAATGGAGCTGTGCTGCTTTGCACCAGCTAAGGATCTGGCCCATAAACATTGTGTGGAAAATGTGGTATGATCAGTGCTGCCAACCTTACAAGTATAGATCTAGGTTTTGCTTTGCTGGCTGCTTAGCTGGACATTATCCTGTGACAACATTCCACATGGGGGAAAAAATGTTAAGGAACAACTGACAGTTAGGGACCTAGCTGTCATTAATTTTCAATGGGAATTAGGCACCTACGTGACATTTGGGCCTTTGAAAATCTCTCCATTATCTGCTAAATGTCTCATAGTGCTATTCAGTTAGCCAAAGTCTACACTCCATGTTCAAGACTAAAGGGAGTTTTGCCTGCATGAGAAGTGTAAAGTAGGGGCCATGCTGCTTAAAATAAAATAATAATAATTGATAACTGAATGGCTTTGTTCATTGATCATTAAAATATACATTTTGCTCCTGAAGATTTCTGCAACATATTTGCAAATGTCTAAAAATAGAAAATTATTTTTGTTCATCTTTCATAGCGTCTTATCCATAGTTATTATAAACAAAAATAGCCAGTTACTATTGCTTTTGAGCTACCTGAAAAAGTCATTTGTTAGTGATGCATTAGGGAAAAAAAGACTTGTAAAAATATGTAAACACTTCAAGTCAAATAAAGGAAAGGTATTCTATAAAAAATTCCAGGCCTAAATTCTTTCTTTAGTCACATCTGCATAAATTCATGGGGCTTATCAGGCATAACTGCAGACAGAATTTGAAACTCCAAATGTAATTTATTACAGTGAATTTTAAAAGCCTGTACATGTAAGATACATTACATAAAACAGCACACACAAAGTGGACAAATTTTATCCTCTTCAAAATTATATGCTATTCTATTGCTAGAATAAACAGAATGTGCATCGCATTTACATGTGCTCCAGATCTTATTGGTCATAACTACACCTCTACCCCGATATAACGCGACCCGATATAACACGAATTCGGATATAACGCGGTAAAACAGTGCTCCCCGGGGGGCTGGGGGGGCTGCACACTCCAGCGGATCAAAGCAAGTTCGATATTATGTGGTTTCACCTATAATGCGGTAAGATTTTTTGGCTCCCGAGGACAACGTTATATCGGGGTAGAGGTGTATATTTATTTTAGTACAGCAAAATAAAGTCTATTTCAAACCTACACACCTCAGATTTTTTGCTTTATGAACTAGGAAATACTGCATATTTTCACATTTTTCAGCATGTAGAATGCTTCCTCAAATACACTACAAAATTCTGTGCTTCACTAGATATATTTCATATTCACTATAAAATAGTTCTAATACATTATTAAAAGCTAACTGGCCTATATGTCTCTTCAGATTCATTACTGATTATCTCTTCCAGTTCAGTACTTCAGATACAAGCTGAAGGACATCCATGTCTGAACATACAGTGTGATAAGATGAATCCAAGTGGTTGTTTTTAAAAGCTACATACATATTTGCATGTCAAGCAATAACAGAATATTTTATTCAGTGTTTTTATGCTTACTGTACATTATATTACTATCAACGTTCTGGTCAGAAGATTGAATTGCTTTTTACAGCCACACAGCCTGCTGCTTTAGGTTCTCAGCATTACACTTGGGTTGTCCCAATCCCTGGATAAATTATTCAGGCTCTTGACATCACAGATTTCCACTAGCCGATTGGCTGGGGCTTACAAAATAAAATCTTTCCTCGGGAAAACAGTTAGGAGGAATGATGGCAGTGAGACCAGCAGGGTTGTTACTCAGAACACAGCTGGCTTTGTCGGGTAGTATGAAAAAATATGTGAAAGATGCTATAAAAAACCTGCATTAATGTGATCCCACTTTAAATGGGAAATGGTAGAGGGATTTATGCAAGAGGCATGCATTTTTGGTAAAGGAAATAATATGATCTTTCCTGAAAAATTACCTCTTAGCTCAAGTCTAAATAAACGAGGCTTACTATATAAGACGCAAAAGTAGCAGCAGCAGCAACAGCAGCAATGGCTCGTTACAAAGATGCTAGTGGCAAAAAGGTTACGTCGTTAAATTTGGTGACCGGATTCTTTCAATACCAGCTGGGTAAGTGGTGCAATTTGAAGCACTGACACCCCTTGCAAGTGGGGTAAGCAATGGCATACAGGGTGTAAAAATTGTAAAGTGTTTGTGTCTTGTGATCTTGGAGAAACGTGAAATCTAAGGAGAATTCAAATTATCTTAACAATGGAAAGAACTGCCCTCCTCTCCATGGAAATTGTAAAAAGTACATGCTAAATTCCCATGGTATTTGTAAAAATCAAACTACTTTTCTATTTTACTTGTATCTTGGATCTCTAAATGGTGTAATTCAGTCTATTTATTTTACACTTTTAAAGAATAAGTACTAAAAAGTAGGAGACTATTGAAAATAGTTATTTTACAGATTGTAAGGTATATGAATCAACAGATTTTGCTTTGGGATTGGTCACATTAAAGAATATTTCTCTTATCTGCTGATCTGAACGGACTATGCCTGCCATAGGTCAGCTACTAGTAGCTAGGAGTTTAGCCTGATTTTCACCTGATTTTCAGTATGTTGTCAGAAGGGCAGTCAATAAACCCTGTGGGTGTTCTGCCTAGGGAGTTTTCCAAGATTTCATGAGCAGGCCAGAATTGATTATTTTTCCCTTTTGTTTTATTTCTTTGATCTGAAAGTTGAATTCGAATTGCCCAATTCTCATCTCTGGTCTGACATACTATTGATTTAAATGGAGTTACTCCTAATAAACAGGGGTGTAAATGAAATAGCAATCAGGGATTAATTTTGCTCTTAAAGACCCTTGGGCGGGCCACAGCTGGCTTGGGCTTGCTGGGCTTGGGCTGTGCAGCTAAAAATCTCTGTGCTGATGGTTGGGCTGGAGTCCGAGCTCTGGGATCCTCCACCCTCCAGCCCAGAGCTCAGGCTCCAGCCTGAGCCTGCACATCTACACAGCCCAAGACCCACGATCCCGAGTAAGCTGACCTGGGTCAGTCATGGGGTTTTTATCCTTGTGTAGACATAGCCTCTGTGTCTCAGTCCCAATTCCTAATCAGGTTGAAGTGTACTTTTCTCTGCAAGTAGTTCCACTAAAATTAATGAGGCTAACATGAGCAAATGCTCATCGATTCCAAATTTGGCCTTTATGACTTACTGCACATCACACGTGAAATACCCTATTTACATTGGTTACCAAAAGAAACACTCCTGAATATAGTCTTGTTGCACACGTAACTAAAAACTATTTATTTTGTTTTCATCTAGGATCATTTTTATATGTGTTATGGTCAGTTAGATTTGAAATATTTTATGGTAACAATTTTACTATTGAACGACAATATTCCTTTTTCTAAGATGTACAGATTTACAAATTATATATAACTTTATAACTGCAACTCTGTGTCAGGGCAGCTGCAGTTGTTGCACTTTAAAAATTCATTCAATTTTGAGAGATCCCCTACCAGTTTGGATGATATTCCTTATACCTATATAAAAGGAAATACCAGTGGAACCAATAGAGTCTCTAAAAGCTGAATGAACTTAACAAGGGAAAACTGGATCAGACTCACCATCCATAGCGAAGATTAACAAAATTAAGACTGCAAAAGTAATTTGCAAGTTTCAGATTATTTCCGCCGGTCCAGTTCATAGCTCCTGAAATGTACAGTAGAGGATAAATACTATAATTATAAAAAAGTTCACCACTTTTATTCATGGTGAATTCATCTCACTAGTATATGTAATGCCATTTCATCAATGTATTTTCCCCTCTTTTACTGTCCTTCCTTGTGTATATGCTAACCATTTAAAATATCTGCCCTGCTATTTGTAAAAAAAAACCCTTCATACTGTGACAGTCTATACTATTACTCACCACTTTGACAAGATTATGCTAAATTTTGTACAAAGTATGCCTTGTGGTGTATCATTTGAAAACTCATAATCTGTTCATCATTATTGTCCTGATAAAATATGTGTATCAACATTGTATGTAAAGTTATAAGTTTCTACTTTATAACATTGCTGTAACACATTCCAGAGTTAGAAAGGCAGTGGTAGTGGGAAGGTAGGGGTAGTGATAGTATTGTCAGAGTACTTGGTAGTATGACCACAATGAAAATGGAAATGAGGGGGCATTTTATTAATAATGTTATTTAACACTTTTCATCTCTCAATCTCAAAGCACATTAGAAAGATGATTAAACATGATTTCCTACCATTTTTACAGATCAAGAGAGCTCACATGACTTTATCAAGGTGACACCACAAGTCAGTAGCAGAGGCAGGAATAGAATCCAGGTTTCATGGCTGTGTGTGTCATCTAGTGAACCACAGTGCATCCTTATTGAAAGAAAGAAAGAACTTCAGCTAGCATTGGATTTTCTGTAGTGTAGGAGAAGAGCAATGTTCAAAACTATTCAGTGGTGATAAAAAAATCACATTATTGGTGAAACAGGTAGTTCTTTAAAAAAAATAACTTTATGCATTTGACCCCAGTGGTGTAAAATTATTTCCTGTGTCAAAATTCACTCACCACAAGAGAAGGGGTAGACCTTCAGGGAGCCAGTTATGACTCTCTGAGTCTCTGCTTTTTACAGCTGTAACCACAGCATAGGTTAGAACAGTTAGTTCAGAAACTGTTTTCACCTGTATCAGCTATCAGCAACCTGCAAGGGACCAGCTGAGAGTTGGCAGAGCTCATTGTAATGCCAGACATGCCCCTTAAGCCAGTGCAAGGAGCAAGAGTGCTGTAGAAACTGGATATGCCAGCAGCTCCTGCTTGCTAGGGTGCATTGTAAACTGGTCAGATATTGGCAGTGTCCCAAAAAGTTAGGCTTCTAAATCCATAGTTGGTCACCTAAATAAAAGTGGCCTGATTTTTAGAGATGCAGAATGCAGTGGAGGTTGTGAGTGTTCAGCACCTTGAAAAACCAGGCCACTTTTTTCAGTGCCTAAACACAGATTTAGGAGTCTAACTTAGGCACTTCCATTTGTACTATCTCTCAAAACACAAAGAAAGTATAATACTTAAACATTGTTGTGAAGCACTGCTAATAAACAACTGTCAGGACATTACTGGGAGAATATACAATTTTTTGTTACAGGGGAATTACAGGCAAAATTAACAGATTTACAAGAAAAGGTGACATTTGTGGAGCTGTTGCATGATATGTAATGAATATTGTTCCCCACATCATGTAACTCCCTTGTGAGCTTTAGCAATGTCTAATCACATGGGTTCCATTTTTTTTCCAGATGAGCAAGAGGCAGTGCAAAAGAGGACTTTCACAAAATGGATCAACACTCATTTGGCCAAGGTAATAAACATCTTGGAAAGATCTTTTTTTTAACTCAAATCCTGCTCTGCAGATAACTAGGCACTGGAGGGTGTAAGGCAATGGAACCTCTGCAGTTCTGCTGATCGGGATAGAAGTAGGTTGCAGAGACCCCTCAAAACGGGATCCACATTACTTGTATGTTATAGAGGTTTAATCTGTTTCAAGATGACAATGGTTTTGGGGGCTGTGGGATGGCCAGTAGAATCACAACTGCTCAGCTTCACTGGCCAAAACCAAGGGCTGGCGCAACCCATTAGGAGACCTAGGCGGTCGCCTAGGGCACTAACATTTGGGGGGCGGCGACCGCGGCGGCCAGATCTTCGGCCGTCCCGGTCGTCGTCGGTATTTCGGGGGCGGGACCTTCCGCCGCCTCTGTCGGGTGCGGCATTTCGGGGGCGGGACCTTCCGCCGCCTAGGGTGGCAAAAAAGCTGGCGGCGCTCCTGCCAAAACCCCTTGCCTGGGAAAAAAGGGTAGCACAGCAGCTGCTACTACAGTCAGTAGGAAGTAATGTGTGACTGCCTTGTACAAAACAGGACATTATGCAAGCTGAGCAGTGTTGATACTATCACTCAAAGTATAGTAGGATAAAGCTTGACCCAGCTGCTCCTTAGGTGCTCAGTCTCATAGGGTATGTCTACACAGCAAAGAAAAATCTGCGGCTGGCCTGTGCCAGCAGACTCAGACTCAGGCTGCAGGGCTGTTTCATTGCTGAATAGACTTCCTGGCTCGGGCTGGAGCCTGGGCTCTAGGACCCTGCTCCAGGACACAGCTCTACCTGTGATTATCAATTAAATCGGTAAATTACAATATTTAAATACAGGCAGTGCATTTTGAAGGTCATATTTTCTAAGTCATGTATCTAAAAGCCTGGAGAGATGTTTTACTCTATAGAATGCACTGGTTAATACATTCTCAAAAATGTCCAGGCTGAAGGGTATATTCAATTCTATATATTCTAGATAATCAAATACATCCATCTGATATGGCCTACTGCGTTACTTTAATGGATCAACAAAGCTTACTTGCATTATAGAGGAAAAAATAAGAAATACCCCCATATGAAATGAATTGACTTGGCTTTGCAGAATTCAGCTGCAAGAGCAAGGGCATTTTTAAACCATCCTGGTTCTGAGTGCTCAGGATTTGGAGTAGGAATGAGCTTCATCTCCCCAACCCTCCTGTAATAGCAGAGCATAGGCCCTGATTAAGCAGAGCACTTAAGCACATGCTGAAGTCACATTTATTTCAATTGGATTTCAGGGGGACTTCAGCATGAGCTTAAGTGCTTAGATGAATCAGGCCATAAAGATTTGCTGGAGGGGGAAAAACTCACCTCTTTCTTTGGGATTCTTCTATTTTTGAGACAAACTTATTAATTATTATTCATTGCTAACAGTTGATCATTTTCATTAGGGATGTAAATACCATTTTTAAAAGTACCCATTTAAATTAAAATTATATTGGTTAACCGTTTAATCGTTAACAAGTTCAGCCATCTGCAACCGGAGAAGGCTGTTTGCACATGAGTGGTGTTTGCGTGTGAGGTCCCGGGAGCCAGGGCAGAGGTGGGGAGTGGGATGGGTGCATGGGAGAGGCGGCGGCAGGTGTGTGGGGGGAAGCATGTTGCAGAACTCGGGTGGTCGCCGCCAAGTGGGTGGAAGTTGGCAGGGACTTGGGGGCCCAGTAGCAGACTCTATAAGGGCAGGGACATCCTGCCTGGCACATGTCCCTGCAGCGACCACCGCCGCCTCCCCCAGGTACCAGCAGAGGAGAAGGAGCTGCTGGAAGCAGGGGGAGCCGAGAGGCACTTGATTTACCAATCTGTTTTAAACGTTAACTGCAATATATTAACAGCAAGACTAATACTTATCGGTTATCTGTTTAACCATTAATATTTTAATATTTTACATCCCTAATTTCTACAGGCCCATAAGTGTTTGTCTGTCCCTTAACAGGATTAGTTTACGGAGTTTAGATTCAGAAAAACAGAAGGAATATGCTGAATATTCTATTGAGTGTTAAAGTGTTATCACACTAGTCACAAACATGACTTTGAATAGTGTAAAAAATGTGTACGTCAACTTCTTCATACTTTGTAGTAACTGCTGATGAGATTTCTAAACCCCTGGAATGCACCCATACTCTTGATATATAGGGAAAGAAAGTAAAGACTCCTATATGTAGATTGTCTAACACTTTCCACATAAAAAATTCTTGTGAACTTTACTTGAGCTGCTCTCACACTTCTGTTGTTTGCAGTAGACCATTGACATTTGGCAAGGGAAAGCCCTGGAGACACATCTTTCTTTTTCCCCATGAAATTCCATTCAGGTTTGGTGAAGATATAAACTTTTAAATTTTGGCCATCTGCCAGAATAATAGCCAATCTTGACCATTCTAAAGTATTGGGGTCATGCCTCCACCATAGAAGCTGCTCATGGTATCCTGGGAACAGCCAGAGCAGCTGTAGTGAGGGGATGGGGAGCAGCCAGGCCCCATTCCACTAGACCATCACAGCCCAAACACATGGTCCATGCCAGAGTTCTCAACCAGGAGTCCGGGGTCCCCTGAGGGGCCACGAGCAGGTTTCAGGGGGTCCGCCAAACAGGACCACTGTTAGACTTGCTGGGGCCCAGGGCAGAAAGCCAAATTCCCACTGCATGGGGCTGAAGCCTGGGGCCCTGAGCAACTTAGTGGTGCCCCTTGTGGCATGGGGCCCTGGGCAGCTGCCCTGCTTGCTACCCCTTAACCCCGGCCCTGGCTTTTATATGTAGAAAAGCAGTTATTGTGGCACAGGTGGGCCGTAGAGTTTTTATAGCAAGTTTGGGGGGCCTCAGAAAGAAAAAGGTTGAGAACCCCTGGCCCATGCAATCTTAGTTCTGCATTCTTGTTTGTATACATTAGGATACGGTTTGAATTGCATGATCACATACTGTTTTTTCCCTGCCTCATTCAGTGGAGAGGATGGACACACAAATAGGAAGAATTAACGTTTCAAGGGCAACTGTAAATCTGACATTTTCTAACTTTCAAGTGTTTGACTTCTAAACCTACATAACATTGTTAACATAATTTTTGTATGTAATATACTTAAAACATTCACTACTAGCTAAATACTACATTTACCGTTAATTAAAACCAACTACCTCGGTGTTCTAAGGTTACAGTCTTTGGCAGAGAATATAGCTTGCTATAAAGCTCATAAAGAAATTCAAAGTGAAACCTGGCCCCACTGAAATCAGTGAGAGTTTTGCTATTTACTTCAGTGGGGCCTGGATTACATCTTTAGTGTTTTTAGCCTTTTCATTTTCAGAAACTGGCCTCTTGTTATTTCATGTTATATTTTGCCTTCTATTGAGTTAATAATCTTTTTCTGAAACTTGGGAAGTTAGCCTTTAAAAGGATATTGTTTTTAGATGTCAAAGTAAATAAATTTGGAGTGCAAATAGTATAAAACTCATCACATTTATTGCCTAAGAATTGTTTTTTATAATGATGGTTGTTCAATAAGCAAGCTTCATTCCGTATTACCCTGTTCCTTTCCGAAACCTGTCTTGCTTGTTGTGACATACTATAGTTCTCAGAGGTCTTGATTTAGCATCTGATCGATACTTGTCTTTTTATATCCCTCACATGTAAAGCACAATCCAGTTCTAACTAGGTTTCATAGGAGGCAATATTATTTTGAGGTCGTAGATAGGGAACTTTCCTGATAATGGACCTATAATAAGTACTTAAATTTAAAATACATTGATTGTTCTTCATAGGTAAACAGGATTTTGATATGAGGTTTATCAAGAAAATAGCAACAATATCATGCTGTGAAACAAAATGTTTTTATTTCCTTTCTTCCAAGAAATCACACATCATTTTAGGTATTCTGGCATCATGTGAATACATTTAATAACTGATTAGAAACATTTTATAACAAGTTCCAGATGATTTCTAGGACAGAAATATTTTTACAGAGATTTGAATGCTCTACTAAAACTGTAAATGCCAAGTTTTAAAGTGCTGGACAATGAAAATATGATAAAGATCTTGGTATGAGCAATGTTAACTTTTGTGATAATCTGCATTCAACAAGTAATATATGCAGAAATCAATTTTTCTGTTTAAAGTGAATTTAGTACCAGTTAAAGATGTTGTACTTGCAGCCCTACAGTCTGATGTCCTCTGTCCCAGAAAGAACAGCTCTTGCTTTAGGATGAAATGGTAGTTCAGCCTCCATACCAATTCATTTTGTGACCTCTGCTGCGACCTTTTGAGAGGAGACTCAAAGAGCTTGCTTTGTTTTGCCCAACCAAATGAAGGCTGAGGGGAGATACGACTGCTTCCTTTAAATACATCAGAGGGGTAAACATCAGGGAAGGAGAGGAGTTATTTAAGTTAAGCGCCAGTGTTGACACAAGAACAAATGGATATAAACCGGCCATCAACAAATTTAGGCTTGAAATTAGGCATAGGTTTCTAACCATCAAAGGAGTGAAGTTCTGGAACAGCCTTCTAAGGGTAGCAGTGGGGGCAAAAAACCTAACTGGCTTCAAGACTGAGCTTGATAAGTTTATGGAGGGGATGGTATGTTGAAACTGCTTACAATGGCATGTGGCTCCTCTGTAACTGCTATAGCAAATATCCCCAGCAGCTGGAGATGGGACACTAAATGGGTAGGGCTCTGAGTTACCAGGTGTCTGGCTGGTGGGTTTTTCCAACATGCTTAGGGTCTAAGTGATCGCCATATTTGGGGTCAGGAAGGAATTTCCCCCCAGGTCAGACTGCCAGAGTCCCTGGGGTTTTTCACCTTCCTCTGCAGCATGTGGCATAGGTCACTTTCAGGTTTAAACTAGTTTAAATGGTGGATTCTCTGTAGCTTGATTTGAGGACTTTAGTAACTCAGCCAGAGGTTGTGGGTCTATTACAGGAGTGGCTGGGTGAGGTTCTGTAGCCTGCAGTGTGCAGGAGGTCAGACTAGATAATCATGATGGTCTCTTCTGGCCTTAAAGTCTATAAGTCTATGAGACCTGCAACAAGATACCTATTATGATATGGGCACTAAGAACTGGACTGATATTTTCACCTTATTCCACATTGCTCACCAAACAGCCATTACATGGTAATGACTTTCTGACACTATCAGCATGGCTCAGAATCAAACTTGGGATCCAAAGATGGAAGGCTTCATATTCCATTACCAGTCTTCTAGGCAGGTACTTCTGAAAACAGGTGTGTCCAGAAGCCTGGTTGGATAGTCATGATCATGGTAAGTTCCATAGTTCTGTAACAATAGGTCTTCAGCTTGCCTGTAAATTGGAGGGCAGCATCCCTTCCACTAAAAAACACCCTAGTTTCATTCTGCCGCCTCAGCTGCAGGCAGAGTTTATGCCTAGGTCCAGTGGTTCCTCCCTTTAGGCTGAGAGGAGGGTCCTTTAGATGTGGGTGGGGCCAAACCCTCCCATCCCCGGAGCCTCAATAAGTGCAGGCAGCGTTCACTAAAACATCCCTGTATGGTGAACAAAGAAACATGTCCCTGTTTCTCAACAAAATAAACTACCCTCATCTAAATTGTTAGCTGTGCTTCAGGGCTGCACTGGGCTTAGAGGACTTCCACTTTATTCTCCCCTCTATTTTATTTCTCTGCTGAGGTACTGCAGCAGCTGAAACCTCTGGATTCTCATGGAGTGGATGCAAGGCCAAGGAGAACAGGAGAGAGAGAAGTTTTCAAACCCCGAAATTATATGGTGGCAGTAAAAAAGGGACACAACACCCCAAATTTCATATTTCATTGGTAGGGAGAGGGGAGAAGAAGGTGACAACAGAGAGAGAGGGATGAAGAGAAGGATTTTAGACAACTCCTCCCTCCCCAAAACCTTAAAAAAGACTGAAAATGATGCAAAATTCATGTACAGGAAAAACACCAAAAAGCATTGCCAGAAGGCGGTATGGCCAGGCCAAGTATGTGATGTGCTGCTTCTGCTCCACTTGTGAGCATCCTTGGGAGCATCCACCATAATTTAAAAACATGGAAGCGGTATCACTTCCTGACCACTCTTGGAGTGAATGCCGCATGGGGTGAGGCTGGTTCAGGGATGTGTGATTTACCATTGCTATGTTCAGTGACTGGTCCTGTAGTGTTGCTGTAAGATTACTTGGTTTGCCTCCTGTTGCTCTCAATAAATGCCTGCTTAGCATTTTCATGATACATTAGATTGATGTCTTCTGCCTTTTTTTGGATGTGTACTACAAAGTTTCACCATAACTGATTTCTGCCTTGTATCCTGGGTTTTTTAACTGATCCAGAAAAGTTGCTTAGGGCTAGTTCCTTTTTAATAAAAACAACCAGGAGTCCGGTGGCACCTTAAAGACTAACAGATTTATTTGGGCATAAACTTTCGTGGGTAAAAAAAACCACTTCTTCAGATTCATGGAGGCTGAAGAAGTGGGTTTTTTACCCATGAAAGCTTATGCCCAAATAAATCTTTTAGTCCTTAAGGTGCCACCGGACTCCTCGTTGTTTTTGTGGATACAGATTAACACAGCTACCACTCTGATACTTGGTTCCTTTTTAATTTCTCCTTGGAGAGGAGAGTTAGAATATGGTGTCCTCAAAGAAGATACTTGTGGCCAGATCCTGCCCTTGGATATGCACATGAGGCTTCCATTGAAGTAAAAATTGGATTTAACTTCAACAGCAGCCCTGTGTGTGTGCATCTGAGAGCAGAATTTGTCTCTGTAGCATTGCTTGTCTTTACATCATTTTGGTCAAGTATGTATGCGTGTGCTTCCAGAAGCCAGTATTTATATCACCATCTGCTACATGGGTATAAACAGGAATATTCACCAGTTAATAATAGGGTATACACATTTAAAGGTTTTTTAATGTTACAATGGGTTTTCTCTCATTTTTCATGTTTATATCATTTCACCTTCTAGAGTATTTGCACCTATATTTTGCCCAGAATCGGAAAGTGGCCTATAGCAGTACTGCATTATTAATTGAGCAGGACTTTGTTCTGTACTGATCTAGCTGACACCCTCTGCTCAGTGATTCTCTCGTTCAGTAATAAGGGCAGTGGTGCAGAGTGCATGATTGGAATTAGGAATTTTGGGCCAGAAGGCATGCCAGTTTACCTCAGTTGAGAATCTAGCCCTCTCTACTGTCCTAAATTTATAGCTTTACAGTTTATTAGACTATTCCTCCTCGCTCAGCAGTATAAATTAGGACTAAATCCACTGAAGTCTATATAGTTGGTGAGCTGGGCATAAGCAAATAGTATGTGTTTTAATACAGCCAAATGTAAATGTACACATCTAGGAACAAAGAATGTAGGTCATATGATGGGGTGGGGGGAGACTCTATCTTGGGAAGCAGTGACTCTGAAAAAGATTTGGGGGTCATGGTGGATAATCAGCTAAACATGAGTTCCTAATGTGACACTGTAGCCAAAAGAATCACTGTGATCCGTGGATATATAAACAGGGAAATCTCCAGTGGTAGTGCAGAGGTTATGTTTTCTCTGTATTTGGCACTATTGTGACCTCTACTGGAATGTTGTTTCCAGTTCTGGTGTCCACAGTTCAAAAAGGCTGTTCATAAATTGGAGAGGGTTCAGAGAACAACCTTGAGAATGATAAGGATTGGAAAACATGCCTTGTAATGACAGACTCCGGGAGCTCAGTCTATTTAGCTTAACAAAGAAGGTTAAGGGGTGATATGATCACAGGCTGTAAGTACCTACATGGGGAACAAATATTTGATAAAGATATCAAAGTTATAACAAGATCCTATAGCTGGAAGTTGAGGCTAGACAAATCCAGACTGGAAATAATAATAATTAAAAAAAATAACAGTGAGGGTAATTAACCAAGAGTTGTGGTAGATTCTCCATCACTAGTAATTTTTAAATCAAGATTGGATGTTTTTCTAAAAGATGTGCTCTAATTCAAAAAGGAATTAATTCAGAGAAGTCCTATTTTATGCAGGAGGTCAGATGAGATAATCACAGAGGTCCCTTCTGGCCTTAGAATCTATGAAGTTATACCTGTGTAAAACAGGTCTGAGAAGAGAATCAGGCTCTGCAAGTGTTGTACGCATAGCATGAGAATGACCCAGAAGCGTTAAACATTGATACAAAATTCCCTACCTGTCATTTTTAATTTAATTTTTAAAGTTAGTTATTTTAATTACTTATCCTATTTTTTCTTGCCCTTACACTGATTTTTTTTTTTGTGGGCCAAATTCTGCCTCAGTTACCAATCCAGAGGAACTCCTTTGAGTTCGGCCCTTGTTTTGCAGATTTCAAAATTAACACTAACTTGTGAAAAAAAATCATTGTTAGCACTTTATTGTAAATATTCCATCCCATTTTCTCTGCTGCTATCCTACCCTAATGAGCATGTGTTCCATTGACTTTACTGGAAGCCATGGGTAGAATTTAGATCTTAATGTTCACACTTCCTAGGATTTCCCAATGACCTCTGTTTTAATGGTTATCATACCATCTTTTGGAAAAGAATTAAAATCTGTAATTGAGTGAGGGCCTTGGAAAGATTTTCAGTTTTTAGTGAAGATAATCTCTTTTTATCAGATTTCTCCTTTGCTGCTCCTTTCTTCTATTATAGTAAAGAACTTGTTCTACCTCTCATGTTGGATACATATTCAGGGCAAAGCAATTATTCTCAGGCTCGGGGAAGATTGGTCAGTCAGTAGACACCTGGTGATTGCCATGAATCTGAGTGAACTAGGAAAATTCTCAAAGGACCTAGATTCCATTCTTTAGTCATATAATTCTTACCCTTCTGCCCCTGTTTTCTTATGACACCCACCCAAGTAATGAAGTATAAGTGCATGGCATATAAGATTTTCATACCCTGTCTCTGAGGAATCCTGGATTTGCTAGAAAATGTGCCCACTAACAGATTGTGCTCGAACAGTTTTAAAAAATACATTTTGTTTTGAATGTTGGGCCCAATCTTGAGCTTCTTGCATAGTTTTTACTCAGTCCCTTTCATAGATTCCAAAGCCAGAAGGGACCATTGTGATCATCTAGTTTGACCTCCTGTAGAACATAGGCCATAGAACTCCCCCAAAATAATTCCTATAGCGTATCTTTTACAAAAACATCCAATCTTGATTTAAAAATTGTCAGTGATGGAAAATACACCACGACCCTTGGTAAATTGTTCCAGTGGTTAAAACGGTATACTTTATTTCCAGTTTGAATTTGTCTAGCTTTAACTTCCAACCGTTGGATTGTGGATCTCTTGTTTCAGTGAAAATCTTGCCTGAGAAAGGACTGAATGAAAATTGAGTATGGACCACAGGATATGGCCTATTGTTCCTTTGTACCATGAAGAGTGGAAGAGAAGAGAGCAAACAGCTTGCAGAGAAAGATAATTAAGAAAGACAAATCTGAGTTTCTTTCAGTCATAGATGTGAGGTCTGGAGGCCCATGGGTACAATTAGCTTTAACAAGTTAAGTTATGTGTGTGTATTTAGCTAAATTCCAAATTTATACATGCATGTTTTGAGAAAAACCTGAAGTCTTTAATCAAGGCTCCATGTCATTCTCCCATGGAAAAACCCATGGGAGGAGAAAAATGAGTTAAAATATCTGTGACTTTGAAGCCATGGATATCTGGAGAAATTCTTTCCCCTTGTGAGAAGGGTTGCCAGCTCTGTGGCGTGTTTCCAAACTGCATAGGATGATGGGGAATTCAGGAGTCATTCCTGCAGACATCATAGAACCTCTATGCAGAGGGCCTGCCTCACCATGCCACGCTATTGGTACTCATTCCTCTCCCCATTGATAGTGTGTTTCCCAAAATGGTAAGTGTTGAATGTCCCTGTGTGTCTGTGTTGTAGAAATCACAAACCAGTCACTGTAGAAGTTTGATTTTAGCAGCATTAATCCTAGTGCATTTTCCACATCGAAAGTAATGGAATCCCAAGGAGAGCAAGATACGGAGAGTGGCTGCTCTCTTACCCACCTCTGGTTCTACCTTTGAAAACAGGCAGGGCCTCAGTCATGCAGAGTAGGTGCAGAGGTGGGTCCAAGGGCTTGCAAGAATGGGGAGCATAGTGGCTCATTGTGTCTCTGTTGCAGGCTTAGGGTACTTTGTGTCCTAGTTCTTCCTCTTTAAGTTTCAGTTCTCTCTGGACTGTTTAATGAAGCTGGGGGATAGTGCCTTTCATCTTTACTCAGACAAAACTTCTAATTTTTGAGAATATTATTTGACTGGGGATCACATCATTTGAAGCATAATACATTATAAATGTAGCAGGGATGGCTAGTCCTGAGGGGTTGGTGGTGCTAAGCTCCACTACTAATGTCCTAGCTGTCTGTAGACGCTGTAGTAGCTATAGAATGGCTGCTCTACTGCAGTGTGCAGAACCACCTGCTTGCACTAGGGTCTCCCCTTAAGGTTCCACTGGCTGCACTGCATTGGGCTGCTATTGAGGGTCACCTGGTAGGGCTGGAACTGTTCCAACTCCACCTGAAGTCTCTATAGCAGATAGGCTGCAGGTACAGAGCCTCAGCATGGCTACTTTATCTTAGAACTTCACAGGCTAGGTAAGGGGACTCTCTGCACATACTTCCTGCTCCAGTTTCTACAGGCCCAGCTTTGAGTCGGGGAGTTTCTGAGCTCCAGGATTAAGTGGGATTGATGGAGTTTCTGAGGTAAGGGGGTATTTCTGTGTCTGGGGTTTCAGATAGGAGGGGAGGGGAAGATTCTGAGGCTGGGTAGACATTTTTCTCTTGGGATGGGTGGGTTGAGTTTAGCAGGGAAGGGCTAAGAGCATGAGGAGGAGTTTTTTGAGTGTGGAGTGGAAGGTGTTCTGAAGATGTTGGATGAGGGGAAAAGAAGTGTCATTTTAGAACTGGAGTGTGATTTCAGAGCTCTGGAGATTGTGTAGGAAGGGGTGTTAGGCCAAGGGAGTGGTTTGTGTGTGAAGGGGTTTCTGTGAAGGAGCTGGTTGGCTTGGAGGGAGCCAACAGGAGCTGTTGGGGGGTGGGATTTTGAGCTGGAAGTTAGGTTGGCAGGGTTGAATGTGAGTGAATGGGTTTGGGATAATAGGTATGAGTAGAGGAGAGTGAAGGAAATGGGTGGATGAGGGTGTGAGTAGCAGTGAGCTGAAGGATTGTGTGAATGAGAGTCTGTGGGTGGGGTGGGAGACAGTAGGGCAATAGGGGAATAAAAGCTCAGTTGGAGAGGGGGAAGACAGAGATGATGCTATGACTGGCAAAAACAGTATAGGGGTGATAGGACAAGCAGATTTTTATTTCATCCTGTCCCTTACTGTGAAGGGTCACAGTTTTTTATTCTGAGTATTTATCCAAAGGGGCCTTCCCACACAGACACCCATGTTTCCCTCAGTGAAGGAGAGGGACCAAATAAAGGACCTGGCATCAACTAATTATGGGGCAAAACTCAAACCAGAATTAAGGCCAAAAATTCAGTAAAAGAGTGCCAGAGGGGACACTGAGCAGAGAAACGCAGGCAGTGCCCACTGTTCCATACTGAGGGAGTCATTTAGATGCTGCTGAGAGGAACTGTGCCTGGGTGCATGTGTGAGGCCAAGGAAAATGGTCACAGAGAGCTTCTCTGTGGTCAAGATTCCTCCTCCTGCACTTGTGAATGACAATTTTGGGCAATGCCAGGTGGCAGTTTACAAGAAGGTCTCTGGATTTAGTGGGGCTGTGGGAAACAAAAAATAAGAAGGTGCGTGGAGAAATGCAGCCTAAAGCTAAGGAGTAGGTTGTAATCAAGCTGGATGAAGGATGTAGCCTGGCACACTGGACATAGGTACGTGCCAGGGTCTCCATCTCATTTCAGAAGTTGTAAGTGTCAGAGGAATCTGAACTGTGCCAGCAATATGCCCATGCTCACAACACCATGAAGGAGCCAACAACTAATGTCTTTGGTAGGTTGTAGAACCACAGTGGAATATACAGTGATCCATGAAGGATCCTCACCCTCAGATGAAGGCAGCAGGTCCTGCCACTTGGTGTGTGGTCAGGACATTAGAGTAAGAGAAGTAGATGGGAGCACAAATGAGATCGTCCAGGGACCAGTGCTAACATATATGTTGTTGTTCTTCAGCTATAGGAGTAACTGGTCAAGGAAATCATGCTGTTAACATCTGTGAGGATTGTCCAGAGTATAACCACTGGATTACATTTGTGAAACAGCACTAGAAAGTTGGGTATCAGGATTCTGGGGTTCATTTCCTGACTCTGAGAATAGAGTATAGTTTCATGGTTGCAGACAGTATCGCTAAGTGTAATATATTCCCTACTTGGGTCTTCTGCTGAGTTTGAACTCTGGGATATCTGAGCACAGGCCTTGAACTACAGGATCATTCTATTAGTATGTAGGCAGTACCAGACTCATAAACCTCTACATATGGTCTAGCCATCAGGGAGGGGCAAATAGTCACTAAGAGTATTAGCATGGGTTATACAAGCTATTTGACCTATTTCTTCTGAAAGTCAGTGTAGCAAAGTGGATGAGACATAGGTTCCCAGCTCTACCTGCAGTGACTCTGTGCAACCTCTCAGTTTCCTTGTCTGTAAAATGGGTAAATGATAGTTGCCTTTCCTTAGTCTGGGTTATGCAGCCTTAGTCAATAAAGGGTGTGAAGTGAATGGAAATATTAAAAGCTTCAGTAGAAAAGCAAGAATTAGATCCTTCAGCTCTTAGCCTGTAGTTTAGTGAACCTTTTCCTACAATACTACTGTAGCTGGGCAGATCTGCATCCCCCTTCCTGCCTCCCTAATTTACTGAATCCTTTCTGCTCCCCTAACCCAGCAAGCCACCTTCTGCCATGCCTGTTGAGCATCAAATCTGTTCTGTCCTTCTGTCAGGTGTACCATTCGCAGACTGGTCCAAGGATTTGTCTTTAAATGTTGGCAACTGTTATTTTGAACACAAGCTCCCACTGAAATGTAATCTACTCTGTTTGTCTAATCTAATCTTATTTTAGTGTGGTTTAATCTAATCTTATTTTATCAAGTGTGTCTAATCTATAGCAGGTCTATCACCTTGGTAAGTGAGGATTGAATATGAGTGGTATGTGAGACCTTAATAAATCTCCATGAAATGTAAGGTTTTTTGTTTGCTTTGTGTAATGTAACAGTTGATCAAGGTAAGGTTAGGTTTATTTTTAGTTATGAAATCATAAGTGAATGAATGTATCTTTAAACTTATAGAATTTAGGTTTATACAAAGTTATAAATAAAAGTAAAAAGGGGAATGGATATCTCCATGGATTGTTAATGAGATATGGAATCGCTTTACCTCTAGTTTACTTATTTGATTCTAGCTCAGGATGAACATCACTGAAACACTCACAATAGATAAAAAATAGATAAAAAATATGCTGAAAATACTTTCAGTATCCAATGCATATTTAAAATCTCCAGTCAGTCAAAAGTTACTAACTAAAAAGCTTGAGATAATTTCAAATTTAAGGCTACAATTCTGTGAAGACTTACCTGCTTAACTTTGTGCATGAGAAAACCCACGAAGACAGTGGAACTACTCATATTCATAAAGTTAGGCATATGCATGATTGCACAGGATTGGGGCTTGGGCCTTAAAATCAGATTGTTTGAATGTACTCCAAAGCTTTTGGAGTTAGGTTATTTATCTCTGTCAAGAGCAGGCGTAAAAATAAATCTGAAATAATTTGAGAAAGCTGCCTGTTCCTGATTTGGATGAATTTATCTGAGGCCTGAGTTTAACAGCACTGCAAAGTTAAATTGAAATATTTGCAACACTGATTTAGTACAGCAGTTCTGGACAGCAGTTACTCAAGATTTTTCCATTTCAGTGTCTGTCCTGAATTTTTAGATAAGCCTGGAGTGATTAAAGAAGAGGAAATAATGATGTTCACTGTCAGAATAAACAAAAGACCTATCTTTTTCTGCTAGTGTTATCATTGGCAGAAGGTGATTGAAAATAGTAATTTCAAAGCTGTAGAAAAGGCAATAAACTAGACACAGGCTTAACCAGTCAGGAAATGTCAGCTTTCCTCTGAGTGTTTGTCCTTATGCACATTCCAGTGACAGTGTGCATGTGTCTCATGAGCCAGAAGTCGGAGTCTTTTTGGCCAACAGTACCCGTAGGGCACTCATGCACTCTTTCAGTCCTCATGCTCTGTAGCGAGATCATATAAGAGTGCGGCTTGCCAGCTACCATTTAGTTCCTTTCGCTTCCTCATGGCTTAGAGATGGAACCCTGACCATCTGAGATACTGCCAGCCATTCTATTATAGTTGATAGCTTATTACTTTTGCAGTTTAGTTCATAATTAACCAGTAATTATAGTTGTTCAGTTGCTTTTAGTCTTAGAGATTTATCTGTCGCTGGTATGGCGTCGTCTGGTTCTCCCAGATTCAAACATTACCCCTCATGTGAAGGAATTATCCTAACCTCAGATGGACACTCAGAGTTCCTCTGTTGTTTGGGAGAATCACACTTTCCCAATAAATGTGCAATTTGTAAGTCCTTCAGCTCCTATGTTAGGAAGCACTTGAAGGCCCACCTTCAGGTCTTCCTGATGACTAAATTTATGAGACCCACTTCCAACTTGGGCTTGCTAGATGACACTCCTCCTCCCGCCCCCAGTTCAGGGACCTTCAGAGCCCAAGAGCGTAAGTGCCAGGCTTTTTGCTGTTGATAGCCTCGACTAGAACCATGGCCATGATAACAGAGTCATCCTCTGACAAGCTGCAGGGAGCCAGAAGCCCCAGAGGTAGATTGGTGAACAAGGCTTCCTCTGAGAAGAAAACCTCCCCTGGCGCTGAACATCATCTGGGACTTTGCAGCCTAGAATGGTTCCTGCTGAAACTCAGTCTTGTGCTGGTTCCCACTTGATGGCACAAAACACCTGGCACCAAAATCCATGACTTTGGGAAAAAGTTTGGCACCACCTTGACACCATCTACCTCAACAGCCCCAATGCCAACTCCCTTGGCACCTGAACCAAGCCAACCAGGGAAGCGCACTATTGCCACTACAAGGATTGCGGTACCACCCTGAGAAAAATCTGGCTCCAGCACACCTATCTACACTTCCCTGCAAAGCACTGTTCAGGTACGTGGCCCGATGGAAATGGAGATACATCTGGAACCACAGTCCCCCTTGCTGTCAACTTCAGTACTACAGTCAGCACCAAGTCTGTCCATCAGTTTGGCACCGTCGGTCCCTATCACACTGAGGGCCATAGCACTGCCTATGAATCAGGCATATGCATTGTCGTCTGCTTCACCTTTAGAGACAGAAGGTGAGGAAGATCCATGCCAGTGACATCTTTATTCACCAGATTCTCTCCACAACCCTCCACATCTTACATAGTCTAGACAGCTCTCACGAGAGAGATACTGGGGCCTGCAGAACCCGGGCCTGTGGTTCTCTACCCCTCCCTGTTCCAGTACAGCCACACAGAGGAGTAGGAGATGGAAGAGCAGGCATCAGGAAATGACTTCCCTCACTGGTCACCCTATCCTCATCCTCTGATGAGACCATAGTACCAACCAAGGCCCCACAACTGGATGATTATTAAGGGTTCCCAAGACCCATTAAAAAGGATGGCTGAGGCCCTTCAGATGCTGTTGAGGAGGTACAAAAACACACAAGTTAGTAGACATACTCCTGGCATCCTCAGGAGGAAGGATAGTCCTCTCTGTCAATGAGGCCATCATTGACCCTGCCACAACCCTGTGGCAGATGCTGACTTCAGTCCTACCTCTTGTAAGGCAGATAGGAAATACCAAGTACCACCCCAGGCTGTGAAATGATTTTACTGCACCCTATCCCATTCTGCCTTATGATCACCGTGGTCAATGAGAAGGCAAAACAATTCAGATCCACATTAAAGGAGAGAGAGCACCAACTCCTCAGTGATCTTACAGTTTCATAGCCAAATGCTTCGTTCCAAACCACGGGTTGGAAATCAAAGACAGGATACTGACAGACATCTTCATGGTCTGGGGCAATCTCATGATAAACCACTGCCACTCAACACAATCCCAAGTGTCAGAAATTCTGCTCAAGAAGGGGGCTGAGTCAAGCGTCTATAGAATACACATTTCTCATACCATGGCCAGGAGACCTGATGTATACTTATCCCTGACCCCTCTGATTCCCAGAGTGTTCTGCAAATACAAGGAGGCCTTGATAAAGCTAATCCTCATCGCTCCAGCATAGCTCAGAAATGTTCTGGTTCAAAGAGCTATTGAACCAGTCAGTATCTCAGCTCAGGTCCATACCTCTACTCCCAGATTTGCTGTTTCAGAACCAGGGATAGATTCTATGCCTGATTCTAACATCCCTACATCTCACAGCTTGGCAGCTGGATGGATGTCATCGGTATAGCAGGCTTTCTCCTCTCTGGTTAGAAAAGTTCCAACAAGCAGTGGGAGAGAACTTACTGGCAAAATAACTGAGGTGCCACCAAAACTCATTAATTCTGTGTCAATTCTTGATTCCACAGATTCTGAAATAGTTACTTGATAACTAAAAAGGATGAACTTGTCCCTCAGTCCCTTCAAAGTGCACTTGGCAGCGATTTCAGCTCACCATCTGCTAGTGGAGGATCATACAGTTTCCTCCCATCCAGCAGTAATTCGGTTTTTAAAGGGGCTTAATAAAATGTTCCTGCCTGTCAAGGAACCTGTACTCCCACAGGATTTAAGCTTATTACTTGCAGACCTCATGAGACTACACTTCAAAACCTCTGGGCTCCTTCTCTGCTACGCCTGTCAATGAAGGTGGCATTTTTGGTTGCTATAACTTGGGTCAGAAGAGTGGGAGAGATTGAGGCCATAATGGCTGACCCCGCCACACATGGTGTTCCACTCAGTGTCCAAGAGAATACATCCTAAATTTCTCACAGAAGTAGTGACAGTATTCCATTTGAATCAACAAATACATCTACCAATATTCATCCCAAAACACCATGCAGCCAGATCTGAGGCAATGTTGCATACATTAGGAGAGTCTTGGCTTGCTGCTTAAACAGAACAAAACCCTTTAGAACATCAGCAGGACTGTTTGTCTCTATTGCAGACAGGACAAAAGGTTCTGCAGTTTATCCCAGAGACTATTGAACAGGATTTCCAATTGCAATAGAACCTTCTACAAAGTGACCAAGGTAGATCCACAGTCCACAATCAGAGGTCACTCCGCTAGAGCACAAGCTGCATCAGCAGCATCACTGCAAAACTTAACAGTACTGGACATTTGTAAAGCAATGACTTAGGCTTCAATCCACATGTTCACATGATGCTATGCTCCGACTGAAGCCTCCAGGTCCAGTGCTGCATTTGATAAAACCCTTCGTTAGTCATTGTTTACCTAACTACTCCAAGATCCCATCTCCTTAACAAAATTTCTGCTTGGGAGTCACCATCAGTTGAATGTGCATAGGGACAAGCACTTGAAGGAGAGCAAAAAGTTACTTACTGTGTACAGTAACTAGAGTACCTCAAGCTATATTGTCCATATGCAGATTCCACAACCTGCCCTTCCATCCCCTTTAACTCAAAATCCTTACCTCCAGGGATTCTACAGTGAGAAGGAGCCAAATGATGATTGGTGGGCCTCACCCCATTTGCTCTCACTTCAAAGCACGAGGTCTGAAAGAGCACATGGGTATTGCTGGCCAAAAAACCTCTCATCTCTGGCTCATGAGGTGCATATGGACAACACATCTCAAACAACCCTAGTTACTATACACAGTAAGTAACTTCTCGTTCCCCCAACTTTGGGAATACCTACAGTATTTATCTAACTTCTGCTACCAAGTGTCAGGCAGAACAAGCTACTTTCTGAAACAGACACCCACAGAAATGAACTAATATGGTTCACTTAATAATTATATAAAAAGGAGAATGGAGAGTATCATAAAACAAAAGCAGATGAGGGATAATAAACCAAAATAAAGCTAAGATTGAAAGGTTTTTAGGATATATTTATGAAACACTACTCTGCATTGTCGTGTTGTACTATAGATGTATCTCTATATTCAGGATTGTAAATTGGAAAAAAAAAACCTCTATAGATTTAGAAAAGAAAAGGAAATAGAAATATAACCAAGAATAAATATTGTCATCTATAATAATAGTTATTGAATTTTTGAGACCATAACAAGGTCTTATCTAGTCAACTGTGAGCTTAATTGTAATAATACTTTGCACTTAGAATATGTAGTGGCTTCATACAAGGAGCTGAATAGTTTACATCTATTAGATAAGTAACCATCAGAATTGGGTACTATTATATTTATTTTTCAAATGGGGAAACTGAGGCATGGATAAACTAAGTGACTTGCATGGAGTCACGCAATAAGCCAAAAAACAAGCAATCTAATGTTGAGACGAAAACCCAGGAGGTTTGACTCCCATCTCCTGCTTCAGTAATTATGGTATGTTTCCTTTAATAATTAAACATTGGTTAATGATATCCTTGGAAAAAACCTGCCACATTAAGTCTAGGGCTTAATCCTGCAGCCCTTACTCACACGGATGGCACCCAAAGCTATGAGCATGCCTGTAGAGAGGGGGCATGTGACCTAGAGGCTTCAGGATAAATCCTTTAAATTGGCATTGAGGAGTAAAGGTCAGATATTCAAAACTGCCTTTGAAATTATGCACATCAGCTTGTTCAGACAAATCAGTGCAAACAAATCAGGTAATTGCACACACAGATATCAATTTGTGCGAGTGAGTGCATGTGCCAGATTTGCTCATACAGTTTTGAAGCTATTTGAAAATTCAGCTACCACTTATTTTAGTAACGGAAGTCTCACAACATTCTAGAGATCATTTTACAGAGGATCTGCAGAACACTATTGTTTTCATTTGTACAGCACCAACAGTGTTTTTTAGGCAGTGTACTCAGGTGTGAAGAAAGATTCAAAGCAGTTACAGTTTAGAGAGACAACAGAAAAATACAGAAAAGGAAATGCAATGCAACAAAAAACAGTAGGCCAGAACAGAGAAGTTTAGCAAATGTCTTGTTTGTTCCATGATTTTTGTCTGGGTTTTTCAAAAAGTTTTCTGTTACTTAGTTTAATACTTCTGAGAGAGGAGAGACTACAGTTTGTAGGCTGTTTAAAAATCTGCTTTTCTGATTTTAATAATTACATACTAAGTATATTAATTGATATACTCTAAATTGTATTGCTTTCAATGTTCAAAGACATTTTCTGAATACTAGCACAAACGAGAGGTCAGTTTCAAAGAGCAACAGGATTATCCAAAAAATTCCCACATTAAGTTACATTTGTGATCAGTTCTAATCTATATTTAAATAAAATACTTAGTATGGGAAAATATCAGTTTGCTAACCTTTAAAAAGCTTCCCAGTTAATTCATATGCCTCCCACAGCGCTCATGAATTTACTTGTGGTGAGTGTGCCTCACCACTCATGTCTTGCCTCCTCACAGTCACTCTTAAATATCATTATTACCACAAGTGTAACCATCATGCGGTATGTGCTGGAGTTATGGAAAAGTTAGTGTTGATATAATATGTGTGCTTTGCTATTGCTTTGATATTTTGGAGGAAGTAAGCAGACACCTAAGGCCTTGTCTTCCTTAGGAAAAGAGGGTGTTAACACATCAGCTAACAAACTAAGATGTATTAAAATCCTAGTATAGACAAGGCAAGTTGTAGTTTATATACATGTTAGGTGATTGAGGAAAATTATATGTTTACAACTTGACTTGGCTACACTAGGATTTTAATGTATGTTAGTTAATATATGTTAAAAATACACCCCTTTTCCTAATGAAGACAAGGCCTTTGTTGTCTGCTTACTGCTTCCAGTATAACAAAGTATCAAAGCAATAGCAAAGCATATATATTATATCAACACTAACTTTTCTATAATTGCAGCACATATGGCATGTTAAGATCAATGTTATTGATTCAGTCACTGTAGCTGTAGGGACCAATCACAAAGCCAGTGTCTGGATATAGATCTAATATTTTCTAAAGTTCAGGTATGTTTGTACCACGTGTTTCTACAGATTTCATGTTAACATTTCGACAGTACACACTGGTAGTTGGATGGAATGCTTGTTAAGTTCTGGTCCATCTCTAGTATAAATAGTATTCAGTAGATTTTAACTTTATTCACATTTTTAACAAAAGGTAATGACTTGCAGACTACCAAGGAAAAAGTACATGTTAGCTGACTCACATTATTCAAGTTGACATTACATATGCAGCCAAGGGACATGTGCTTATCTATTCTAGCAAAAGGATCACTCTGTGTTAGTGTGAATTCCATGAAAAACAGGAATTTTATTTAAGCTATCATATTTAGTGGTGCATATACAATAATATATAAATAAATATCTAAAAACTTCTAAGTGTCAAGAAGTTTGTGCATACTACTTGGGATATACTGATTTTCATAGGTACACGGAACTGAACTACAATAAGGCTGATGTCCACAGCAACCTTAAAAAGAAGAGTTAGTGATTGCCATTAAAAAGTCAACATTTGCTAACCATTCTCACACTGGCATGAAATACTCCAGGAGATAATTGTGGTATCACAGGCATAACAGTGTGGGAAATGTTGAGTTTGTGACCACTGTATATTGATAATAAATATGTTGGAGATGGATCGATGTGCGTGTTGGATTTTTTTGCAGTTAAATATCGCAGACTATATACGTGCTTCACATATAGGTGCTTCTAAATGCAATGTGCCAAATCATGCAGTTCTGACTTAGATCTTACTCAGGCAAAATCCCAATTCACTTCACCACACTGCCCCAATATAACCAGAATACAGACGGAAGTCAGTGAGAACTCTGAGTAAGAGCTGCCAAAGCATTTGGCTTTATATTTTTAAGTTAGTTTCTGCTAAATGTTTTAACTAATGCAGCGTGTCCACGGCAGCATACAAAAAAACAGAACAAAAAAAAGTTGTTATGTCATTTACTTATCGTTCGTAAGAAAGAGTCTTGAGTTATTAGCTATGCATACACGTTATTTTTAAACGGGTCCTTAGATGCTTTTCTCTTTTGAAACAGATGTCAACATTTTAATGGCAGTAGAAGACTTTACATTATGATGTATATTGCACCAAGCATTTTGGGGTAGGAAGCAAGCTACCTATCTAATTTCCAATTTATGAGGGAATGATACCAATCTAGTAATTGTGTATTGCACAAAAGTTAGTTCTTAAGTGTTCATATGTCACTTATCTGTGTTTTCTGCTTCCCTTTTATCCCTTTTGTACTGGTTTTATTTATATCTCCATGCACGTGTTCTCTTCTGCTATGCACTGTGAGTGATTGTAAAGAGAAAAAAATAAGACAACTTCAGTCAATAGAATACGCTGAGGTTTATTTTTACCAGCTAGCACCAGCAAGAGATGAATTGCAGTCTCTTGATTTAAGAGGAACTGTTGTGGTTTCCCTTACTTCTCAGCATTTGGTCTCAAAAATTTTTGCTGTCAATAATTTGGTTGTTTCTTTGCCACTTCTCATCTTTTCCAGCACTCTTTATATTTTGTCTCCTTTTCCAAGTTCTATGAAATCTGTCTTCAGAGATTTAGTTTGCATGGAAAACACAGCATTTTAGAAGTTAAATTTTCTGGGAGAAATCCTGGTTTCATTGAAGGCAATGGCAAAATGACACGATTTCACCCACTGTTATTGATGTGATGACCACCCTTATGGATCATTATCTTCACTGCTAAATCCAAATACTTGAAAGAAGTACAATGTTGCTTCAAAATTTACATGGGAAAAAACATCACAGAAGGAAATGAATTGTATCTCTACAGTATCTGTAGCATGTAATGCAAGATTGCCTGGAACAAATCCATTCATAGTGAATTTGTTACTCCATTGATTTCACTGGAGTCATAGTGAGGAAGAGTTTGGTCTAGCATCGGGGTATTAGTAGAAATGTAAGTGTGGTAAGCAGAGGGTTTTTCTTTAAACAAAATTATTCATTAATCTGATACTGTTAAATTTACCTGCTGGTGTTTGGTGACACTGGCATATCAGAATGAAAAGAAGTGTACATGTTATTCTGATCATCTTTTTTAAAATTGTACAACACAGGTGTACAGTAATCTAAAGGAAACCTGAAGTTCTCTTACTGTAGCTGTCAGAGCATAACCACATAAGAAATCTTAAATGTACAGACTCATTTCAACAAAAGAATGTTCTTTTCACCTAATGCTAAAAGTATTTTTTCATAGAAGAAATAGATAATCTAGATTAAACAACAAAGGGAGAGTATTTTCAGTGTTGGAGGCTACAAACCTAGGGATGCTTTGCTTTTTCCTGCCTTGTTATATCATCGCTGCTCCTGAAGGGAAATGCTTCTTTTTTTATCTCCAGCTCTTCAGTTACTTTCTGTATTAACTATACAAGAGCAGTACATCAAGTTAGTTGTGCAAGCATGATTTTTCAGATGTACATCTGATATAACCATAAAACAAAATAGGCACCTCTTTTGCAGTTTAGTGTATATTAGTCCCTGATGCTCATAGGTTATGTTCTCACTTATTTATCTGTTTAGTCACTGTAACAATTATTGCCCTGCATGACTTCTGTGAGCTCAGGGCTTTTTGTTTGTTTCTTTTTTCCTAGGTTTTACAAACAATGAAGACTGAATTTTGTTATTGTTTCATTATGTTTATATTTTATATAAAGAAATAAAGTTTAGAAAAAAAGTATGCACCTGAAAAATCGATGTTATTGTTGCCCTATTAGACAATTATCAGCAACAAAACATGTGGATGCTTATAAACTTGAGGTGAAATCCTGGTTTCAGTATAGTCAGTGTGAATTTTTCCAGTGACTTCAATGGGTCCAGGATTTCACTATATTTTTTGATCTGCTAGGTTAGGGAAAATGCATGAAATTGTTATTGTACTATCCAATTGATAGAGTTACATAAAATGGCATAAGAAGTGTCAAAGCAGTTGAGAAAGTAGAGTTTAATGATGACATCTTGTTCAGAATATCTGGAAACAAAATCTGTTTAAGTATATTTTCAATATTATCATGTTGTCTCTGAAAATTTAATAGCATGTGTTACAGTAACTTGTCATGAGCGGGAACTGATGTTCTGAGTAACTTAGTGTTGGAGAACTGCAATGCCTTGAGGAGAAAGAGGGGGGGAAATATGGCAACCTTCTGAAACAATTGTCAGCAATGTAAAAGTAGTACTGTCACTCCAATAGCCCCAGCACACTAAACACTTCCTGCCACACCTTGTCTTCCCTTCATACTACTCACCCAGTCGTATGTTTCAGGTTTAGAGACAGTTGAAATTCCTATACCGTATTGAATACTAGGTGAATTATGAGATAAATCAAAATATGGCTGTAATTTTGTATTCAGGACCTGTGTGTTTGACCTTACTTAATAGTTTCTTGATGTGCATGTCAACATTGTAGATTCCTCCCAAGTTTACAGTTTTTAATAAGAATGATAGATTTTTGAGTTTCTACAGCAAAAATGATGGTGAATCTAAATGTAGATGAAAGATGCTTTTAGGTTTGGAAATCAGTAGTGATTATTGAAATTGTAAACATTCACTCAAAGCTGGGACTTAAGGTAAAGGGTTCAGTGATGTGGGCTTAAAGTTTAAGAATATTTAAGGTGCCACCGTATTATTTTTTACATTGCACATCTGTATAATAACTTTGTATCCTGCAAGTCTATGTGTTCATTGCAAGTGGATGTGGAAGCTATGCATGGGCATTATTAATCAGATTAAAAAGTAGGCATAGTCCTTCATATGGAGCATCGAAGCCTATTGTTTGCATGTTCCCTTCCTCTCAAGAACACAGAATCAAAAACAGGACTAATTGTGGGAGGGCAAATTAGTGTGCATGAACAGACTTAAGCTGAAGTGGGATCCTGAGCATGAAAACTGAACATGTAACTATACACTCCTCTCTTTGACCTTAATGCTGCTAGTAGGTGGGAATAACTTGGCAGCTGCATATCTCACTAATGCAGAATATAGCTCCCTTTCACTCTCCGTCCCTCTTGTCATTTTTACCTGGATCTTACGGCTAGTCAATGGAGCTATGCTGATTTACATCAGCTGGGGATCTGGCCCTATATGTTCAACATTCCATGCCTTCACTGTGCGGGGCAGTAGATTTATTTCAGGTCCTTCCATTATGATATTAATGCATCTAGTATTACATTCCGGAGCCAGCATTGCCAAATGATAACTGGCCCATTAAACCATTGCTAACAAAGACCAGATTAATTTTCTATCCCTTTCTTTTTTAACAAAGTAGTAGTGTTGGTAGTTATGATATCTGATTTCTTTTCACCTTTCAGCGCAATCCCCCCTTGGTGGTCAATGATCTGTTTGAAGATATCAAAGATGGGGTTATGCTACTTGCTCTTTTGGAGGTTCTTTCTGGTCAGAAACTGGTAAGGATTTGTTTCCATTTGAATTGAGATAAGATGGCTCTCTGAACTTCTAAGTTGATTATTATAATTAAATAATTTTCTGGGTTTTTTGTTTTACATTGTAATACATGAAAGACAACAGGTGCTTGTGTGTTACCGCATAAAACAAGCTTATTAGCTGTGTGGTCTGCCGGGTTAAGGTATAGGGAATACTTTATTATAGACTGACATTTTTTGTTTTACTCCCTGTTTGTGATATGCTGAAAATATGCACACAGTGTCTGTTGCTTTTCGTTTTGTCTTTTTCCAATCAGCAAATGTTGATTATTTATATGCATTTTAGCTATCAGTGTGTACGTGTTTCACTGGAGCTTAACATTAAAATGGCACTTTTGCTGTGTTTGTGTACCAGCATCATCAGGGTCTGAAGTTGACAACAATCACAAATCATTAGAGCCAGTAGAGGGAAAATAAGAACACACAGCATTTTCTGTACATCTCACAGAAATAGTGGCTATCTTACTTGTTTAGTTTATTCATTTCTTTATGAGAGTGGTGAATAGTTAATATTATCTAGAGCAGCGTTTCTCAAATGCGACCACTGGCCACCAGGGGTTGGGCGGTGATTGGAGGGGGACGGGACGGGCAAAGCAGTAGCTCCTCCTCTGGGGCCGCCAGCAGGGGTTGGGCCCTTCCCCCCTGTAGAGCCAGAAACACCAGAGGAGCAGGCAGCCGGTGTGAATTCCCCTCCTTCCTGCTGTCAGTAGGACTTGGGCTTCTGGCTTCAGCACTGGGTCGGTGGGCTCCATCCCCCCAGCTGCGGGTCGGTGGACTCTAGGCACCTGGCAGTGGACTCTAGCTTCAGGTGCCGGCCCCACACACATTGTCCCTGGCCCCCACTATCTCCCTAGCCTGCCATCCATCCCCCCCATTGCCCCTAGCCTCTGCTGCCTCCCTACCCACCTCCTCATCCAGGGCTTAATTTGTCTCCTGGCTTGCTGGGACTGAGTAAGTCTGCTGTGAAAAGTGATATTTGTATGTTTGTTAATATCACTTTTGAGGGCCTCCCAGTTAGCTAGCAGACTTACTAGCTAGCAAGTCTTTAAAAAAAAAAAAAGGCAACCAAAAAAGCAAAATAAACAACAACAATAAAATACAAGAACATGCAAAGTACCTTATTTGTGTTTCTATTCTGTTTAGGTCCAGTAAAGTACAGAGACAACTGTACATTATTTTTATTACTGAGTCCGCAAACAAAACCCTACATATAAAAATTACAATGATTTGGACATGTATATATACACACTTATTTGTTTTTCCTAAAGTGAATTAAGTATTTTAGGAAAAATTGTCAGAGCAGCCACCAGCAAGAGCCACCAAAAAAATTGTGAGAACCACTGATCTAGGGTCCGATTCTCATTTACACTAAGGCCCCTTTGTCCTGCTCTTCTAGCGAAAAGGGCCCACATTTACACCATTTGAAGGCCCCTCTACACTTCTAGAGTTGTGTAAAGAGGCTTTGGTGTAAATGAGAATCAGTCTTTAATTCTGGGGCCAACTTGGCCCTATGCGGGTCAGCAGAGGTGAGTAGGGTTATCCGTTAGGAGTTCCAGCCCCTTCCAAACCAGCCCAGGGATCAGATTGCAAGCTCCTAAAGGGTAGAGATAGAATCCTTCCCTGAACTCACTCTAGGGCTCAGGAGTTTCACTCTGCCCCCTACTCAAGTCAGTATCTTAATGCCACACTTCAGCCGTTATTCTTTAGTCATATCTAGCTATCATCTGCTTCCATAAAATATAGGGAGGCATTTTGATTCCAATGGCAACCTACACTAGATTATAACAGCTTTAAAGTCATTCTGATTGTGGGTCTAAACTACTTGCCAGTCTGACAGTAAGCATGCTTAAGGATACTTCGCTTGAATGTGGATTGCTTAATTTGAGTTATGTGTTCTGAAGGGTTACTAGGATTTCTGCTGTGTTGAACTGCACTAGTTTTTTTACTCTGTTCTATGCTTTTCCGAGAAGGGAAGTCTCCCCCTTGTGGTAAAACGTTATTCATGATCCAAGAAAGGAACTTTACCTTAGTCAATAGTGACATTGAAATTCATTATATCAAAGCCAACATAAATACACTATTGAAAGAAAAGAGGCAACGTAGACCCAGAAAAATGATTGGAGTTTTAAAAAGCCACTGTATCAGGTTTACTGAAAGGATAGGCAAAAGAATAATAATAGATAATTTACAGGTTGAAAAGGACTTTTCATCCAGTATGATCCCAGAGTGTTTTATAATGTATATATAAGTATTAGTTAGGATTACCATCTGTGGAAATACAGACACTGCTGGGGTGGAACACAGTTGGTGTTTTACAGTGCACAGCAACAGTACACTACAGTTTAAGACAGGAAGTGAAGATTATTAGAACCCACTGAAATTGCAGGGGGAATTTCAGGATCCATAGCAAACCTTTGTTAAAGTTGTTTATGATTTTCTGAATAGGAATGAAAATGGAAATAGTTAATGATCCAGTGATACCAAAATGTGGATTGCCTATTAGGTGCATTCTGTAGAATGAGTTGTTCAAGATGGGGAAACCTATGGGTCTGGGTCTCAGAGATCCATTTTTCAGATATGAAATTTACATGATCTTAAAACTTGTCTAGACTACACTTTGATTTTAAAATTTACTGAAGAAATTTCTTGAGAATGATACAACCATTCTCTATCTTTCTTGTTGGAATAATGTATCACAGGATGATTAGATGTAAATTTTAATGTTCACTTTCAAATTTTAAAAGTTTGTGTCTTGATTACATTCAAAGACTTGTATGTCTCCCCGTTGGAGAAAATCCTGTGTTCAGAAAGGACTCATGATAGTTTGCTGGCCTCAGAAAGGCCGCAAACCATATTTGATAGAATTCCCCTGGAAAAAGTGAAAAGATCTACTTCAAATTGAATTTTTGAAGTAATAACCACCATTATCATTCCCTTTGTAAACAATACTTTGGAGATGGCATGTTCACTTCCCTTAGTTATGTGTCCAAAAAACAAAACCTGCTTAAATACATAAGCGTTATTGGGAAGAAAAATAGTTATTAATATTATAGGAAATGTGATTTGTCATTTAAACTTCAGTGAATCTTCTACATTTATATGTTCAGAAAAAAATGTAGTAAAGAATAGAGAAATTAGTGAATATTGTTTTTGACTAGCTTGTGTTGTGAGGTTGTTAACTAAATAGAACTTGATTATACTTTTGGATTGCAATACATAGATTTAAAATTTAAGCAAAGCTGTAAAATTCGCCTTCAATATTTGTATCTATTATTATATTTGCTGTATATCTATTTGCATATACAAAAATCCTAATTTGAGTGCATTCAACAATATTTTCACATATCAATCAGGTCACTGCACATGTACATGTGCTTTTATAATGACATGGCCGTCACTTTGTAAGAACGTTGGTATAAATCTGATTGTAATTTGCACTATTCTTTCTTTAAGCCCTGCGAGCAGGGACGTCATCTGAAGAGAATCCATTGGGTGGCTAATATTGGCTCTGCCCTTAAGTTTCTAGAAGGAAGGCGGGTAAGTTTAATTAACATTCTGTCAGCACCATTTTGTTTCCCCCTGTTGTTCTTTCCTGAAGTCCATATTCTATCTTCACCTAATTGCTGTAATCTTGAAGAGTCTGGGCTACACAGAATCCTAAGTATCTATGTGCTGTACATAGGTATGCTATAAAGGTATGACACAATGAAATCCCAATATCAACTTCCAAGGTATGATATTTATAGTGCAACTTTTCTTTTTTGGACATTGAGCAACTATTAATGGAGTCCTCAATTATTATGTGTTCTTCAGTTAATTTTCTTAGATCCCGTTATGAATACAGATAAAAAGCTGCCCTACCTGTTGATACATTTGGGGTAAGCAGCTCATCTGCAATTAGAACACATCCCCAAACTTAATTAAATGATATTTGCAAAAATAAATTCCCCAAAAGAATAGATGTGAGAACTTGAAAACATTCTGGTCATTATTTCCCTGACTGGCATTCAGGCCAAGATCCTGCCTGATTCTGGAGAGACCGAACTGTTGCCGTTTTAGTACCAGAAATGAAACAAAACACACTAAATAAAATTCAGAATGTTCTTGGTATGAATGCCAAATAAAGTAATCCTACTTCTGCATGTATTCCTGGGTCTCCTCCTCCTGCTAGCTTTACTCTATTGACTGACGTTTATCTTTTTTATTAGCTTAGATGTCTTTAGTTCCTTTTACATTTGGCTTTTTTTAAAATTTCTGCAACACCAGATTGCATTTGATAGCATAGTGATAAGAGAGATTAAACCTATGAACCAGCAGCCATCAGTTGCCATCAGTGATTTTTGGCACATTTTGCTTCCATCTCACACTATGATATCTCTGACCTAATTACTTTTCTACCACACAAGAGACAGTCATAGCAGCTCCTTGTAGAAATAAATCCACCTCAGGTTGGTTTGTTTTTTTGGCTCAGTCGTGAGTGGGAAAGGTAGATTTCAAGAAAAGACAAAAATATTCCCAAAACAAAATTTTGCTTCAGCCGACCTAGTGAAGTTTGTTAATACAAACTGAGCTATAGCAGCCGTTCACCCTGAGAACTTTGTGCTCAAATGCAGTGAGGGCTGCCTTGCCTACTCAGACTGGTCCAGCCAAAAAAATGACTAGGACCAGGGAAAGAGAGAACCCGGGGTGCAAAAAGAAAGACATACCTATTTTCCTTCTCTCAGAAAGGCCTGCGTAATCTTTAGTAGAGGCCACATTACATAACCTAAAGCAATCTCATGTGATTTCCACTATTTCATCAAAAAACGCTCCTTCTGTACAGAAGGAATGCTGGACCATCTATTGAAGGAGCCCTGGGATCCATCTTATGCTCTGTTGTTGAATGTTGTCTTTGGTCTCGGTTGGGGTAGCGAAGCTTTTGTCAGATAAGTTTTATGAATTTATCCAGTGATTCTACAAATACTACAGGGACATCTTTAAAAATGCAGCTAATATATTATATTCCTGTGATAAGGCTGGGACTAGGGATTCACCCAAAGTTCCCTTTGAGCTACAGCATTGCTTGCCATTTTCATATATTCGGAGGTAGAATTGAGTGAGTCACGTACTGCATTGTGCAAAAATCTGAAAACTAATTGGCACTAACCTAATATATTTTTGGACAAAACTGGGTTTTGGCCTGGACCTGGAAGATTTCCTTTCTAATTCCTCAATCAACTTTAATAGGGTACAAGCCAAAGAAAATACAGTACTTGAAAGAATATGTTCATATGAGCAGTTGCCTAATCAAAAGCTTTTTTGAGAGCCCTGTCAATCTTTTTATCTGTGGGATCTGTTAGGGAAGCTTCGCTCTCTAGAGGAAATGAAGATTTGTTGGGGCTTGAGGCAGTTTTGCGAGATGAGCCCCCAAATATATATTTTTTGAGCTAGGCTATATACAGTAACTTTTCCTTGTTAACCAGTAGAAGAAATACAGAATCCTAGTTTCCCCAGGAGACTTATACCAGTTTTTTGTGGAGTGGATTGTCAAAATATCCTGTGGGGAATTCTCCTCTAGGGCTCTTTCTAGGGTTTCTGTGGGATTTTAAGAGGGGAGGGAGTTAGCTGTACAACCCTACATGAAAGTTTTGCCAAACAAACCTTGATCCTTTGCTTTAAATGTTATAGCACAAGGGTGGGCAAACTTTTTGGCCCGAGGGCCACATCTGGGAATAGAAATTGTATGGCGGGCCATGAATGCTCACAAAATTGGGGTTGGGGTGCGGGAAGCGGTGCAGGCTCCAGTTGGGGTGTGGGCTCTGGGGTGGGGTTGGGGATGAGGGGTTTGGCGTGCAGGAGGGTGCTCTGTGCTGGGATCGAGAGGTTTGGAGGGGGAGAGGAGGATCAGGACTGGGGCAGCGGGATGGGGGGGGGAGAGGCTCAGGGGTGCAGGCTCCGGGCGGTGCTTACCTCAAGCGGCACTCAGAAGCAGCGGCATGTCCCTTTTCTGGCTCCTACGCAGAGGCGTGGCCAGGCAGCTCTGCATGCTGCCACGTCCGCTGGCACCGCCCTTGCAGCTCACATTGGAGCACCGGAGGGGGCCATTGGAGCGCGTACGAGCCAGAGGGGGGGCCATGTCACAGCTTCTAGGAGCCGCGTGGAGCGGCCCCCGACCCTGCTCCCTGACTGGAGTGCCAGAGCGGGGCCATGTGGCTGCTAACTGGGAGCCACGTGGAGCGGCCCCTGACCCTGCTCCCTGGTTGGAGCACCGGAACGGGGCCATGCTGTGGCTTCTGGGAGCCGCATGGAGTGGTCCCCGACCCTGCTCCCTGGCTGCAGCGCCAGAGCGGGGCCGTGTGGCTGCTACTGGGAGCCACGTGGAGCGGCCCCCGACCCTACTTCCTGGTTGGAGCACCGGAGCGGGGCAAGTCCCAGACTCTACTCCCCAACGGGAGCTAGAGGGCCAGCTTAAAATGGCTAGTGGGCCGTATTTGGCCTGCGGGCCGTAGTTTGCCCACCTCTGTTATTGAAGCTTCTGTGGCGCCTCTGTTGTTGGGTCAAAGGACATTTTCTTTCTCCATATGGTTAAAGGTCACATGAAATTAGTTTCCTACCCTATTAGTGCCAACCAACATTTGAAGGTTCTTCCACCGACCCCCACCCTCATCCCCATCTTCCTCTCACAAACATACCTGCTTAACATGAACACCTTGGGAGTCCTTGGTCAGAGATAACACAGTGACTGGAAGTGTTTTAAAAATTATTGGTGGTGACTGGCAGTACTAATGCTTTTTACAGAAAAAAGGAGGAGCTGTCTGCCCGAGGATACAGAACATTGACATTAAATTAATTAATTAATTCATTAATATATTTTGGGAGTGCATGGCAGGGCTGAAATTCAGAAAAGTTATTCATGATTTACATCACCGTCACTGACAGAAGAATCAGACCCACTATATATTTATCTTTGCTTTTAAATGCTAATTTTGTGGATATTCTCTCTTATTCTGTTTCATGGATTTCTGTTTTGCTGTTACATTTTCTTTGATTCTACAGTCTATTGTATATTCAACCTCTTCTTTACTGAGTTTTGTCTTTTGGTGTTATTTTGGTGAGCATATGTCTAGTGGTTAGTGTAGGACCCTGAGGCCATGTCTACACTTACCGGTAAATCAGCACTGCTGCAATCGACGCAACGGACGTCAATTTAGCAGGTCTGATGAAGACCTGCTAAGTCTATGGGAGAACACTCTCCCATCGATTTGTGTACTTCACCTCCCCGAGAAGAATAAGGGAAGTCGATGGGAGAGCATCACCCATTGATGTAGTCACCGTGGTATATCGACCTAAGCTATGTCGACTTCAGTTATGTTATTCGCATAACTGAAGTAGCATAACTTGGGTCAATTTACCATGGTAGTGTAGACCAGCCCTGAGTCGGATTCTGATCCTGGATTCTGTTCTTGTCTTTGTGATTGATTTACTGCATGACTTTGGAAAGTCATTCATTCTTCTCTGTGCATCTATTTACTTATGTTTAAAAGATACATAATAATGCCGACTTCACTAGGGATGTAGTTAATCTTAATGTTGTTAAAGTCCTTTACAACGCTTGGATGAAAGGATCTCTACTAGACACGTATCTCATCTTTTCTTTTCAACGTCTGTTTATTCTTTTCTTGCTCCCCATTTATTTCCTGTTCCCTTCTTCTCTCTTTCCCTGATCATCTTCATACAAAATATGGCAAGAACAGCTTGTTCATAGCTAAATGAGTAATTTGAGATAACAGCAAGTGAGTACAAGAATGGAATACTGTGGATTCTATGCATTGCATTGCTGATTAGTCTTGTTATAGCAGTGCTTTCTTTACATTCCAGAATTTAATTACCAGTAAAATGAATTAATTTATCACATTAAGCTGATTTTATATATCACTGTTTCCTCTTTGCTTTTCATGCTAGTCCATGTACAGAGGATCACCGGTTGGTACAAAGATTTTCTGGAATTTTTAACTCTATAACAAACTTGCATAAGTACAAAAAGTATAAATTAAGTGGTATATTTTTTCCATTTGAAGTTGAATATATTAATGGAACAATCCTGTATTGTCCAAAGTAGTAGTTTAGATTAGTTTTTACATGTAATGTCTATGATTTTATGACAAATCATGTTTAATCACAAACTGAAAAATATATTAATTTTGTTATACTTCTGTTTGTTATCTTGCTCCATTTTAAGTCATTACTGTAGTTGTGCAATATATTAACTGAAGTTCTGGTCACTGCACTGAATTTTTGAATAAAAAAACTAACTATTTTTGCGTACATTTGTTACACACCAAACCCATTCAGAATCCATGTAATAATTGTCACTCTCTCCTGTATATGATAATGTGTATTTTCTTTTCTAAACAGATTAAGCTAGTCAACATCAATTCAACTGATATTGCTGATGGTAGGCCTTCTATTGTACTTGGCTTGATGTGGACCATAATTTTATATTTCCAGGTATTGTATTTTCTACATTTGACTATTATTTTTTGAAGTAATGGGCCAGATCCTCACCTGACATAAGTTAGTGTAGCTCCAGTGACTTCAATAAAGCTATTCCAGTTTACACCACCTGAGGATCTGGCCCAATGTATGTATGAGGATGGGACTGTTCACTATGTATAAAGTTAAACGTGTGTGTAAGTTTTTACAGGATTGAGGCTCAGGAATGTACCTTTAAAATGATGTCAAGTTATTATTGGCATACACTCCCACTTCTTTTCCTGAAGAAAGCAAACTATATATATATATATAAAACCAAGTAAAAAAAAAAGGACTAGTTGTAAACAAGCACTATCAATCACTGTAAGCCTTATTTATACTAACAGAGAGCCTGCTAGCGAATGTACCAAGTTTTCAAGTCCAGCACATTCAATATGTAAACATAGTTTACTATTTAATGGCTGAAGCCTGGCCTCACATATACATGTGTGACACCTACTTATTTCATTGGGAGCTGCAGATACTTTCAAGGACAAAATTTGATCCTGTGTGTAATGAGACACTCACCTTCTGAGCACTTTCTTGTAGCTGGGTGTGGTACTGCATGCCTTTTCCTGCTCCTGGCACCCCCTGTAAGTTGCTGGCTGACTTTTTGGGATCTTCTGTGGCTTGGCCCTTTGACTGAGTCACAAAGTCCAAATGAATCCCTACCACAATAGTAAAGAGCTACTAAATGAACAGTCCTATTAAGTCCCTGGCTCTGGTCTCTTTAAATTCAGCCCTTTGTTCAGGCTCTCAAATAAGTCCTGCCCCCTTCTTGTGGTTGATGCTACTGTGGCCAGTGGGGGAGCCTGGGCCCACCCATTACTCTCCAGTAATCCTGTATACAGCAGCCACATACGGCTTGATTTCAGTTCATTGCTGCTTCTTCCTTGGCCCTCTCCCTACCTGGTCCATGTTAGCTTATCTCAGGGTAAGGTTCTTAGACCCTCCCTCTCCCTGCAAACCCAAATAAAGCAAATGCAGCCAGAAACAAACTTTGGTTCTTTTTCAAGGAGTGTCCCTGTGGGTGCTCCACTTTAGGTGTCATGGTGCCCTGTACTTGCAATCGGAGATTTGTAGTAGCAGTGCCCCGGTTGTCCGAGCGGCCACTTAGTGTGCGCAGCCAACCATTTCTCAGTTCCTTCTCTATTGCCTTTGGCTTGAGTTGGACCGCCAGCAGCGCCTCTCTCAAATCGTAAATAGCTACCCTTTCCTTCCATTTTCTTTATAGTTTCTTTCTTTCACTCACCCTGACTCCAGCAAGCCCCACTTTGAATAACAACAGCTAAGTGCGGGACTCATCTCCTTCCCTCCCTGCCTCTCCTGTTTTCAAACGCTGCTCAGTGTGTCCGCTGCCTCGGAGAGACTCATATTGCCCAGAAGTGTCCGCATTGTAAAAAGTCAACTGCTAGGACACGAAAGGCGAGGGATCTCCAACTTAAACTGTTAAGGATGGAAAAATCCCTCAGACCAGCCTCCGACACTGAGACCAGAATGCCTCCGGGCCAACGATCACCATCGGCAGCCTCTGACAGGGGTTCTACCTCTAAGCCTGTTACCAAGGAGCCTGCTTCCAAAAGGATGCGAAAAAGCAGACCCATACATCCCCACAGAGAGATTCGCCCAAAAGAAAGTGATCTCTGGGTGGAAAATCTGCCCCGGTATCTACAGCACCGAAACCGTCGGACCGCGAGGCACCGGGAATGTTCGGTAGGGAGACATCCCGCAGCGCTAAAGACCCAGCAGAGGTAAGCTCTCTCTCAGGTATGCGCCATAAGAATAAAACATCTACCTTGGCACCGGCAGAGCCAAGGAAATCCTCGGCACCAAGTACTGCAATGAGGTCACCCTCGGTACCCACGCAGCATAGCAAGTCTGCGGTACCGACAGTTCTGACATCAACAGCAAGTTAGAGTGTACTCCCATCCCCGGCACTGAGCTTCCCGGTACCGTGCCAATTCAGCAGGCACACGGATCTCCTAGTCACCTCCACGCTGGGAACTCCCTTGTTCAGCACTGATGGTACCCCAGTCAGACCAGCACTGAGCCGAATAAGCACTCCTAGTGGATTTGTACCTCCACTATCTAGTGATGAGGATGAAGAGGATGAATCAGGTCTTTATACCCCCTTGTCATTCCTCCCTGAAACCGGGACCCTCTCACCAACAACCACCTATGCAAGGGCAAAGCTAGCAGGCACAACCATGGATGCCACTGCCCGTTGTTATGCCACCCAATTGGCCATACTGGGACTCATGGGCAATCTACAGAGCCCAGAATCTTAAACCCCCCAACCTACCAGCGTCAAGGGCACCTGGTACCCTTCACCCACGAACCCACCACCATCAGAGGCCCAGGAGGAAGAGGGAGCCAGAAGAGGCTCCTGAAGGCGGCACACTGCCACCCACCCATTTTTCATCCTCGTCTCCAGATGAAACAATTATGCCACCGCCTCCCACCACAGGAGATGACTTCAAGTCCCTCCAGGACTTATTCAAAAGAGTTGCAGAATCCCTGGACATCTCTCTAGCAGAGCTGCCAGAGACCCAGCACAAACTTACTGACATCCTGCAGGCATCCCCATCAGCAAAGATAGCTCTGCCCATCAATGCTGCTATAATGGATCCTACAAAGATAATATGGCAGACACCTGCCACTGTCCCACCCTCCTGTAAATGCTCAGACAGAAAATATTATGTACCAGCGAAAGGGGCTGAGTTCTTATTTACTCACCCGGCTCCAAATTCACTGGTCGTAGAGGCAGTAAACCAAAGGGGAAAACAGCACTAGCCAAAAACTACCCCGTATGACAAAGACTGGAAAAGCCTTGACCTCTCTAGATGCAAAGCCTATTCCTCGGCCTCACTGCAATTTCGCATAGCAAACTACCCTGCTCTGTTGGTGAAATACACTTACAACTTGTTTAATAAAATTACATCTTTTATGAACAAATGTCGGAGGAATAAAAAAAAACAATACAAAGCTAACATTGTGGAGGGCTCCTTAATTGCCAAAACAGCCCTACAGGCCTCCCTGGATTCCGCTGACATGGCAGCTTGTTATATCGCCACGTCTGCGGTCATGCGGCGAGCATCAAGGCTCCACCTCTCTGGATTCCTTAGGGGAGTACAAGCCACAGTTGAGGACCTGCCCTTTGAGGGACAAAAACTATTTGTGGAAATCACAGATGCATCTCTACATACCTTAAAGGACTTGAAAACCACCTTGAAGACCTTAGGTATTTACATCCCCCCAAACAAGAAGAAACAGGGCAGATTCTACACTCAAAGATCCTGCCCTACTCTGTACACCCAACCCCAGAGATATTATGATCAATACTGCAAAGAAAAATAATTGAGGTGCAGGCAGAACCAAGATCAACCCGCCATGTCTCAAGCTTCAGCATCACATCAATCGTTTTGAAATATCGGTCGAGGGCTCGAGACTTCTATGTTCTCCCATCCCGGAATATCAGATGACCTCCAGTCCATTTGGAGACCGCGTGCTACCACACTACCTAGTCTGGAACAACATCACTACAGACAAATGGGTTCTGGAAATTATCCAGAAGGGTTACTTTATCCCATTTACTTCTACTCCCGCTACCCACCCACCTACCCCATCCCTCTTCAGGGACCCCTCTCACACGCCCCAGTTACAGCAGGAAATAAACCACCTTCTGCAACTGGGAGCTGTGGAACGAGTACCACCTCAACACAGGGGAAGGGGGTTTTATTCCCATTATTTTCTCACTCAGAAAAAGAACGGTGGATGGAGACTCATTCTGGACTTACACAAACTCAACAAGTTTGTGAGGATTCAGCATTTCAGAATGGTAACCCTGGCAACCATAATTGCGGCATTAGAGAAAAGAGATTGGCTCTTGTCCTTCGACCTACAAGACGCCTACTTTCACGTCACCATTCATCCAGCGCACAGAAGATTCCTGCGCTTCACACTAGGCCATCAACATTACCAATACAAAGTGCTACCCTTTGGATTATCGACAGCCCCAAGGGTATTCTCCAAAGTCTTAGCCATTGCTGCAGCTCACCTCCGCACGTAAGGGGTAATGATCTTCCCATACTTGGACGACTGCCTCATAAGAGTATCAACACAACAGGCAGCAGTTCAAGCTACACAAACCACAATAACCCTCTTCTCCAACCTAGGGTTTCAAATAAACGTCCAAAAGTCCACCTTGGTCCCTGTCCAACAACTAGAGTTTATAGGGGCCTACCTCGACTGCCTCCCAGCAGCGATTCCTCAACCTAACCACGCTGATAACTACGGTCACAGATAGTCCTCAAACGTCTGCCAGGACCTGCCTACAACTCTTGGGACATATGGCTGCTATGACTTATGTAGTCAAACATGCCAGACTACATATGGGATGCCTACAGGCCTGGCTTTGCACTTGTTATATACCACACAGGCATTCCCTCCACAAAAGACTCTCAATGCCCCGCAAGGTGAATGATTCCCTCCAGTGGTGGTTGCAACCGCAAAACGTCTGCTCGGAGATCCCATTTCAATGAAAAGCTCCCACCATAACCATCACCACGGATGCCTCCCACATGGGATGGGGAGCTCATCTGGACAACAACACTATCTAGGGATGCTGGTCCCGTGGAAGCCAACTTACATATAAACATTCTAGAGCTCAGAGCAATCAGAAAAGCATGCGAGCACTTCCTTCCACTCATCCACAACAATACCATCAAAGTCCTCATGGACAACACAGCCTGCATGTTTTATATAAACCAACAGGGGGGAGCTCGATTATATCCTCTGTGCATCAAGGCACTACACCTATGGCAATGGTGCATCTCCAACAATGTAGACATTTCCGCATCTTACCTGCCAGGGCTTCAGAACACCACGGCAGACCAACTGAGCAGCCATTTCTCACAAACCCACGAGTGAGAGATGGACTACCCAACGCTCCTGATCATATTCCACCGGTGGGGGTTCCCTATTATAGACTTATTCGCAATGGCTCACAATACAAAATGCCCTCAGTATTGCTCCCAAGTGGGGCTCGGTCAGCACTCCCTGGGCGATGCCCTTCTTACAAAATGGGAGGCATCACTAATATACGCCTTCCCCCTGATTCCTCTTTTGAACTGGGTGCTACACAAAATCAGACAGGATAAGGCCAGGGTCATACTTATTGCACCCACATGGCCCAGGCAAACATGGTTCCCATACCTGAGGCAGATGGTGGTGAAACCACCTCTAACTCTTCCACTACTTCCTCACCTCTTGACACAGGACGACAGCTGAGTCAGTCACCCCAACCTAGCGGTTCTTCACCTCAAGGCCTGGTTACTCCATGGCTAGTGGGGCTGGACAATGACTACTCCAAGGAAGTTAAAGACATTCTCTTGAATAGCCGCAGGCTGAGCACACGGAAAACATACACTCAGAAGTGGATATGATTCTGCACCTGATGTGAGGCTAACCACATGTCTCCTCATTTCGTTCCACAAAGGTGCACCTAGCTGCAATCACCTCACTACATGATAAGGTAGACGGAACCACCGTCTTTGTTCACCCAACAACTAAGTGTTTCCTAAAGGGCATGACTAACATCTACCCATCTCTGAAAGACCATCTCTGAAAGACCTCTGAAAGATGTGGGACCTTAACCTCATGCTACACACCCTCATGGGCAAACCATTCGACCCCCTTGCGACTTGCTGATTGCTACATCTATCGATGAAGGTCTCCTTCCTTATCACGATCACTTCAGCAAGAAGAGTAGGAAAACTAGGGGCCCTAATGGCACACCCGCTGTATACCACATTCCATAAAGACAAACTGATCCTAAAAGCCCACCCCAAATTTATACCTAAGGTAGCCTCCTCATTTCATTTAAACCAACCCATTTACTTACCTGTGTTTTTTCCAAAACCCCATACCGACACTAGGGAGGCATCCTTTCACACTCGCGACGTCCGTAGAGCTCTGGCCTTCTACCTAGAACAAAGACATTTAGAAAATCGTCACGTCTCTTTCTATCAGTCACAGAGCGATCGAAGGGTGAGGCCATCTCTAAACAAAGACTAGGTAAGTGGATTTCTGGCTGTATCCACCTGTGATAGCATCAGAGCAACACCCCGGCTCCAGCTGGGGTTCGTATGCACTCCACCAGAGTGCTATCCACGTCAGTAGCGTTTCTCAATAATGTACCCATCGTAAACATTTGCAGGGCAGCTACCTGGGCCTCGGCCTACACGTTTACCAAACACTATGCCCTGGAATAACATTCCTCTGCCGACACTCAGTTTGGACTCTCGGTGCTATCCACCATCAACAAAGATACTCCGAAGCCCCTCCTTCCATCGAGGGGTACTGTTCCATAGTCACCTAAAGTGGAGCACCCACAGGGACACTCCTTGAAGAAGAAGAGACTGTTACTCACCTTGTACAGTAACTGTGGTTCTTCGAGATGGTTGTCCCTGTGGGTGCTCCACTACCCTGTCTCCTCCCCTCTACTTCGTAGTTTCACGCTGACTCTTTGGCGTAGAGAAGGATGGTTGGCTGCGCACGCTAAGTGGCCATTTGGAGCGGCGCAAGACAGCTGCTGTGCGTGCGTGGCCAACCGGGGCACTGCTACTACAAATCTCTGATTACAAGCGCAGGGTGCCAAGACACCTAAAGTGGAACCTCAGTTACTGCACAAGGTGAGTAACCTTCTCTTATCCCTCAAGTTTCTGTGGCCAGAGAGAAGCCCCCTTCCTTGCACCTCTGGTCCCAGGGGCAGCTCCTTTTGTCTAGGCCAGCAGGGCCCTGATTGGTTGTGATAGCCCCTCTATCCCTTGGAGAGCCACATCTCTCTAGCTTTCAAAATGACTACTCCAGAGAGTCCTCTCTAGGCAAGCTTGAAGGACCCACATTAGCTGCTCTTTTCCTTTCAGCTCACTGCTTCTTGGGGCAGGGTATTATAGGACCATGGGGCCTCCAGTAGGGAACCGTAAAGGCCGAATGCACCCTGCAACACTGTGGGTGGTAGAGTGGAAATCATTTATGCTCTCCAGGGGTCAAAATGGGAAAAAAGATGGTGTTACTCTTCAGACTCTGCCCCTCTGAGCTGACAAAATGAGACACTGCTCACAAAGAGATGATTGTATGTCCTTTTTGGCTCCACAGGGCTCCTTGAGTTTGGCTTCCCCTTGGCATGGCTTCAGTTGGCCCATGGGCTTTGCTAGGCTTCTTGGGCTTGGCTCCTTCTTGACCAGGGGAAAAAATAAAGTGGTGGTATCTCCCAAATGCAAAGCATATGTGGCACCAACATTATTACAGTAAATTGTGCAGATCTGAGATTCTCCCTCTCGTTTCTTACATGAGGAATGCAATAATTAACCATGTTGACATTTAAATTATCATCACTGGACAACTGAGTTAATGTCTCACTGAGATGAGTGGGGCACTTCTCACCTGGCAGAGCTGTTATTCCAAGCTGTCTCTAAAGCAACCTTTGCACCAGAGAAGTGCTGGTACAGTGTATGGGCATGTAGCAGCTGTTGCCAATCCCTGATACTCTCTAGGAGAGCCTGATTCTTTAAGGTACTGAGCTGTTCTGTGATGTTCTCTGAGCAGTCTAAACTCTCTGAATCTTTGTTTCTTCAAGTAGGCAAATATGTGCCAACCATATATATATCCATTTCCTATTAAAACCAAGTTGTGAATGTAATGCTCTTAAAAGTGTGGAACTAATGGTTTTCATCTGAGCCAGGCATGGGGCATATAAGTGCTCTGCGAATTGCCTCACCGGTATTTGCTAATGTACACCCCTGTACTATTCCATTGCAAGACTTCTCCTAACTAGAGACATCCAGTCATTCAGAATCAAGCCATAACAATGGACTAGTTTGGGGATGAAAATGAAACTACTACAATGAGGTCATCAGAGTCACTTTAACTATTTTGAGGAGGTCATAGGAAGAGGACCGAGGCCTTGTTAACTTCCCCAGCTGCCACCAAATGCCCTCTTTTTGGCCATTGTTGGTTAAACGTAGCATATTTGGAAAGGTCACTTTCAAGTGTTCACTCTGATTCAAATTCACCAATGGCATCAGGAGATGCAGCTCTATTTAAGTTGATGGAATTGTATTTTCTTTGTGCTAGTGGTGAATTTGGGCCAGTATCTCAGTACAATGAACTAGTAATTTGCATAAGAATGTGTAATGCTATGTAAAGTGATACGTTTACACATTGTTCAAGCAATAGGACATCAGTAAGAGTCAACAGTTGCTGGATGCTCAGCAGGTCTGAAAAGAAGGCCATTTATTTAGGCACTTAAATAAGGATTTATGAAGTGACTTTTAGGATTTTTTTTTAAATCTTGCTCATTATTTTTATGTTTTTTAATCTTAGCCCATGTCTAATCCTGTTAATGTCCTGTTCATTATGATTAAAATAAATATCAGTATTACAATAAACTGATGTCATTCTAAACACAGATTGAAGAGCTGACAAGCAACCTTCCACAGCTGCAGTCATTGTCTAGCAGTACATCTTCTGTGGACAGTGTCGTCAGCTCTGAGGCTGCAAGTCCACCAACAAAACGGAAGGTAGTAACCAAAGTTCAAGGAAACGCTAAGAAGGCTTTGTTAAAGTGGGTGCAGTACACAGCAGCAAAGTAAGTTAAATTCACAAATTAATTTAGATTGTAAGCTTTTTACTTAAGACTGGAGTTCTTTTTCTGTGTTTTTACAGTGCCTAGCACAATGTGTTCCTGGCTCATGACTGGGGCTCCTAGGTGTTACTATAATACAAATAATAATAATGAATAATAATTTAGATTACATTTGCAAAGCAATCCCATTTTATGGTATATGAAGCAGAATTATCCCTGAGACAGTGAAAAACCGGAAGGGGAGTTGGAAGTTGTCAGAATGGCACAGTATTGGCTCTTGTTGCCAAAACCTTTCATACAACAATGTTTGTCCCATATTGAAAGGGCACTCTTTACCGACTGTGCTTTTCTGTCATTTCTGTCTCAGTGAGTGAATACAATTGTACTTGAGTGCGAGTTGTTGAAAATCGTGACTATCATGCTTTAAGCATTGGTACTCACAGTTACATATTATTATATAAATTGCATTAATTTTCATTTCCTATTAAACTAAATTGGCTCAGAGGTTTAACAGGGCACCTGCTTGTTAGCTTCAAAACATTTATCTTCATTTGGTACAATTCTCCTATGTTTGCCAATTCCAAAGAGGGCATAAAACAAAAGTAAATTAGATCAAAGAGACAATAGTGATATGATTGCTTCCACAATAAGAAAAATAAAAAGACAGATCCTTCCCCCAAAAGCCATAAAAGAATAAACTGTATTTAATTGTTCAAATAAAGTAAATAATTATCTGAACATACAGACATCCACAAAAATATCCAGGGAGAACAACCAGCACAGAGAAATAGAATGGAGCCCCAGAGAGAGTAAATATGATCATAATGTCATAGAACTCTATGCCCGGGTCTCTATAACACCAGTGCAGTCAGTATAAGGCAATTTACAGTTCAATGCAATCTACTTTGGCATAGCATTCTTCCTACAAAATTGTTTGCAGTGAGAGACAGACTACTGAAAGCCAATAGCAGCACCATCTAGACAGGTGGCAAGTGAAAAATTCTAGTGATGGGTGAATACAGCAACCAAATTGACCCAAACATGGGGAGAGGAAGGAGCATCATGGTCCCCATCCCTCTATACAAACTCACAGAGTAGAATGGCTGCACTGCAGGAGCAGGCTGTGCCATCTGAAAGCATGGAGTACCCTGAACAGCCCTCAGGAACTGATCCAAAGCCCACTGAAGGGATTGGGAGTCTTTCCAAGGATTTCAGTGGGCTTTGGATCAGGCCCTCAGAGAAAGACACTGCCTCCATGAAAAACAAACCTCTCTAAGCTACCCCTGCGACTCCACACTACCCAAAGAGAGGGCAAGCACCTGAAGGCCGCAAGATGGCCTCACTGGAAGTTTGCCTGGGTAAGGACTGAATAAAAAGCGGGGTAAGGGCCTCAGTATCTGGACATGAACATAGTTTTCAGAATTACTTTGAAAAATTTAAGTATTACCCATTGCTGATTATTTTCTCTTTAGGATAGTGCTAATCACTTAGGCCTGGTCTACTCTGGGGAGGGGATTGATCTAAGTTACGCAACTTCAGCTACGCGAATAACGTAGCTGAAGTCGATGTACTTAGATCTACTTACCATAGTGTCTTCACTGTGGTAAGTCGACGACTGACGCTCCCCCTTTGACACCGCCTACCCTTCTCGCTCTGGTGGAGTACCGGAGTTGATGGGAGAGCGCTCGGCGGTCGATTTATCGCATCTAGACTAGACGCGATAAATCGACCTCTGCTGGATCAATCATAGAATCATAGAATCATAGAATATCAGGGTTGGAAGTGACCTCAGGAGGTCATCTAGTCCAACCCCCTGCTCAAAGCAGGACCAATTCCCAACTAAGTCATCCCAGCCAGGGCTTTGTCAAGCCGAGCCTTAAAAACCTCCAAGGAAGAAGACTCCACCACCTCCCTAGGTAACGCATTCCAGTGCTTCACCACCCTCCTAGTGAAATAGTGTTTCCTAATATCCAACCTAGACCTCCCCCACTGCAACTTGAGACCATTGCTCCTTGTTCTGTCATCTGCCACCACTGAGAACAGCTGAGCTCCATCCTCTCTGGAACCCCCCCTCAGGTAGTTGAAAGCAGCTATCAAATCCCCCCTCATTCTTCTCTTCTGGAGACTAAACAATCCCAGGTCCCTCAGCCTCTCCTCATAAGTCATGTGCTCCAGACCCCTAATCATTTTTGTTGCCCTCCGCTGGACTCTTTCCAATTTTTCCACATCCTTCTTGTAGTGTGGGGCCCAAAACTGGGCACAGTACTCCAGATGAGGCCTCACCAGTGTCGAATAAAGGGGAACGATCACGTTCCTCGATCTGCTGGCAATGCCCCTACTTATACAGCCCAAAATGCCGTTAGCCTTCTTGGCAACAAGAGCACACTGTTGACTCATATCCAGCTTCTCGTCCACTGTGACCCCTAGGTCCTTTTCTGCAGAACTGCTACCTAGCCATTTGGTCCCTAGTCTGTAGCAGTGCATGGGATTCTTCCGTCCTAAGTGCAGGACTCTGCACTTGTCCTTGTTGAACCTCATCAGGTTTTTTTTGGCCCAATCGTCTAATTTGTCTAGGTCCCTCTGTATCCGATCCCTACCCTCTAGTGTATCTACCACGCCTCCCAGTTTAGTGTCATCTGCAAACATGCTGAGAGTGCAGTCCACACCATCCTCCAGATCATTAATAAAGATATTAAACAAAACCGGCCCCAGGACCGACCCTTGGGGCACTCCGCTTGAAACCGGCTGCCAACTAGACATGGAGCCATTGATCACTACCCGTTGAGCCCAACGATCTAGCCAGCTTTCTATCCACCTTACAGTCCATTCATCCAGCCCATACTTCTTTAACTTGCCGGCAAGAATACTGTGGGAGACCGTATCAAAAGCTTTGCTAAAGTCAAGGAATAACACATCCACTGCTTTCTCCTCATCCACAGAGCCAGTTATCTCATCATAGAAGGCAATTAGGTTAGTCAGACACGACTTCCCCTTGGTGAATCCATGCTGACTGTTCCTGATCACTTTCCTCTCCTCTAAGTGTTTCATAATTGATTCCTTGAGGACCTGCTCCATGATTTTTCCAGGGACTGAGGTGAGGTTGACTGGCCTGTAGTTCCCTGGATCCTCCTTCTTCCCTTTTTTAAAGATGGGCACTATAGTAGCCTTTTTCCAGTCATCTGGGACCTCCCCGAATCGCCATGAGTTTTCAAAAATAATGGCTAATGGCTCCGCAATCTCATCCGCCAACTCCTTTAGCACCCTCGGATGCAGCGCATCCGGCCCCATGGACTTGTGCACGTCCAGTTTTTCTAAATAGACCCGAACCACTTCTTTCTCCACAGAGGGCTGGTCACCTTCTCCCCATGACTGCCTGTCAATCCAGCGTGTAATGTAGACATGCCCTTGGGTTCCCTCTTTCACAGTGGCAGTGTAGGCAGATTGGATATTGTGAGAGGACATTATCGCTCATGCACGGAACAAGAACTGTAAGAAAGTACTCCACATTACCTTTTTGGACTGAACCACAATGACATTACTTCCTAGGATGTTATTTTAAAAGAGAAAAATATTATTGTAATCATTTACTTTAAAAATCCAGATGCAGATAATGAGGTAAGTATACTTATAGTGAAGGAAGACTGGAAGGAGTCAGTAAGGGGGGAGGGAATAGTGAGTCGTATTGTATATAGCAACATACTTTGTAGTGTTTCACATACAAAAACCAGAGTTGTAGTTCATTTGCTCATAACACATGGGGCTTAATGTAACCAAACAGCTCACTGGAAATAGAAATTTTAGCTTGAGGCATATTGGAAAATGCACTCTTGGCCACTGATAGAAAACATAACGTTGTATCCTGTGTCTTCATATGACTAGACTGATATATTGTCTCTTTTTTTCCTTTTTGTTAAATTTTAAGGCAGGCTGGAATTGAAGTCAAAGATTTTGGACGAAGTTGGAGGAGTGGTGTTGCCTTTCATTCAGTTATTCATGCTATTCGTCCAGAGCTAGTGGACATGGAGAAAGTGAAAGGAAGATCTAATAGGGAAAACCTAAATGAGGCCTTCACAATTGCAGAAACAGAACTAGGAATCCCAAGACTTCTTGATCCTGAAGGTACTTTACGTAAACTATACTGCATCAAATTTTGGACTAGGATAGGCTAATTTTTGTTTGAAAGTTTTTCAATGGTATGTAACATTTTTGCTGTTCAATTATGAATTAATTTACTATATATTCTGCACTTTTCCAGATGTGGATGTTGACAAGCCAGACGAAAAGTCTATCATGACCTACGTAGCACAGTTCCTGAAACACTATCCTGATCTTCATAATACAACTGAAATGCAGGAGAATGATGTAGGTATCCATTACATTTCCATTTTAATCAGTTGCTTATGCACATAATGGGCATATTTTGACATCTATTTTCAAAACATATAGGTTATCTCTGTTTTTTATAAAAGAGCAGCTGAGTGAAGAACCACCAGAGCTAGAAAGACCATTGTCCAGAAAAGACTAGCTGACTATAAAAGAAGCCAATGTTGTAAATGGACACTAGTAACAATTTTGAAGTGGGAGAGAATAGAATGATGATGGAAATAGTGACCCTGCAGATAACAGCAGAAGGCAGAGGGAGCAGGAGTAGCTCTGGTGAACAGTAGCAATCTCAGACCATGTCTACACCAGAGGGACTATAGTGGCATATCTGTGGTGCCATAGGTATGATGGCATAACCCCATAGTGTAGACATTGCCTATGGTCACAGAAGGGGTTTTACCATTGCTATAGAAACACCACCTACCTGAGCGACAGTAGTTAGGTTGACAGAAGCATTCTTCCGTCAACCTAGCTGTGTCTACACCAAAGATTAGGTTAGAATAGCTATGGTGCTCAGGGGTGTGGATTTTTCACCCCTGAGCACTGTAGCTATGTTGACCTAAATTTTAAGGAGGAGGCCAGGCCTGAGTAACCCTAAGAAATTGTAGGTGGCTTTCAAACATAATGGCAGAGAAAGTGGAATAATGTATTACGTGAAGGAATGAGTTATTTTTGCTATATTTCCATCACTGCTTTTTTCCATCAAGATCTTCTGGACTTGGGAGTTAGTTATGATGGCAAGAAGGTCTCCTTTCCATTGCACAGTCTGGCTTGATTTTTCACCTTAAAAAGGTGCTTTCAGTCAAGGATTTTTCTTGTTATTGATTCAATTTTACACATGCTCTTTGGCACTGGCCTCCCTTCTAAATGGTAGTGCTCTATGCAAGAGACCATGGCTTAGTTCTTAATCCTGATCATTTGCTCCTTGAGTTGTCAGAGGCTGGAAACACTGCAGAGACAATCTGCTCAGCCTCTGACAAAGGAGAGAAGAGGGAAGATATATCCAACACTTTTCAGCCACAGTTTCTGTGGCTGATTGTGGAGAGATATTGAGGAGCTCAGAATGGAGCATAATCTGATCTTCCTTGGCTAAACCACCAGTGACTGTGATGCATGAGTTGGAAAAGGAGGAAGATATTGATTTATCCTACGGAGCTCCCTAATGGATCATCTGGAATAACAAGAACAAAATTATTATTCATTTGACATCAGTCAAATGTCTGCCTGTCTGTCCAGAATCACCTCTTCTCATTGTGGGTTTCTCTTCTCTAAGAAAGATTTAGAGGTACTTTGATATAACTAGCACTTCCCTGAACTGTAAAGAATAAATGTTGCACTGCTTAAATCATTGCTGTGGATGCCTGTTATGATCTGTCAAGGCCTTTTAGTTTTACTCTCAAAGGAGTTTTAAAAAGATGCAGCTGAACTTTAATAGACATTTCCTGTAATCCTGTTTTGTTAAAATACAAGCATGGGAAATGGTTTGGAAATTAGACTCTGGAAATTCTGAGTTATTAGCATCTGTTTTAAATTCCAGGAACATAGGGCCAGAAACATAGCCCATTCAAGTCCATGGAAGGGACTGCCTTTGACTTCAATAGGGTTTGCATTGGAGCCACGGCTTGCTGTCTGGTTTCTGACCACTCCAGAGATACCACCCGGATTATACTAACCTGGGGGAAGCCTATATTTTTTACTGAATGTCAGCTGGCAGGCTGTGGGCTTGTCCAAGAAAAATAAATGATAGAAGAAGTAGCACACCAACATTTTTAATTTTAGCTATCATTAATCTTATATTATTACTTCCAAGAAATCTTAATTCCCTTGAGGAAGAACTCACCAGCTGCCCTTTTTCACATCACCAATGGATTGGTTAATCTGGAACTGATTGCTGCAGAGGCTTTTTGAGAAAGCCGAATATCAACAGAATGGCAATGCTTTGGTAGAGTCTGGCTTCGATATACAATCTCTTGGTTTATTGCTTTGAGATCCTTCACTTGGCAACCTCCACACTTGTATTATTGTAAAGGATTTCTGTGAGACAAAGGATTAAGAGGCTTACTCTGCACCACAAACACTTTGGATCTGATCTACTCATGATTTGTCAGAGAGTATCATCAACATTAAAATTGATATTTCCCATGATAGCAGATTCTTGTCATTTAGGATGTTCTCTGTGTCCTTGCCAAGCCCATTATGATGACTTTGGAAGAGCATCACACACAGATTCCAGCAAATATTAGCATCTTAATTTATGCAGTTCTTACACACACAGAAAGAAGCTGGGAGTGTATGGCTAATCCTGTTGGCAACATCATACCTAGTTGTAATGCTTTCCCGGATATTCTTTTATGTGCAACACAGTATCTTTAATTCACATTGCATATTGCACATATAGAGAGTCTAGTGTTGTAAATACTAATATATCAAACTATGAAAAAATGTATATACTGCATTACATTTTTATATGGTAAATGATTAGCCAGGTGAAAGGAAAATTGAAATGATAGCAGGCCAAGATTAACTATGAAATTATATCATCTAAAATAAATATCTCATTTTTTTTATTAAGATGTTTTTCATTTGGGTTGCCCAATTTCTGACTTTTAAAGGGTTGGTGAAAATTGGACAAAGTGTGGTTTGAAATCTGCAAAGTAAGTGTTTGGTTTCCGGAGGGCTACCATAGCAGCTGGTCTAAATAGTGACGGAATTTCATTACGATTTTAGCTGATTCTTTCTCTCTTCTTAACACTACCACTCTGCATTAATAGAGGTCTTTTTGCAAGCTAAGGCTTGCTCAGACTAAATATCACAGTTTACATTTTAAGTCAGACTAAAAAGTTAAAAAGTTGAATGGGGCAAGTAGTAATTTTGCTTCAATATCTGTGGGAGGACAGCTGAATTTGTAAGGCAATGCCATTTCTGCTACACAGAGCAGCAAATGTGCAACCAGAGATTGATCTCATGAACTGCTGAATCTGAACATACACAGTTTCTATTTTACCAGAGCTTAGAGAGGCCAATTGTGGTAAAAAATGATTGCTTAAAATAAACATAATACAGACACCATTTTTTTTGGTACTTAGTATTATGGAGGCGAGAAACTAAGAGTGGAGATACAGGGTTTATATAGTATTTTGGACCAATAACTGGGCTGTGCTATTGCAATGTAGAAAAAATTTCCAGTTCCAGAAAAGGTAGATTGAGTGTAAAACAGCAAATGTGTCAGGTCACTGTGGAAAACAAAATAAATTAAGCATGTAAAAGTCATTCTGTGCTGTTTTTGTGATGCAATCACTACAGGCATCCAGCGTTTTACCCTTTATAGCAGCTCTAGACCTTGACTTCACAATGTCACTTTTTCTTAAAAACCACTGCAGCCAAGGGACTGCTTTTCCAGCCACAAGAGCCATAAAAGTAACTTCTTCCAAAGCCATCTCTCATGCTGTTGCCATTGATTGGCCAGAAAGAAGCCAGCATCCTAATGCATGCATGCAGCAAGGGGAATGAGCTAGAGTGAGAGTATAGAAGTGAGCGTAGTCTTCTTTTCTCAGACATACCCCTTTTGTCCATCTATATAATTTCACTTAAAAGGTGGTTGGAAATTTAGTTGTTCCTTATAAAATATGTTCATAAATTAGCAGTAGCTAATAGACCAAAAGCATTGGTTTGGTTTGCAAACCAAACTCCTTTATTGGATTTGCTGAGATAACAAAAATACATTAATATTTAATAACTTGCCTCAGAGAAGTTTCAGATAATATGAACCTCTCTTTCCAAGAAGGTCACTTCTGTTTCTTTAGATGAGTGACTTTTTTAATGTACTTCTTCTCTCTGTACTTCTTTGTATCTGCTCTGCTTTTTGGTTTGGTTTGGTTTAATTGGCTATCCATTGTTTCTTCATACTGCCAGGACACACTTCAAGCAATCCCAACTTTTTCCATTATTATTCCTAAATTAAAAGTAAGGTTTAAACACTCTGGAATAAGAACGTATCCCTCAACTGAGTGTTACTGCTTGCTACTTTTTCACACCAGTTACTCCTATAAACTTTTTCACTAACACTTAATTTAGTAAATAATTCTATAGTGATATGTTAGAAAAGCAGATCAACTTATACATAGGGTATCTCAGGCCATGCTTCATTATGGTTTTGTTAAATCTAAGTTTATATATAGAAAGACAGGGTTGGATGGATAGATGAAAAGATCTATCTATCTATGTTTGTAGATAGATAGAGTTCAGCATGCACCATGACCCCCTTCTGACAACATAAGAATGGCCATACTGGGTCAGACCAAAGGTCCATCTAGCCTAGTATCCTGTCTTCCGACAGTGGCCGATGCCAGGTGCTTCATAGGGAATGAACAGAACAGGTAATCATCAGATGATCCATCCCCTTGTTGCCAATTCCCACATTTGGCAAACAGAGGCTAGGGACACCATCCCTGCCCATTCTGTCTTATAGCCATTGATGGACTTATCCTCCATGAATTACTACACGACCCTGGGTGGGGGGAGAAGGGAGGGGAGAGGGGGCTGGAGTCCGAGCCCTGCTGCCCCCAGGTGGGGGTGGAGCTCAGGCCCACGGTTTGAAAACCACTGGGTAGCTATTAGGTTGTTTCACGTACCTGTGGTATATATTGTATGTGTTTGAAAGAGAAAATATATGCATAACAGTGTGAGGTTTGATGAAGCTTTTATTACCATATGTCTGTGATGACTTTGAGGGTGCCATTTTCAAAGGTGCCTAGCATTTGGGTGTCCAGTGCTCATTAATTTCTACTGGGAATTGGGCCTTTCAGGCAGCTTTGAAATTCTGAACTTAGAAGTTTAACAGATGGTTGTGTTTTGAAATGAACATTCTAAATGAGAGATGAAATTAGGGGTCCAGAAAAAAATCCATTTGGTGGTAAATAATGGTTATCACTAAGGTCACTGCAATCAACCAGGATATATTTATTTTCTTATGTCATCTGATTAATGAACATGTTCTAAGGGTTTTTTTAACTCAACACAAGACTATTTTCAACTAAGTATCAGTCAGGATTGCTTTCATACTACATATAACCAAGTAATTATACCGTACTTTATATACTAGACTTAGAGATAAAATAGGTATATCAGTATAGGTAGGGGCTGGATTCTCCACCCTACCCGAGCAGATAGATAAAGGATCCATGAGGGATCTGTTGCAACTCCCCAGTGCTGCATGGCCCAGCCCTGGTGTAAGTTAGAGTTACTGAGGAGCAGCTCTAAGTTACACTGCCAATGGTGTAAGCTCCTTCATTGACCTCACACCAGAGGATGAACAGAGTAGTATAGAGGAGCTTCCGTGCTCTAGAATCCGCCTGACATGACCCCTCCCCCCACTTGTGTCAGTGTGGCAAGTGGGTAGTGCAGGAGGTAACTCTGCCACATTGACAGCTTTATGTCAGTGTAACGGTCCTCTATGTAAAGGGAATTCTCCCTTTGGCCAGCTACTGCCAAAAATTACTACTTTATGCTGCTTGAGCAGTGCAAAGTGTCTGTAGTGGACTAGAGAATCTGGCCCATAACTCTCCTCTCAGGATTCTACTTGCAATGGTATTCATGGTATATAGCTTTGTAAAGTCATATGTTTGAGTGTAGAAAATTCAGGAGTGTTATGTCTTTGTAAAAATTTTATGTGCTCATATTTTTCAAACTAGAGACCATAGTTGAGCACCTAAATTCATATTTAGGCACCTTAACAAGTGCCCTGATATTCAGAGTAGCTGAGCTCTTGAATCTGTCATAGATCAGCATTTCTGAAGATCAGGCCATTTATTTATTTGCCTAAATATGGATTTAAGAGCTGACCTGTAAGGGCCCAACTTTGAAAATTTTGCTGTTGGACTTGAATAGCCTAACAAATTCTGAATTACATATCAGAAAACTGGATAATCCAACTAAGTACTCCTTTTTCGATCTGTAATTAAACTCCTTATGATACACAAATGTATATACTTAGCTGTCTAGCAAAGTGTCTTGGTTTTGTAATTTTCAAATTAACCTCAATGGCATCAATTTAAAAACTGTTATAAATGTTTTGACTTTCTGACTGGGTCAAAAATATTCTGGGTTAATTTAAACTGCCTCACCTTCTTGTCATAGGTGAAGCCAGAAACACTTTTCCATTGTTTAATTACATGCCTTAGCTTTCATTGGTTGTTGAGCACTGTGCTCTTATTCAGTTGCTCTTCTCCGCAAAATCAATGAATATTTATGGAAAGATAACAGGATAAGCTATTACTTTAAAATGTCATTTAGGGTTAACATGCAGGGAATAAACTGCAGAAAATTAGAAAAATTAAATGTCAAGCAAATGTGATCAGAGATCAGATCTCTTACCTAAAAGGAATAATTTTAGTTCCACTAGCCAGCTATATTTATAGTTGCTTACACTCCAGTCCATATGCTGTTCAAGATGGCTAGTCTTCAGAATATAATTTGCCTATTTAGAAATGTACCCTTTTGATGTTTCTGACTGAGCATGCAGAGCACTAAGCATTGATAAATGCCTTGTGTTAAATATGATAGTTCATCAGACATGAGGTATGAATGGTAGGTCCTTTGGTGCTTAAGAAACTGTGATTCATTTCCATCTACTACCATTGAAGTTGTACTTGCAACCATTATAATCAGAAGGGGGTCTTCGAACTGCTTATATATCAACCAAGGAACCTCTCATCTGACAAGTGGGGCTGAGACACAGAGAGCTATATTGATGCTTCAGATACAGTTACTGAGAGATATATTCCAATGTGTGTAGAAAGAAAAAAGAGTCCAGTGAAGCAGGCTGCAAAAACAGAGTGGTAAAATAGGAGCATGGCTAAAAGTTTAAGAAATTAACAAATGATTATTCCTAAGCAAAAACATTCTGGGCCAAATTCATCACTTGTGTAAGTAAATACAAATCCATTTACTTTAGGTTGATTTTACAGCATAGCTAAATTTGATCCCTTCTCTATAGTGGGGCCATATCTATCAACATGAATAATTTTTTTTATAGTGTGGTAAATTGGAGAATTGGTCTGAAATTCAATAAAGACAAATGCAAAGTACTACACTTAGGAAGAAAAAAATCAAATGAACAAATACAAAATGGAGAATAACTAGCTGGGCACTAGTAATGTTGAAAAAAATCTGGGGGTTATGGTGGATAACAAATTGAATCTGAGTCAACAATGTGATGCAGTTGCAAAAAAGGCAGATATACCAGGGTGTGTTAATAGAGTATTGTATATAAGACATAGGAGGTAATTGTCCTCCTCTACTTGGCACTGGTGAGGAGGCCCCAGCTTGAGTAAAGTGTCCAGTTTTAGGTGCCACACTTTAAGAAAAATGTGGACGAATTGGAGCAAGTCCAGAAAAGAGTAACAAAAATGCTCAAAAGAAATATGAGCTATGAGAAAAGATTAAAAATACTGGACACGGTTAGTCTTGAGAAAAGAAGACTGAAGCAGGACCTGATGACACTCTTCAAATATGTGAGGGATAATTAAGTACGGGAATAGGTTACCAAGGGAGGTTGTGGAATCCCTGTCATTGGAGTTTTTTAAGAGCAGATTAGACAAACACCTGTCTCGGATGGTCTATGTATGCTTAGACCTGCCTCAGTATGTGGGGGCTAGATCGTCTCTTGAGTCCCTTCTACTCCTACATTTCTATGGTTTCTATGAAATACGGTATTGGAATATACACATATAGGGTGAAATTTTGGCTTCATTGAAATCAGTGGCAGAACTTCCATTGATTTCAGTGGATCAGGAATTTCACCCAGAGGTTGTGTGCCACTATACAATGTGCTATATGGAGTAAAGAGCTAAACTTCAGGGCTTAAATCTTGGCCGTATGGCAAGACTCCCATTGACTGCAGGTGAGGTACTATTTCTTCTCATATTCATAAGTGAGCATATAATTTCTGTGTTACACACAAGATCACATAAAGTTTTCTAACCTATTGAGTATCTCCCACCCATTGGTATTTATACGTCAGATACAGACTGTATGGAAGCCCAGTTGAGGAATAACACAAAACCTTGATGCCTGTCATTCTTTTAGAACTGAAATGTCTTAAAAATCAATCTTACTGCATATAGAAGTAGCTACTTTTTTTTTCTTTGCTGTTGGATGACAAGATTGTACACATTGTTTAGCAGTCTTCAAAGGACATTATGGAAGGATTTATTTTAACTCTTAAGTCTACTTTCAGCTAATGTAGACATGTTCTTGCTGCTGCTGATTCTGTGTTTCAAAGAATCTTGGGCCTGATTCCCACACATGGCTTTGTGGCTTATAGAGTCAGTCACCGAGTCAGAATGGTAGTGTTTTACACCCATTTTAGACTTGTCTTTATAAACACTTAGTGTGCTGCAAGCTGGGGTACAAATCACTAGCCTGCTGTGCACTAAGTTGCTGTGTGGACCTTGCTATCGTGCACTAGAAGTTCCGTAGTGCCAGGGCCGGCTCCAGGCACCAGCTTGGCAAGCAGGTGCTTGGGGCGGCCACTCCGGAGAGGGGCGGCAGTTCCAGCTATTCGGCGGCAATTCGGCGGACGGTCCCTCACTCCCACTCGGAGCGAAGGACCTTCTGCCGAATTGCCGCCGCAGATCGCGATCGCGGCTTTTTTTTTTTTTTTTTTTTTGGCAGCTTGGGGCGGCCAAAACCCTGGAGCCGGCCCTGTGTAGTGCACTTTGACCCACTGCTGTAGATCACAGCACACGATGGAACTTTCAGTGTGCGGTAGCAGGGTATACATAGCTGTTTAGTGTGCAGCAGACCAGAGCGCTATAGATTTATACCCCAGTTTTCTGTGTACTGCCAGACCATGTAGACAAGCCCTTTGTACATACTTTGCACAGCTATAAATGATTCCACAAGATGCATGCAAAGTGAATGTAATCTGGCTGCAGCTATCCCGCTGAGAACTCCCCTGGAAGGGAATTCTCATCAGGCATACAGCCGGTGGAAATGGCTCCTGTGCTAGTTTTGCCTATCCTGCTGCCTCAGCGCTGAGGGACTGGGGAGGGAGTGGGTTGCTCCATTCCCATACAGCAATTCTCAGCTCATGGATGGCCCAAAGAGACCATAGCTAACGGTTGTAAAATAATAGCCTCCCCAGGGTTGCTCTAATTTACTTCTGGGCTGAGGGCAGCTTGAGAATTAGAGAGCTATAACTGACTCCCTGACAACCCTCTGTAATGAGAGGATTTTGGTAAAAGAGGGAACCTTAAACCTTAAATATTTAAGTTTAAAATGACTGTTCTTTAGTACATTTCAGTTGCTTTAAAAACATATAGGTATTTCCTCTACAGTTTTGTAAGCATGAATCCACTAATTTGGTGTGATGTTTGAAACTTACTCACATACTTAGGTTACTACATAATATGGGTTTAGTTGAATCTAATGGGCTTGCTTCTCCTCTGACTGGTTTTACAGGAGTGTATCTTCATTCATTTCAATGGAGTTACTCCTGAGTTACACTAGTGTTAGTGAGAGGTGCATGTGGCCTACTGTGTGCAAATCTCAATCAGTCACTTACATCCCGCTTAAGGATTAGGCTGTTTACACATTGCACAAATGCCTCTTCTATCATATGCTAAATCCTGATATGACTAGCTTACAGACCTGTGATTTCCTGTTGGTATTTTTCTGTTGCTGACTCTCTGATCACATTGTTCCGGACACAGCATTAATAAGAACTGTGTGATTGACAGTACACCGTACTAAAGCAATGTTGAAACAAGTCCTCTAATAGAACAGTATACTGTTATTGAATGTAGAAAGATCAGTGTGTTGTGGTATATAAGCAAAAGAAACTGTGACGATCAGTACCTTGCAATGGTTTTTTTTTTTTTTTTTGTCCTAACTAAAACGGTAGAATATGTAAGCATTTGTCATTTATACCAACTTGCTATTTGATACCAGATGGTGCACTTAAATCAGGGAGCCAATAGTCTGGTAATGTAGGATGTCATTACGACACACTGTTTATCATCAATACCATAAGTGATAATAAATGATAAAATCAGGAATAATCCCCTTTTCCAAACAAACTGACCTTCATTTAAATTCACTGTGAACAAATTGTGATTTAATCTGTGGCAGATTAAAATTAGTTGTTGTGATTTATTGCAGTGGCTGCACATTAAATTGGCTTTGAATGAGAACTCCATGTGACACTATGTTCCATGTGAGACTGCAGTGCCCCTTGCTAGTATGAACCTCATGTCTAGGGGTCTAAATTCTACTCTCACATCCAGGCAACCCCACTCATTCAGGTTGCATGCAGATAATAGACAGTCGAATTTGACCCAAATGTCTACATTGACTTTCTCTGTAAATGAAATTGGCCTGCTAGGAAAGAGTAATATATTGCCTATTTTTGGCACTGACTAATAACCATCTACAATGCTGTTTGGGTTTCCCATCTCACAGAAAGAAGATAGACTGATGCTGAGAGACCTCAAAGTTTGGGTAGAACAGTTCGAAAGGGACCTGACCAGGACACAGATGGTAGAAGCAAGCTTACAGGAAAAATACCAGGTAAGCTGTGGAAAACTTTAAATGGTGGAAGATTTTTGTCATGATTTGATGTAACATGTGCACCTGAATTTGTATCCTTCTTCCATATAACTAATACAGTATGCTGACTGTATAAAAGTATGCAGTGTTTCACTGTTGAAACAAATCTAAGTCTGCAGATGCCCACATTGTGCCCCCTAGATCTTCAAATAAAGGGGACTTGTCTAACACAGATCTGTCTCCTGCAGGATGGAAGAAGGGCTAGGTTGCCCTTAGGTGGGCAGCTAGGGGCAGCTAAGTCCTCTCTCCCCAAACATACATTCCGGATGTTGCAGAGGCCGCTCTGTATGATAGAGGTTCTGTGATGGGGAATAATTGAAGGGGAGGTGGGCCAAGAGGAAGAGTGGACAGGCCTTGGGCAGGGGTGGAGGTCACATTTCACTCCCCTCCAGCCAGGTCCTAGAAATTAGTCAAAATGGCTAATGCAGAATAGGCCTGTATTATATTTCAATGGAAACCCCTTCTTCCACTGGGGCAGTCATAGCCCAGGGGAGGCCTTGATAGTGTGGCTCCAGTGGAGCCATGCTACATGGGGAGGGGGGAATGTGTGGGTGTGATAAGAGCCAGAGTCAATATGGAGGCATAGGATCTGCCTCCAGTGGATATGTCTCCCCTGCCTAATTTGGGTGCAGATCCTACCACCTTTTCTAGATTGGTTAATTCTGCCCCTCTAACAGGATGATGTCAGGGAGGTTTGTAGAGATTTGCTCCCTCTGAAAACCCTGCCCTGGGGTTTGCTGTGGGAGGAGATGATCTAGGCCCTGACAACGGTCCTAAAATCATTGAAATAAAGAGGCAGTTTTCTTTGTCTGCAGTTTACTGTATTTTTCTTCTATTATTAAATATATGTATTTGGGTCACATTCTGCTCAGTTATAATCATGTGAATTTGGAGTAACTCAAATAAATTTGTTAGTCTCTAAGGTGCCACAAGTACTCCTGTTCTTTTTGCGGATACAGACTAACACGGCTGCTACTCTGAAATCAGTTGTTGGTGTGAATCCTGAAGAAGTCTGTTGAACTTCATGTGTGACTCTGGATTTAAACTGCTTTAACTCTAAAGAGTGGATTTCAGCAGTTTTTGTTAAATCATAGGGTTTTTTACCTCACAGCCTAGCTTCTTATTTTGTCAGATTCAGCAGTGAAGTCCCAAGTCTAAGTTTTTGATACCATAAGTCCAGGGCCGGCTCCAGGGTTTTGGCCGCCCCAAGCAGCCAAACAAAAAAAAAAAAGCTGCGATCACGATCGCGATCTGCGGCAGCAATTTGGCGGGAGGTCCTTCGCTCCGAGCAGGAGTGAGGGACCGTCCGCCGAATTGCCACCGAACAGCTGGACGTGCCACCCCTCTCCGAAGTGGCCGCCCCAAGCACCTGCTTGGTAAGCTGGTGCCTGGAGCCGGCCCTGCATAAGTCTTCCTCTCAGAGTCCTACCACAGCCAAAATACCTGTTGATTTTAGTGGGAGTGCCATACATAGGACAGCTTCAGGACCAGCTCCTGATTGTAAGATGCTGGTTCAAAAATCATGGTAGATCTTTGAAGCAGATGGAATTCCCATCCTCTGCTGAACAGATTATATGTATAATGTACGAATTCCAAATGGAGGCCCTGATCCTGCAAACAGTTATGCATATAAGTAAAGGTACACAAGCGAATAGTCCCAGCGCATTCAGGGCTACTTGTGTGTAAAATTACTCAAATACATAAATGTTTGCAGTATCAGAGTCCTGCTTCTTCCTGGGGTTTGGCATTATTGGTAACACCACATCATAAACTTCAACCTAAACTTCAAATATGGTTATTCATAGGAGGTTCCATGCAGGCCATCTCTGTACCAAAACCTAGTTTTCTCTGCCTGAGAGAGGCTCCAACCCCCTCTTTTAACCTGCTAAAAGCTAATTGAATGTAATTGCTAGTTCTGCTCAACAGTAATTTCTGCCTTTCATGTAGGGTTCAGTTACCTAATAACTGGAGGAAAACAGAGGAGTCCTGTATCCCTACAGAGGTCCCTTGAGTCTCTTACCCTATTAAAACATTTAATAAAAATGTATTTCAAGGAAGTTCATAATTAAATACATATTCCCAGTTGGGAAGGATAGAATCTTTTATCAATTCAGAATTGTAAAATGGCCAACCTTACCCCACACATGTCCTGTTCTTTCCTTCCATGCCTCATTGTACTGATTTTCTTTTCATGCAGTCATTTAAACACTTCCGAGTCCAGTATGAAATAAAGAGGAAACAGATTGAACTTGTAATCCAGTCTTCACGTAAAGATGGTAAATTATCACTTGATCAAGCTATGGTGAAGCAAGCTTGGGACAGGGTTTCTTCCAGGGTAAGTTAAAAAAATTAATACACTAAATACATTTGATTAGACATAAATGTTTAAGTTTTGATGAAGCAAAGATTGAATAAGGTCTTTAGGATAGGGCACCTACCTTGAACTGCCCTTTCTTAGAAAATATGTTGATAAAAACATAGTAGTATTGAGTATTTTGAAAACACAACTAATAGTACAATTCACAGCTCCCCTCAAACTGGATTGACAGAACAGGTTTTAAACAATATTGAATGCCCTATAAAATTCTACATCTGTTCATTTACAGAACAATTTGTGTCTGCCTACCAACTACTAAATGTTGCAGTTTGTTGTAAAAGTGTAATGGTATTCATTTGGCATGGACACATTATTTATGAGTGGTGAAGCAACAAACGAGTTATGTAGGTCATTCCAAATGAGAGTCAATGAAACCTTCATAAATGACCATGCTGTCATGAATTTTTCTATGTCGTATTTAAAATAAACTATAATGGAAATATTTTGAAGCTTTATAATTTTTATTGACATTATTTTCCTCTTTCTTAATTGAGACTCTTCCAGTAAGACAGGCTACGTTACGTCTATAGATCCAAATGTACAGGCTTCTGAGGAAGAGAAAAATGAGAGACCTTTCAGTATTACTGAAAATAGCTTCTTTGTATAACTAATATTAAATCTTCAGATCTGAACTTCTACAGTCTACCAGAGTAAGAAACAAGTGCTGTATCCCATTGGAAAAAGCATTCTTGGCATTCAGTGGGATAAGGAAAGTGTTACTATCCCTGATAATTGATGACATTTGGAGCTTAAGCTTGTCAGGTTCAAGTCTGCATAATGCCAGACAATTATAATTTGGGGAGAAATGGTGGAAATAGGTGGAAGAAAGTTGCATTTCTCAAGAACAACTTATAAGCATCTGTCTGAAACTACTGAGATCCCTGGAATGTTGACATTTGTCTCCTCTGAGATGGGGTAATGAGCAGAGGGCAGATGAAACTATCTGACATGTATGAGAAGTTCAATTTATGACATGGTTTCAAATTTTTTTCACAAACCTGTCATCACCACATCTGTGGTATAAATATAGAACATCTGATTGCTTTTGGTGGTGGACAAGTTTTACTAATGTACATTTAGGGTAACCTGCACCATTAATGAGTAATGATGCCATGCATAGTTTATCCAGAACAAATTGTTGTAATGGAAAATTATAAATTACCATCCTTAATATTGTAATGCCATAAACTGAATATCAACATTTACATTTTATACATCACTTATTGTTCTTTTAATTTCTTTTTGGCCTTGTAACTATCCAGCGCCAGGTTTGTTAGGAGTCTGATTTTCAGGATAGTTACTTGTGCAATTAATCCTGGAAGGATATTCAGTATTCTTAATTTTGTTTTCCAGCTACTAGATTGGCACAAATATCTTGATAAATCTCTTCCTGCGCCTTTGGGTACCATAGGTGCCTGGCTTTACAGAGCAGAGGCTGCCGTTAGGGAAGAAATAATTGTCCAGCAAGCTCATGAGGAAACAGCTAATACGATACATCGGAAGCTTGAACAGCATAAGGTAACTCTGTATGAGACATCTCTATGCATGACATTTCCAGTTTCAGTGTGGCCACTGTTCCTAGGATTGTGGGTGACTGAGAACTCATGCTGTATGAACAACAAATTTTCGTGGTTGTTGTTAATAGGTTTGTTTTGAAAGTGAGTTGTGATGATGAGGCAACTTGGACAACATATGGAGTCCTAAGATTTCCTTGATGCCATACAAATTGGGTTTTTGACATGCTGTAGTTAGGAGGCTACATGTACTAGTTATATTGGTAGATAATCTCCTCCTGGTAGTAGATGAAGATCAAGTGTCCCTGCCTATTCTTTTAGATCTATCAGATGATACCTTTGACTATGAGGTTTTATTAACACATCTGCAGATCCTAGAAGAAGTAGTTCGAATTATTTTTGAATGGCTCTTATTCCTTTCTTTTTGAGAGGTCCCAGAGTGTAATATTCCATAGCTGTTCATCTGCTCCAGGAGCTCTCTCCTACAGAGCTCCACACTGTACCATTCTGTTACTCAACCTATATGTGAAGCCAAGTGAAATAGTGAGGTAATGGAGAGACTACAATACTTTAAATATGCTGATAACCCGCATTGCAGTTGGTCTTAACCAATGCCTAACCAAGATTGAGGCTTGGAAGAGAATGAGATGAACCTAGATCATTTTGCGCCTGAACAGGGCTTGAAAAATCCACTTTCCTATGGTTAATAAGAAGCTTTCATAGGCAAATTTGAATATTAGTGCCATCAATTTCTGCAGATTCTAAGCTCTTATTTAAAAGTAAGTTGTATATATAGACAGGCAGATAAATATCTTTGGGGAGGAGTAGGAGAAGAAAGCTGAGACAGGAAATATAGAGGATGAAGTAAAGAACACAGTGTAGGGAAAGAAAAAAAGGGTATATAACCTGGGAAAGAGAGGAAGAAAAGAGAGAACAGACACTGAAAATATAGGGATAGAAAAAGGAAGAAAAATTGGAGTAGAACCAGCAAGGGAAAGAAGGTATAACAGAAGCAAGAGAGATGTATGTAGTAAGTTATATTTTAAAATGTTTTATATTGAAATTTGATTGACAGCATGGTATAAAGAAATACAAGGCACAACTGTTTTATTGCTGCAAAAATAATCTGGCAAGGATTTATTTAAAATTATATTTGTAGTCCTTTTAGCTTCTTTATGGTGTACAGTATAATGAAGGCCTGAAAGGTTTCTTAACAAAAAAGTTTTTGTTAATCTTGGCAATATCATGAATGTCAGCCCTTGTTTTTTGCTAGAACAACTCCTGGAAGTCTTAGAGATATGTATTTTGAGCTCTCACATCTTAATTAATCAGCCTGACAAGTAAACTTAATCCTTAGGTTAGTAGATGTCAGGTAAATTTTTCAAGCCCTGTATCAGTGGTTCTCAACCTATTTAACACTGTAGGACGCATATATGTGTTATGTGGGCCACATCCAATACTATCTGTGTGGCCCTGAGGATATCACATGAGCTGCAGCTGTGTGTTGATGGGTTGCAAGCGGCCCTCGAGCCGCAGGTTGAGAACCACTGCCCTATATGTAGTGCATGTGGGATGGAGAAAGCATCAGAAGAATTAGTAGAAATCAGCTCCCTGTATTGTATGAGTTTGCTCATCTTTGTCACTCAGGTTCGTGATGCAGGGGTCATGAAGATCCTCAGCTGCTTAGGTAGCAGCAATGGCTCAATGTGTTTTTTCCAGCTGTGCTTTACAATTTTTTTATTTCTCTCTGCTGGGAACCTCGCCACATTATCCATACCTTTATCACCTCCAGAACTTGTTACATGACATTGCATATTATATGGCCCCTTAAAGTTATTCTGAAGTTCCAACTAATGCAGAATACATTATTATTAATAATAACATCTAGCTTTTATATAGTGCTTTTTATCAGTATATTTCAAAGTGTGTTTTGTCTTCTTAGGCACCATCCTGCACAAACTTTGCTGTGTTCAACTTCACATCCATAAGTAGTCCTATTGAAGTCAGTGGGACTACTCACAGTTGTTTAACTTTATATTAGTATATTAGTCTTTGAAGGGCCAGGACCTTAATAATTAGTAATTCACTTGGGGAGCGAATTGCATCTGAAAGCCAGAGTTTTTACTGGCGTCTACTAGATTAGTGGGTGAAGTTTCAAGTACTGGTTTTGACGAATAAGGATCTAAAAAGCTTGTTTCTATCTAAGGATCTCAGGCTATGTCTACGTAGCCCTGCAGTTTGGACTATGGGGGTGGGAATAGAAGTGCACACCGAAATGCTGTGTTGTAACATCCCTCATTTACATGCGAGAGGGCTAGCTGCAGAGAATTCTCAGCAAGGGTTTCTTGATTCTCAAACTCATTTATCCCCTTTGCCTTACAAAGCCTGAGAGTTTTATCTCTTCTCTCAAACTTTCTTCCAAAGGGGAGGGTTGAGTAGAGTCAGGTGGGTTGGTGGAGGATCATGGGAGATATTGGGCACAATTTTGTGAATTGAGCCGATAGAATTGTATATTTATCTCTGCTGTTGCACAAGTGCTCAGTCAGAGCAGTCTGTGGAGAGGTGATATTTTAATACATTGAAAAAATAGACATTTGAGATAAATTTACTAGTTTGCATTTTGTTAACCCAGCTCCCTCAGCCTGGGGAGAGGAGGAGCTGTGCATGATTTTCTTTGTCAGTACAGTACTGATCAGGTTCAGCAAGGGACTGTACAATAAGCTATCTACTCCCTCACATTCTGGCAGCCTTCTGAAGACTTGACATCGTTATGGTTACCGCTTTGGAAACCGTTGCCAGTCATTCATTTTAATAAGTAATCTCCAGGAAATCCTTTGAAGTAGTGTTGCTTGGTTACTATAGAAATGAGCTGTTATTATGAGGCTTATGCTTGTTCGTATCTTATCATAAGCCTACAGGTTTAGGTACTGCATTCAGTGTAGGTTTGTGTAATATATAGCATATAATCACTGAAGCTTCTGATGCTGAGAGTCAGGAGTTCACTTCACATTGAATATGCAATAACATCAGGAACCCTGAATCTGCTGCTTTGTAGCGGGGGGCGGGCGGGATTAGACTAATTGTGTAATATTTGAAATAGCAGTTAATAAAAGCTGGTATTTGTATTAAAGACATAAACAGTAAATTTAGCAAAATTATGTACTCATGAAATTTCAGCAATTGCAGACCTTATCTCAGATTAGTCACATATAACCAGAGTTCATCGTGTTTCTTTAAATCTCTGAAAGATTTATTTGAGGCAGTGCAAGTGCCATCTATTTTAAAAACTGCCAGAATTATAAGACACAGCTTTAGCAGAACATCTCATAAGGTACTTTCGCTGTGCAGATGCTCAAGCTGCTATATAATGCTTTTATATTAGGCATTAACTTGCATGCAAATGTGACAGCATGTTCAAATACTTAACTACATTGACTCATCATTGCAGCCTTAAAATCATGCTTATTAGTTAGTCTACTGTGAGCCTTTTCTCTCTCTTTGAATCAAACCAGGACCTGCTTAAAAACCTAGATGGTCACAAAAAGGCATTCCAAGGGATCCACCGGGCTAGGTCTGTTAATGGAGTCCCTGTTCCACTGGAGCAGTTAGACGATATGGCAGAGAGGTAAGAAGAATTTCAATCTTAAATGAAACCTCCTCTGTGAATGACAGAGAACCTGTTTGCTTTATAATGTTTTCATGTAAAAATCAGATTTTACATTTGGTTCTTAGTTAAGAAGAATAGGAGAAGCAACAAATGAGAAATATATTGAAAAGCCTGTATTAATAATTGATAATGGTCAATTTGAACAAGCAATTGATTTTCAAAAAGGAATAATTTTGCAGACAGACTCGGCACAGGAAGGAACATTATGTAACAACATAATGCTTATGAACAAACTGGAAGAGGGATGCTTTGGTAATGAAAAAAACTTAGTCTCAGACCTAAACTGATGATTTACTTCTGTGTATAAACAGAATTATAACATGCTTTATTTTAATGAGCAGCCTTCAGAGTGGTTATCATACAAAATTAAATATGCCTTTAGGCTTTGCATTAGATCAAAGAATAGAGATAGATCTCACACATAACAAGGTAGCTTGAACCTATAGAAAAATCCTTCCGTTCCTCCTACATATTGAATGTTGCACTTTTTTACTATAGTGTGATTCATTCCTAGGTTTAATTTTGTTGCATCTACGTCTGAACTCCATCTGTTGAAAATGGAGTTTCTGGAACTGAAATACCGTCTGCTGTCACTGTTAGTCCTTGCAGAATCGAAGTTAAAATCATGGATTATCAAATATGGAAGACGAGAGTCGGTAGAACTACTTCTACAAAATTATATTGTAAGCTTTTGTTCTTTGTTTAATTTTGTTGCATCTACATCTGAACTCCACTGCCTTGCCCCTTGTGTTGTGATTCACACCTATGTAAAGACAGTGTAAAATGCTACCATAAGAGAAGGGACGCATTTTACATCTACTTTGCACCCAATTTGAAGAGGTGTAAAGGACCACAGAAAGTATAAGACAACAGAGAATCCAGCAGATGGCCCCAATCCTGGCTGCGCTCCAGCTGGTTCATGGTGCTGCTATGGTACAAAGTTCTTCTAAACCCAGCAGATCCAGCCTCTCAAATTGGAGGCTCTTTGGGTGGTGCAGAACTACTTTGGGGACTTCCACATCATTGCTCCTTGCAGACGGCTGCCCAGGGTATTGGGGAAGAGGGTGTGGTCAGGGATCTCTCACACCGTAGTGCCCAGCTGTCACTTGGCTCCTTGAGACCACTGGTGGCTTATGGAGAATAAAGCAGCTTTCAGGTCAGTCTAACCTGTGTTGGGGGCTTCACCCTGGGCAGAGCAGCTCTAAGAATGGGGAAACACATAAGGCACATTTGAGCCCCCCTCAGCTGAGCTGAACATTCATTAGCTGAGGTTCTTGCCCAATGTATGTATTATGTGTGCCATGTAAGATTTATGAAGTCCTCACATATTTATTCCCTTGCTTTGATGTGTTTCAGTTTTGTAAATGATGTGATAGTTCCCCACATTACTGTTGTTAGCAATATGAACTGTTCCTTTTCAATATCTTCTTGTTTTGTTTGTTTTTAGAATGCATACACATGCCAAACTCCATTTACAGAGCAACAGATCAGTAATTCAAAATAAAACACAAATTCACTACCTGAGATAACTTTTCATTTAATAGTTAAAAATAAGATTTTTTCCTGCTTACTATAAAATAATAATCCAAAAGCATCTTTCTCTCAATTATTTCACTTCCATTATGTTTTTAATGCTCATCAAAGCAGCTCACTGACGGTATTAATTATTATAGTTCTCTAGCCATTGCACATCAAGAATTCCATACTCTTAATGCTAATTTGGAATGGGCAAACTGTTTAGAGTAGAGTATACTCAATAATCACGTGCTTAACTTTGGAGAATGTGTGTTCCTATTTACTTTAGTAGGATTACTCACATTCTTAAAGTTTACTACTGTGCTTAATGCTTTGCTAGATTGGGGTGGGGCTTCAGTGTGTATCTGATGACATAAAGTATGCTTGTATACTGCATTGCTAAGTTAGCCCAACATGCCTTCATTGTACAATATACGCTCTCTCAAAATGTTGGCAAAAAGTGTTTAAAAATCATATCAAATTATGTGTCCAATACAAAACTGGGACCCAAGTCTTTTGGTGCCACTGTCAGTGGCAAAGCAGTGAGCCTGGTTAGCCTATATGAAAAACAGGGATAATATTTCTTGCACTTACATATCTGAAAGGAATTTACAAAGGTAGGAGAACATTATTTCCATTTGACAGTTGGCCTAACTAAGAACTCAACCCTGAAAACTCTTAAGCACATTAACAACTTTAACAAATAATTTTGAAAAACAATTACATTTGAAAAAAAAACATCCAAGTGACTGACCATCCATGAACAAAAAAAGGGGCAACATTTGTTGAATAAGTATTCCCTATAAATTATTTACCCAGCTCTGTTTAAGAGCAAATGTTCAAAGCAGAATATAGAGTTTTAGCATCAACCGCGAAGGTAAAAACCTATGCAACACTTCGTAAAGCAGCATCCTTTAATGTAGGATTTCTTTAACATCTTGTTCCATCTCTTCTGGACGATGTGAATGCAAACTGAAGTTTGATGGAATATATTTCTTTTCTTTGAATGAAATCTGTCCCTTTGCAGAGGGTCAGTACAAGGGCTATTCTGAAGGCTTAAGTGAGATTTAAATGGTGCATAGGTTTTGTGGTAGCTGTCTGCATGAAGATGAATTTTGCCCTTACTGAATTGTTTTCACTTAGATCTCAGCAGAGGAGGAGTTATCTAATAAATAGTGACTCTTCAGGCAATTCTTTGGCTTCTGCTGAATTCTAAGTATGAAGAAGTCCGAAGAATTCCAGCAAGAAAGAGCAATTAACAGGTTGCCTTATGAGCATGTTAAAAATATTCATCCAAAATGTTCTCTTGAAAAGAGCCTCCTATGGGAGGAGACTATCCTGTCCTGTCATTGTCAAAGGGAGCTCTGGATAGCACATTGTAAATTAAGTGGGGGATGGTTTGGTGAAATTTGAGAAATCGTATCTTAATGCAATTGTAATTCAAAGGAATTGTCATTATTCAATGTGACATTTACTTTTGCCTCTTATAACCATTTTTTTCCTTTTCAGTCTGTTATTGAAAACAGTAAATTCTTTGAGCAGTATGAAGTTACATACCAGATCTTGAAAAGGGCAGCTGAGATGTATGCCAAAGCTAATGGCTCAGGTAAATACCTCTGTATCTGTTGCAATTCTGAAGGCATTTTAGTCCTGTTGATTTTAATATCCTTTTTAAATTAGTTCCTCAGAGTATATTTAGAAGCCAATTCCTTCTGTGCAATACAGTTGTACTGTAGCTGTAATTAACCACGTGGGATCTGACAAAACTAGAATCCAGTGGATTTCTGCCAGTGTGTATTGACTGTGTGATTGTTAGAATATGCTACTGGAACATGAGAAAATCTAAGTGTTAATTGTAAAAGTGTTCTTCTACTTTTGACTTGTAGAAAATCACCTCTGGTTGTAACTGAAGATGATTTTGATTCACAAAGTGTGAAATTCACTCCAGTGCAGAGGGCTAGCACAATGCCCATGCACCAAATAAGTCTCACATACTTTGTACGGGCCCTCTGCACTGGGGTGAATTTCACTCGCTTTGAATAACTTGAAGGAGTTATGAAATGATAATATCTGAGAACTGAGTAACATAGGTCATCTGTGCTTTTGGGGGAGGGAGGGAGGAGGGCGGTGTAAAAAAGCAACAACCTCCTCTCAAAATATCTGGAATGGGGATTTAATGACAGTCACAACAATAATAATAATGATGATGCAATTTGTGCCATTTTGAACAGCCTTGTGTTGGGGCAGTTCAGAGCAGCAGCTATCCAGGGGGGAAGTTGTAGAAGGATTGTTAGCCCTCGCTGAACTCCCCAGTACACAGCAGGAAGCTGCACCATCCTGTTATCTCCAGGCTCAAGGAGTGGCCTTTTATTCCTGGTGTGCAAGCTGTGGAAGGATCTTTTGTATTACTATGCCTCTGAACCTACGTGCAAAGCAGTCTCATCCAGTATCATTAGTAGGACAGTATTCACTGAAGTACCTTTCACAAGCCTTCCAGAATGACAAAGAATGATCAAAATGATAGGTGCAGTATACGATGACCTATGGATGGATCGGCAACTCTCTGTTACACCTATACAACCCCACTGGGTACAGTGAGGTTGCATGGATGGCTCTGGGGGCATCTGATAGGGACTACTTTAAACACTGTCAAATAATAGTGCAGCAATCTCTGGGGTGAGATGCTGCAGTTGTTAAAATGGTTTATGGATAGGGAGTGAAAAGGAATATCTTACCCATTTAAAGTGACACTTTCAACTCAAATTTGTCCCAAAAGTTAGATTTTTGTAAAAATACACTTTACAAAATGTAAGAGCAATATAAACTATTCCATGATTTTTTAAAAAACCCAACAATAAGTCATTTTCCAACAAATAAATATTCACCTGAGTTATTTGCAGCATAAATAGTGCAAACTAAGGACACCTAAGCTATGAATTAATTTCTTAAAGGATCCTGCATTGCAGATGCATTATCTTTTTTCCTTAAAAAGAGGGAATCAACTGCAATGGTATGGCCCAGAAATCAAGTACACCACCTACAGAAAATTCAAAAAGTAGATGACGAAAATCCAATGTCATTAATCTGGATTTATATAGTTGTAAATGAGAATAGATTTTCTCTTAATATTTTAATACAAACTCAGCACTGAATCAGCCACACATATAGTTTTCTATTTCTCTTTCCTTGTTAAATATAACCCTTCCTATATTACCTTTTTGTTATTAGATGCATACACCAATAACATGCAGGATATGCAACATGACTGAGTTAATGTGACATTCTTTGTATACTTTATTTTTTACAATGTATGCTTAATTTCTCAACCTTAATGTTGCAGATGACATAGAGCTTGGGGGGGTTGCCAATACTTTGGAGGATAAAGCTAAAATTCAGAACTGGGTTATAGATAAAATGAAATTCTACAAAGACAGAGGTGTAAGGTGCTACCCTTAGGGAAGAAAAACGAAATGCATAAATACAGATGGGGAAAAACTGGCTTGGCAGCACCACTGCTGAGAAGGATCTGGGAGTTGTGGTGGATTGCAACCTCAACATGAGTCAGCAATGAGATGCTGTTTCAAAAAAAGCAAATGTAATTTTAAGTTGCATTAACGGAGGCAAAGCATGCAAGTCATGGGAGGTGATAGTACCGCTCTACTTGGCACTAGTTAGGCCTCAGTTGGAGCACTGTGTCCAATTTTGGTCACCACTGTCTAGAAAGGATGTAGACAAACTGGAAAGGATCCAGAGGCGAGTGACAAAGATGCTGAAAAGGATGGAATGCAAGCCATGTGAGCAAAGGCTGAAGGAACTAGGTATGTTTAGTTTAGAAAAGAAGAGATTAAGGGGGGGAGGGGACATGATAGCAGTCATTAGATACTTGAAAGGCTGCTACAAAAAGATGGAGAAAAATTGTTCTCTCTTGCCACAGAGGGCCGGACAAGAGGCAATGGATTCAAATTACAGCATAGCAGATTTAAATTAAACCTCAGGAAAAACTTCCTAACTGTAAGAACAGTAGGACAATGGAACAGACTGCCTCAGGAGGTTGTGGAAGCTCCTTCACTGGAGGTTTTTCAAAAGGAGGCTGGATAGCCATCTGTCTTGGATGGTTTAGACACAACAAATCCTGCATCTTGGCAGGAGGTTAAACTAGATGACCTTGCAGTCCCTTCTAACCCCTATGGTTTTATGATTCTGTGATTAGGTTGTGCATTTCATATATGTTTAAACAAACCTACTGATGCTGAAAAGAATATAAAATATAATTACTTAACAAGAATAATAATAGAGATTTAATAATATTTTTAATAAAAGAAACACATGCTAAATACTTGGATAAATACTTCCAGCAGCTCCAAGCCTTTAAGTTGTGTTTAAAAATTCAATATGCTTTCTGTGTCTTAGTGGAAGAAGCAGAGAATGTGATGAAATTCATGAATGAAACAACAGCCCAGTGGAGGAACCTGTCGGTAGAGGTGAGAAGTGTGAGGAGCATGTTAGAAGAAGTGATTGCTAACTGGGATCGGTATAGCAGCACTGTGGCCAGTCTGCAGGCGTGGCTGGAGGATGCGGAAAAAATGCTGAATCAGCCTGAACATGCCAAAAAGGTAAGGAATATTAGCTACTTCATCCAACCCTTGCATATGGCTTTTATGACTATTCAGTAAAAGTTTTACAACCTACAGGAAACAAGTTTAAAAAAAAACACATCAGTGACCAGGTAGGAGGCTGTTTGCAGAAGACTGGGGAGAAGACCTAGATGATGAGAGTTGTGGCAGGTTGAGATTTATGCATGGAATAATTTCTGCCTTACTCTCTTCACTATCAGAAACCTTCACAGATGCATAGTACACTTTCTATCTGAGCATATTTGTCTTAGGTTTGTGTGTGTGCCCATGTGTGCACTCATGTATGCATGTATAAATATGGAAAGAGAATGAGCACATTTAAGATGTTATAGCGTAAAGGCTTTATTTGCATGAATTTAGGATGGCTGCATTGTTCACAAATGGCAAAGCCAAGAATGTGTTGTTATGCAGCTGACTCAAAACAAGTGCCATATAACACTGCATCATTATGTGTTCTGTATATGCCACATATTTTATAGTAAAACTGGTTTAATCCCTTTTCTTCTTTGCAACAGTTTAGGAGTTTAAGTGAGATGTTTTAATAAGGTCTGCTTATACAAGCATTTATGTAGAGTAAATATGATGCTTTTACCTTTCTGTTTACCACTTAGGTTATTCTCTGAATAACCACTCTGCCTACAGCCAGTTTATCTATGTATATATGTAGTTGTTTGCCCAGCAAATTAAAAAATAAGGATGTTTTAAAAACTATTTTAGAAATGATTTAAATAGTTCTAAAAGTTGTTCCAACTATTGTGTGCATTTATATATTTCACCATAAGGCCGTCTGCCTTGGTATCATGAGTTGTGCTCTGACCTCAGAGGGGGTGAAAAATTATGACAAATACATTTTAGAAACGTCTTTAAATGACCTAACATAGTTTTGCACACATATCAATGATAACACTACAATTTTAATGGCACAATTTTAATATCTATTATCTTCAGGTCTACCAATAATAAATATCTCCTATTTAAAAAAATATCAGACTTTAATCCTGACACTAGCTAAGGACAGAATATTGCACATTGTGGGCCGCAAGCCAATTTAATTTTTTTTTTTAGAAATTCAGTACTTTGAGTTGGGGGGAAAGAAAGGAGTGTTTCTCATGTTTAAACAAAATTTGTGCCTGTAAAAGTTGTCTCCGTGGTTTGGCATCTTATAAATTGTCCTGTCAATGGTGGATTAATGGGCAGGTGAGATGGTCATACACATGATAAATGCACATGGGTGTCAGTGGCTTATACATGTGGTTTATGTTTGTGTGTATATATTGTTTAAAATGAAATATTGATATATTCTTTGTATATGAACATTTAAGTCAACATCTGTGTGTCGAGTCTGTTCTACAGTTTCACCTTAAAGCAGATTATGAACATGTGTGTATAGTGCCACACGTGCTACTGATATCCATGTGATGAATTGCGTTCATTATGCAACTTTGACCATCCCATCTGCACTCTGTTCACTCCGCTAATCTGTCTCCACTGGGACTCTTTGACTGCTAGGGTTGCCAATTTTAGTTGGTCATATTCCTGGAGTTTTCATCACATGATATAATATTTAATTAAAGATTAATCTTTAATTCCTGGAGACTCCAGGGCAATTCTGGAGGGTTGGCAATCCTATTCCAAATCTCTCAGCAGCTTCAAATAGCCAGTTTAAATAAATAAGTAAGTAAGTAAATAAATAAATAAATACAGCACTCTGACACAGGAATATTACTCCCTTTCCCCCAGAATGTGCAATTTCTCCCTCATATTACACTGGCTCAAGAATCAGAATTGTTCCCAATTATGAGACGGTAACAGAATTTGCTTCTGGTCCTAGGTGTTTTCAAGATGCTGTACTAGACCTTAAGAGAGTGACATCTCATTATGTATGGCAAATCTATTTTAGGTCATTTAAGAGGCTTTTATAATTTATCAGTTAGAACTTTCACTCTCACTGGGGTTTGTACAGTTCAACTAATGTTAACAAAGGCATCCTGGCTTCTAGATGGATAGAGGTAATTAAATAGCATCAGTAACATAAAGTAAAACTTACTGAAATATTTCCAAAATATTTGTTCTGTAATTTATGTGTCACATACAAAATCCCCGATGCTGTGGCGTGATATAAGGGCTTTGTGGCACTCACATGGAATGACCTACATAACTCACTCTTAAGTTCACCACTCATGAGAATTATGGTGCATCCCAAATGTAGGCCATAAAATCTTCATACCACACCATAATGCTTTCACTCTCTTTTATCTCCCTGTCTGATTACAAGTTCTATATTTGCATGATTGTTTTGTTTGCAATGCTAAAATGTAAGGGTCTTCCCTGTTTTCCATTGGTTACCCCTAGTTTAAGGGATTCTACCATGAACTCATTAACCTAAACAATTTTGAAACTTGCCAGAAGTGACCATCCTTGACTCTCATATTTCTCATACAAATAATTGAAATACAACAGAACAAATTCATCACTGAACAAATCCATTTTTTTTGTAACTCCATCAACTACCAGGAACTTTAACTAAAGATAAATTTGGCCCAGTAATTTCAAAGTTGCACAAGGATGCTATTTACTGGGAAATATCTGTGATGCCCCTGCACCATGCTGTCAGAAGGAGCAGGGTTTGTCACCTGCTGAGACCTGCCTTCCAACTTAGTGGATTCCTGAGGACCTGAAGATGGCCTCAGCCATTCACAGGGAAACCCCACACCCTTTCAACCCCAGCAGTCCCTCTCAGATCCCCTCCAGCACAGCTCCATTGGAGTCATGCTCCCAGGGCCTCTGACCTGGCAGCTTCATTCAAGGCCCCAATAGGGATTGTGGGGGGAATCTGAAAATAGTATAGCCTGAGACGGTTTTCATTTTTTTAAGTCTTCCTTTGGGTCAGGGACAATATGTGCCCCTCCCCCCAGCCTGCTCCCCAGCCTGCCCGGACTCTGCTTCCTCCTTCATGCTGAAGGGTCTATGCAGAGAAACTTCTGCAGGGACTGGGGTGGGAAACGGTGCCTCAGAGGTATCCAGGCCCTGCTTCCCATTGTTGGAGAAGAGATTCACACCTGGAATGAAGAAAGTCTACCTCTGCAGAGTAATTCATTCTCCCATCTCATTTCTTCTTTGACCTCTTTGCTAAGTCTGCCAACAAGAGAACTGGTCAGTGCCTGTTCTGATGGGGTTATTTTGTTGTGAACAATAGGAACAGGACTGCTGTTTTTGTTTTCCTTCTAGCATACCTGGCATGTGTACAGCAGTTTAAAAAAACAACAAGGAAATGTTTATATAATATATCTGGGATGCTGTTGGGTATTTCCTGACAAATCAATATTGTTATCTTGGGCACCAGGGGAAAGCAACACTATTCTCAAACTCAAAGAAGATGGAAGATGACACCCAGTCTACTCAGAGAAGATGAAGCTTATTCACTAATATGTCTATGTACATAGTACAAGTGCTCTTTACTCATGTCTTCTTTAGGGATTTAAATAACATTGTGTTCAATTATCTGTCCAACACATTTAAGCAATATGCCTCCATTTGACATTTTCTTTGTAGCTATATGGGAGGTGTTTTAAATATGGATAAGTTATGACATCTGCATCAATTATTGTGTTGTCACAAGCCTTTCTGAAACCTTGAGATTGCGCTTTTTGGTACAGCCATGAGCAAGAGGCAATGTGTAAACGGCACCATGCCTGGAGCAGTGCTGGGAAGAATTGTACTTCAGACAGCCATTGGTCATTCCTCCCTGGTTCCCCCTTGCTCCTGGGGCAGAATAAAAAGGAAGGTGGGGAGTCATTTGTTGGGGACCTCTCACAGCAGAAAATTAACACAAACACATACACGCTCTCTCTCTCTCTCTCTCACACACACACACCTCACATACACCTCTCTCTCTCTCTCTCTCTCTCTCTCTCTCACACACACATTCTCTCTCTCTCTCTCTCTCTCTCTCTCTCTCTCTCTCTCACACACACACACCTCACCTCCCCCCCCCCCAGCTCAGCTGTGCAGCCTAGAATACTGGAGTGAGACAGAACCAAGGCTCCATCCATTCTCTTCTCCCTCCTCACTCACCCGCTCTGAGGTGAGAGTAAGCAGCCATGAAGCACTTGTTTTCCCCACTGCTCTGAGGCCCACGATTACCTGCCCTGGGTTTACAAGGGGGATTCTTACTACTGTGCTGGCAGGAAGTCCAAGTTGCAATTGAGCCCATAGTGAATTAGTAGTTCATTGGCTTCAAATGAACAAAAGTAATCCTCAAGTGTGTATAAATTAAACAGAAATTAGATGAAGCAGTGACAATATTATAAATTAAGACTCAAATCCTTTTATCTTACTCAGGAGAGTAGTCCCATTGACCTCAGTAGTGCTACCTACTTGATTAAATTGAGAAGGTACTGATTGTTTATATCTATATTATAGATATACAATATAGAGTCCCCTCCATTAACACAGCAGGTTATCTTGATAGCTCTATTTTAAAATATTCGTTTGGAACATAAGAATTTACCAGAGTACCCAATGTTGGATGCTTCAGAGGATAATGTGCCTTGTAGGGAAAAGGTTTATCCATGTCCTTAGTTGGTGATTAGGTTTATATTTTATTGTGTAACATAATGACTTTTGCAAAATGTTTAGCAATGTTGCTTATATTGTGTTTAGGATTTTTTCCGACATTTACCTCATTGGATCCAGCAGCACACAGCCATGAATGATGCTGGTAACTTTCTTATTGAAACTTGTGATGAGACTATTTCCAGAGATCTTAAACAACAGCTGCTGCTACTAAATGGAAGATGGAGAGAGTTGTTTATGAAAGTTAAGCAAGTATGTGTTGTTATGGTTATATTTAAATAATTATTTTACCATTGCAGTGCAGCAAGGCTGCCTAAGGTTTGCACCACTAAAGCCTGCATGGACAATTTACCAGGAGCCCAAGGGCCATGTCTAATGTAAATGTATATAATATGTAAATTGTAAATCAATACATGCCACCAGAATAGTTGGTTGCATTTGTTCCTTTTTAAAAAGATGGATAGAGATGGTTTGTTCAAGTTCAGCAGCAAACATACTTTGTAGCTTATCTCCATAATATTTGACCTTGACTTTTTAAAAAAATGCACATTCTCTATAGTTGAGAAATTAAAACGATTTTCAAAAAATAGCCATTGTTTATGTAGAATCTATAGAGCCAAATTTAGCCCTAGTGTAAGTGGATGCATCTAATGCTTTTTACTGTCAGTTGCACCTACTTATCATAGGGCTAAAGCCAGTCAGCAGTAGAGGCAGCACACATTAATCAACCAATCCCATTCCCAAAGCTATTCTGACATCATTGTTGTCTTGTGCTCTACAAGGCACAGAGAACAAAAAACTTCGCTTCAGGAAAGAGACTCACCTGGTTGGAAAAGAAATGTTATTTTAAGAAGTTATTCAAAATGGCGTGAGGGAAGATGAGAGTTATAACTTGTACCAAAGTATTTGACAGCTTTATATACACATTTAAAAATATCTGCATTGAAGTAATCATATGGCTAATGAATTTTTTTTATTTAATTACTTTTGACTACTCACCTGAGGCCAAATCCTGTTCTCCTTACTCTCATGAGTATTCCCATTGCTGTCAATATATCACATAAGTAAAGCGGTCAGCATTTGGCTCTTGTTTTTTTAAACCTTTCAAACTGTTACTTGTAGCCTAGTCACAGCTTTATTATTTGCTAGTGATGGGCAGAGTAGTTTACTTTGCAAACACTAATACCCCATCCCTCTCCATGACCTTCTAACAATTCTCCCACTCAATTCTTTCCAGTATATTTTGTGCCATCTAACAGTTCCTCAGTTCTTCCTTCACCCCAGCCCTCAACTAATTCCCTGACTTCTCTCCCTCTCTCTCTCTCCTCAGTCCTCCCAGCCTCCCCCAATTTTGTTTGGCTGCCTCTCTCCCTGCTGAGCTGCAGATGCTGATGCATTTATATTTCCTGATGTTAATAGCTTCACAGTCAACTGCTGTCAACAATGCAGAGAATGTGAATGGACTGGCACCACGACCTTAGTGGAGAGGCTGCCATATTTGCTGTATCATTAAAACCAGATTCCCAAAGACACTGTTAGAGGGTTGCAGTGACTGAGAATACTAGGAGACTATTTGCATTTTACCCACTGAACTGATAAACTAGCAAATCACAGTTTGAGAGAAAGTAGATGCTCAGGTTGGATGTGTCCTGGTCTAGGGCCAGAACTGAGTAAAGGGTAAAATATGAAGCCTCAAAAGGAAGGCTACTGGTAGGTCAGGAGTAGTGAGTTGTGGAGTTAGGTCCACTTCAGAAACTGGAGAGAGAAAGGAGTTCTCGAAGTGATCCAAATTTTAAAATATGTTTGGGTTTTCTTTCATGGATGGAATTGAAGTGAGGGCCATTTGGGGGGTTGGAAACAAGGTTTCCCATTTCTAAAAAGAACTATGTGCTTCATTAATCAATACTAAAATTTAAAAAAACAACCAACCAATGACTTGCTGGATCCTTAGCTTAAAAGATCACTAGCAAATCACACTGACTAAAAAGAAAAGAAAAATTAAACAGTTACACCCAAGAACCTGTTAGTTTCCTTAAGCAGCAGCATTGCATATTTTGACATGTTCTCTGTGTTTTTATTTTCCATTTTTCATAGTATGCTCGGGCAGATGAATTTGACAGAATGAGGAAGGAATACTTGGATGGTGTTGCCACATTGTCTACCTTTGCTGATGGCACTAATGGAAAATTTTCTGTGCCTGTTGAAGTGTCCTTTCTAAATGTCAAGATGTTTGTCCAAGATTTGGAGGTGAGTTTCTTCCTTCTGTCTGTCTGTCTCTCTTTCTCTCTTTTTTCTTCCCAGAAGAGAGAATTATTTAACTATTTAATTTTATGAAAGGATCAGAAAGTTATTTATTTACATAGCCATTATCAGCATTTTTATACTACAATGGTGCATTTTGTGTTTTAGGTAATCTAAAAGATTGCATTCTATGAGTGACGTTTCAGGAACACATTTCTAATGCAACAAGCAGGGGTGTCACTAGATTTTCAGCTGAATGCTGAACTTTAATACAGAGCTTTGCAGATGAACTCCTCCACTTACTATATATCAAATACATTCTGGACCTGGTCCAACACTCGTTGAAGTCAATGGAAAAAATCCCATTGATGTCAATGGGAGTTGAATCTATTGCCTACAGCTATTGTGAGAACAAGCTAATGTGCCACATGAATTCATAACAGTACCTGTTAAAATATTTGTTGCAGGATATTAAACAGAAGGTGCCTGTGATGGAAGCTCAGTACAAGATAATTACAAGGACAGCACAGCTTGTTACAAAGGAAATTCCCCAAGAAGAAGTCCATGAAATGCTTGCAACTATGACAGGGATCAAAGCACAGCTAAGCAAGGTCCTGGAATATCTTTTCTGCTGTGCAGTATGTTTACTGTTGGACTAGTAATTAAAGATGGGCCCAAACAGGCATTTAGCCAAGTATCACACCAATCCCAAGCTCAGGGGACTCAATAAAATGGGACCCATATCTGAACCAGGCCTAGTGTTGGTTGCTTATGATTTGTTTCACACAATGAGTTTGTATAAAGCCAAACCTACACTCGGGTTTTGACCCCTCTTTATTTCCAATGGACACAAGCTAAAACCTAAACTATTTATGTTAAACATCTCTTCTCCCCCTCCAGACCTTAGGGGGTTAGATAAAATGGGGTTTGTTTGTTTTTGGTATAACTGAAGTATTGGAGCTAATGCATACACTTGGAAAAAATCATTGAAGTTATATATATTATAATGTTTCAGGTGTATGCATTTAGACTGAGTGCTAGCTCCCATACCAGGATGTCAGTACATATATACAATAGACCAGTGCACACTTTTCATATGCAAGTTCCTCTCCACACCAAATGCTCTGCATTAGTCAGACCTGTCCTTATAGTCAGAGAGTGTTGTATGCAGCTTTTTCCTGAAGTCATTAACACTCCTCCTGAGTTGAATAGATGGTTTTATTATATATGAGATACTCTTTCTTACCCTTATCATCTCATGGAGCTTAAGCCTGAGCATGGAACCTTAGCTTGTGTCACTACCGTTGCACTACTTCTAAACTGACAGGCTGTCCCCAAAAGCACACTCACACTTCTATAGTGAAAGGGTGAGTGTTTTTGTCCAACTCAAACTGGCCGAGAGCCCCACCCTGATTGCTCTACTGTTGGGAAATACAGAGAAATATATAGGTGTAAAAATCCAAACAAAACACACACACACCACCACCACCAACTCTTTGTCAATATTGTCTTCTTAACCAATACAGTAGTTCAAACTCACCTCAATAAAGGGGATGGAGTAGTGAAAGACAGAAGCTGAGTGGGAAGTAGTGATGGAGAACTGAAGGGGTACAGTGGGGAGAGATAGATGATCTTGCAAATCATATATATGCAACACTCCTGTGTAAGGGATGCAGGATTGGGCCAGAGACAATGTAGAGAATGAGAGAAAGAGAATAAAAAGAAATAAAAAAAGGAATGGGTATGTAGATAAAGTAAGAATGGAAGGATGGGATGGAAGAGAGAAGGAGGGAGGTGGAAGGGGAGGAAGAGAAATGCAGGAGAGAGACCATGACATAGAAGATAGCAAATAGTGTAACAGAGAATAAAAGAAGAGATCTCCCACACAAAAGTTCAAATGCTATTTAGTGCACATATATTAAAATAACTTTGGGTGAAATATAGTAGCAAGAAGATATTACCAGATCCTGAAGTACTTGATATTAATGGTAATTTTTGCTTGAATAAGAACTAAATATCAGGTCCATTTACCTTTAAAAGAGGGAGAGGGCTTAGTGTACATGGAAAGGTTATTTATTGTTTATTGCATTTCAGTAACTTTCTGTTGTAATGAGATTTTTTCTTTATGTTGCCAAAAGACTAAGGAGCGTTGTCCTGTCCTGCTCTATGAAGCTCAGCAGCTGCTGTCTCCTCTGGAAGAATTAGAAAAGCAAATTACATATTTTTATGAGTCTCTTGAGAAAGTCAATGAAATAATTTCTGCCCTAGATCCTGAAGTGCAACCTGCAGCTGTTTTTAAACAAAACCACCAGGTAAGTTTAAAAAAAAACCACCCAAAACCCTATCTGGAAAATATAAGAGACTCCCTGTGAGCATTTATGGAACACATTAGATTGTTAGGACTCTGGATTGCAGCAGCGAGAATTGAGGAGCAATTCTTAATTGAGTGGCAATTTCTTAATCTTCATTTAATAATATTTAAACACTTTCTTTGGGCTACAGATGCCAGCTCTACAATTCACCTCTGCCCACCAACTTTCCCACAAACTCACATAAACTGAAAGTGGATTTCTCTTCATATGGGCCCTGTTTCATCTCTCACTGAAATCAGTGGGAGACTTTCCTTTGATTTCAATGGAAACTACATCAGGCCCCTATACAATTGCACACAGCATCAGTGAACATTGGGATTTCCTTGAGAATGCTTAGGAACTCCCATTGATTTTCATGGACATTGGTGGGCTTCCCATGTGTTTGACAAGAGTTTTCTTTGAAGTCATTGGGGGTGGGGAGATATAATGTAATGGAGCCTTAAATTTCCACCTGTCCTGCAGGAAGAAATGCAGGAACTCAGTGTTAGACAATGGAAGGACATATTGGATCCAGAAGAAAATATCTTGCATCTGTAATGTAAGGCTGGAATGTTAAAGGGCTGTTTAGAGTCAAGTACAAGGAGATAATATTGTTAGCAAAATAATGGACTTAGTGCAGTATATGAAAGAACAGTTAGAAATTATTTTATAATTGCAATGACTATGGAGATGTGAGCCACACTTCAGTCAGGGAGGGCCTGTGCTCCACCAGTGACTTGAAGCTATGTCTTTGTTTTTGGAAGAAAAATAATATTGGGCTGCTGAGCTTGACTGTGCATGTGAGCCAGTCCAGCCTTGATCTAAATTCCCTCACTGTCCTGAACAAATCCTGTCCTGTCTGAGCATAGACACCAAATGAAACAGGTGTCAGAGCTGCAGAATGAGGAGAGTGCATTATCATGGAGTCTCCAGCTTTTAGATTACCATAGCCCAGACATCATAATTTAAGTAAATGGCTTATTTCTGCTAAAAGGATTTACCAACCATGGAACTGAGATCCATGACAGACTGCCAGATTATACAGAGGCTGCTGATTTCTGCTGAGTAGATCATGGAATAGATAGTTCATTAAATAGTAAAGGGACACACTGTGCTTTCCTCTCATGAGAATTAATGAGATTTTTCTTCTTATTTGTGTAGTTGTAGTTACTGATTCTCTTGTCTAATGATTTGTTGTGGTCATTTAAATTCCAATAACGGGACTGATAGACAGCAAGGACCATATGTGTAAGCATTTTAGCAAGTTACGGAGAGTTGTCACTCTTTTAGCTACTCACTGAATAAATGAAGGCATCTGTTTTGCAATCGATACGGTGGGTACAGATATTAATAATACCCAAATCAAGAGTAAATGACAGAGTCACACAGCCAGAAAAGACCCTGGCATTTTGTGAAACCCCCATATGGATCCTATCCTGCAAGCTGTTCTGTATGACTGAATTCCTGTGGAAGGGCTGAGCACCCCTGGAAAAAGTTTGCAGGATCTATATCAGGGGGAGGCAACCTATGGCACAGGTGCCGAAGGCGGCACGCCAGCTGATTTTCAGTGGCACTCACACCCCGGGTCCTGGATTTTCACACCCCGGGTCCTGGCCGGGGGGCTCTGCATTTTAATTTAATTTTAAATGAAGCTTCTTAAACATTTTAAAAACCTTATTTACTTTACATACAACAATAATTTAGTTATATATTATAGACTTATAGAAAGAGACCTTCTAAAAACGTTAAAATGTATTACTGGCACGAGAAACCTTAAATCAGAGTGAATAAATGAAGACTCAGCACATCACTTCTGAAAGGTTGCCGACCCCTGCTCTATATTATTCTCTCTAATGTCTTGTTTAAATTGTTCTTAATGGAGCCTGACCACTTCCATTTTCTTATTGTCACAAATGCCCCCCTAGGTTTTTTTTCCTGAACGTTTCCTTTCTTTGTTTCTGGCCAGAACAGAATTGTGTTTCTTTCTTTCAGGATTTGGTAGCATACCAAGAAAACTGCAAGAAAGCTCTGTCCCTGATTGAGAGAAACAGTCAGGGCATTCTGAAGTTTGTGGCTTCGAGTAAGGTGTTACAACATTTCGATCCATTGATGCTTCAGAAGAAGGTCACAGAGATCCAGGTTGCTTTTCAGGTAGTTTTTTTGCTTCTTAGTATATTTTTGAGAATCTCTTAGAGTATGTCTACACAGCAAAGAAAAACCTGCAGCTGGACTGTGCCAGCTGACTCAGACTTGTGGAGCTCTGGTTGCGGGGGTGTTTCATTGCTTTGTAGACTTCTGGGCTCGGGCTGGAACCCGAGCTCTGGAACCCTCCAACCTCACAGGGTCCTAGAGCCCAGGCTCCAGCCCGAGCCCAGACATCTACATAGCAGTGAAACAACACTGCAGCCTGAGCTCTGCGAGCCCGAGTCTGCTGACATGGGCCAGCCACAGGGGCCTAGTTGCTGTGTATACATACATACCCTTAGTATGCACTTGTTGTTACTGTGTTCTCTTCGCTTTCTATCAGTCTTCAGCTGTTGCCACAGGGAGCACAAAGAAGTTTCCTTTGTTTTTCTCTTCTCCTGACACCCACATACTCTTTAAACCAAACACGGGGCTTATCTGTATTATAAAACTTGCACTGATGTAACTAAATTACTTTAAAATCTAATATACTTTTAATACTTTAATACAATATACTTATACACAGCCACAGATGCTCATTCTCATTGAAATCTTTCCCTTACTCCCATCTGTACCAACAGTGCCATGATGCAGTGGGATAATTCCCCTTTTTTAGAATTTGAAGTTGCAGTAGAAATAAAGACTAGATCAGTGGGAGGGGAGGAGATACTTCAGAAAGCTCTGTGAATTGAGTCTCTCAGGTTTTCATGGTGTCCTGTGTGCAGGGAGCTTGGGGTCTGCTTCTCCATGTAATGACCTAGAGGTGTCAGAAGTCCTCTGCACCCCTCTGATAACCTGAGATCAACAGAGAAATCCCACAGATTTCAGGCCATCTGTTCACGGGGTTTGAAGATCCACACAGAGGGACTGCCCTTCTGTGTTACTGCCCAGACCTCTCTATCAACATGTGTTATCCCGGCTCTCATTGGCAACCATCTGTTCATGCACCCCACCCCACTCAAGGAATGGAGCATGGCGATCTTTGCAAAACTCAGTGTTGCTGGGTTTGTTTTTCCACTGGAAATAAATCACAGTTACAGTTGGTTTATATAGTACTCCACATTTAGTGCCAAAATCTGTCTCACTTACTCACTTGAAGTAGTATTTTACTCTGTGAATAGTTTCATTGATATTTTCTGGACTATTTGAGTAGTAAAGTACTTATACAACTTTAGTAAGTGTAACAAAGTCTGGCACATAATTATCCAGTACGGTTTTAGGGTCAGATTTTCCAAATGTTGGTTTCAACGACACTCCTTTTAATGTGCTATTCAATATAAGGGTGGCATAATTGGACTCTTAATTACTTTATGAAATGTAGTGTCTTGAATTTTAAGCTACACTGAAGTGCTGATTGTCTAAATCAGGGGTTCTTAAACTGGGGGTCGGGACCCCTCAGGGGGTTGCGAGGTTATTACATGGGGGCTCGCAAGCTGTCAGCCTCCACCCCAAACCCCGCTTCGCCTCCAGCATTTATAATGTTTTAAATATTTTTAAAAGTGGTTTTAATTTATAAGGGGAGTCACACTCAGAGGCTTACTATGTGAAAAGGGTCACCAGTACAAAAGTTTGAGAACCACTGGTCTAAATGCTATCATTGAGCATTTCTGAACATCTGGATTCTCAGTGAAGATCTGTAGATGTCATTTTATGACTTATCATTTTAAAAGTGTTTTCTTGGGTTATATTTATGGGTTACAAAGGCAGGTTCAGTTGATGGAGCTTGATAAGTAGCTCATGTTATACATTATTCCAATCTTATAAGAGTGGGTAGTTAGTTTTATCTCAGTTTACATTTGAAGTAGAACTCCCGCTGTCAGCCACCAGGCTGGCAAATTTGCGGTGGAGTCCTAATATTGTGGGATCTGCAATTTCTGCAATATTGCAAATTAAGTGCGGCCTTAAGTAGGAGTAAACATTTTGCAACTGATTTAATCAGATGGACTTTTTTGGACAATACAAGGCTGCTGATGCAGTAGACAGGAAAGTGTTGCCATGTATTTAATTATAAGCCGACGATCATTTCTATAGCAATAATTACCTTTCCCACCTTCCGGTTCAGTATATTGTATCCTGTCATTACAGCAAGCAGTTATGCCGTGCTTTTTCCGCTGGTGAAAAATGGATTGGTAGTTATTGCCAAAGGATGGTAGTGTTCCGAAACGAAAGGCAGAAACTGAAATGGCTAAAGTCATTACAGACAAAAAATCTGCAAAAACAAGAAAATATGATGAAGCATATTTGCATTTTGGTTTCACTTCCATTGCTGTTAGCGGAGAAATCAGGCCTCAATGTGTAGTGTGTGCAGTAACTTTAGCAAACAATAGCCTGAAGCCAACAAAATTAAGACGCCATTTAGAATCAAAACATGGAATCTGGTAGGAAAGAACAGAGATTTTTTCCAACGAAAGCTACAAGAAATTAACCAACAAAAAAACACAGTGAAAAATGTGGTATCCACCCCTGCAAGTGATTTAAAAGCATCGTATCCAGTTGCATACCACATTGCCAAGAATAAAAAGCCTTACACAATTAGGGAAAAACTGATTCTCCCAGCAGCAATTGACGTTGGCAGGACTAGGCTTGGTGACAGTGTGGCAGAGAAGTTAAAATGATCCTGCTGTCAGACAACACAGTCAGCTGCCAAATCTTTGACATGTCAGAAAATATAATGGCACAGCTGATCTCTTGATTGCAAACCAGTTTATTTGAAATCCAGTTGGATGAAGCAACGCATATATCAAAAGCTCATTTAATTGCTTACGTTTGGTACTCTCACGGAACATCAATATTGGGAGATTTTTTTTGTTCTGGAAGCCAATTAAGATTCATGCAACTGGATCTGAACTGTTTAACATTTTAAATGACTTTCTAACTTCTCACGAGTTGAAGTGGGAAGCCTGCATCGAACTCTGCATGGATAGAGCCCCTTCTGAGTCTGAAGGTAGGGCAGGCTTAAAGGCCAAAGTGTTTGAAATTGTGCCACATATTTTGTGGACTCATTGTGTGATACACTGCAAAGCCTTTGCAAGTCGAAACATGGATCACGCACTTACAGTTCTGCTGTTAAAATCGTGAACTTTATCAAGACACAGCCCACAAAGGTACTTCTCTTTGCAATGCTTTTTGCAGAAATGGGAGCGGAGCATGATGCTTTGTTGTTTCACATGGAAGTCAGTTCGCTATCAGTGGGAAAGTGTTGCAACGTGTTTATGAACTGCGAAACGAAATTTGACTTTTTCTGGTGGATTTGAATTTCACCAGTGCAGAGACACTGTGTGATCCCTGCTGGCTTGTGCTTTTGGCTTACCTTGCTGATATTTTTTGATAAAATGAATTCTTTTTGCATTGTCTTTTTGCAAGGAGCAGAAAGTACAATTTTTTACTTGCACAACAAAATATTGGCATTCAAGAGAAAACTAGATCTCTGGAAAACAAAAATCAAAACTGGTTTAAGCATTCCAGTTCTGTTGTTAACTGATGTTATCGACGAAACAGAATCTGAACTATTCAGTGTTGTGGAGCCAACTGAGAATCACTTGACTTCTCTCAGAGCCAGTTTTGTAGCTGAAGCAGTGACCTTGTCCCATCTCTCAAATGACATTCAGGACAAGCTGATTGAACTTCAGAGTGATAGCACCCTGGACAGTCAATTTAAAAAAAAGTCTTTAGGGGATTTTTGGTTGAAAGTTTGCTCATAATATCCTGCTTTGTCAAAGTGTGTGATCAGATTCTCTGTTTGGTTTGGTTCATCTTATTTGTGTGAGATCAGATTCTCTGTATTGGCTATGCTAAAGACAAAGTACCATCTGAGATTGGAAGTGGAGGACAACCTCAGAATGTCAGTTTCAAAAAAAATCCTTACAAATTGATAAACTGTCCACAGAGAAACAGGCACACCCTTCACATTAAAGTATCGGTGTATTTGTAATTTAATTACAGTTGTGCTAAGATCTCTGTTAGGTTTATGAATAGGCTATCAAGCATACTTTTGCATGTGTCTATTTTTGTCTGGGTTGGGGGAGGACACAACCAAAAATTGTAATTCAAAGGGGGGTGGGGTCTCTGCTCCAAAAGTTTGAAAACCACTGTTCTTTAAAGTGTCTATGGTGAGCAGGGGTTGTTGCCATTGTTGGTATCTTCAGGCTTCTTGCTGCAAGAGAAGTGCAGCTAGGTATGCTACAGAAAAGTTTTTTGGATTGTTGGTTTTCTGTGGGGGCTTATTGCTTCGAGCCCTTTGTGGGTTTTTTATGCAACTTGGTGAATAAGAGAACTTGTGTATTTGAACTCTAGAAACATTAGCTAACACAAACACAATATATTCTCCATTCTCTTCTTCTCATCAGTAAGTATTGTTCCCCTCATTTTGCAGATTCGGAAACTAAAGCAAAAAAAGTTAAGTGATTTGACAAAGACCACAGAAGGATTGAGTGTTAGAGTTGGGATTAAACCATAAGAGTGACTGCCTTTCACAGTACTGAGCAGTATTCACAGTGCTCAGATGCAGGCAGCTAGATGGAAATAACTTTTTTGCCAACCTCCACATCTGGAGGTTGGTTTAGGCCCCTCAAAAATCAAGAGACCTGTAGTTCATGGGTCTCAAATGCCAAACCAGGGTGTCTCTGATGGGAGGGGACCATGAATAACTTGTGATCTTTAGAAAAATCCCAGTGAGAAACTTCCTACAGTACCAGCCCCAGTTTACATTTCAAGACTTGCTTCGCATAAAAAAGGTCTAAAAAAGGTCACAATGATAGGTCATATGGAAATCCCCCAGATTCATTACATTAGTTTTATTCTATTTTAATGGGAGAATTAGATTAACATGGACATTTATAGGTACCAGAGGAGAAGCTGTGAACACCATAAACCCAAAGGGCAGCAGGAAACATTTTAATGAAGGACTGTGGATAGTATAGTCAATAAAGATCATCATTCAGAAAATAATCTGGGGAAAAAATACAAGATCATTGTTTCTTCACTTGTAATTTAGGATATGGTCAAGAAGACTGGTGACTGGAGAAAAAATGTAGAAGCAAATAGCCGTTTGATGAAAAAATTTGAGGAGTCCAGGGCAGAACTAGAGAAAGTGCTACAAATTGCCAATGGATGCCTAGAAGAAAAAGGAAATCCCGAAGAACTTCTCAGGAAACATACTGTGAGTAGATTCTCTGACATTCATTGCAGTCACTATGTAGGCTTTAACAATGGACATATGTTACACTAGTACAAAGTCTATTTAATCTTATAAATGACAGGGAATCTGATGTTAGAATGATACTGTTCAGGAGGATGTAGTGGCAAGAAAAAATATAGGAGTTCTTATTAAGTAAATGAGCTAATTGGTAATATTACTACTTTTATTCTTCTTTAAAAATACTGTTTCAGTGCAGAATCCTATGTGTATAAGCTACCAACTCTGTACAGTTGCTGAAATGTACAAGAGTTAGTTGATGCTCTACTTTAGAAATTATTCAGGAATATCTCCTGCTAACTCCTCCAACTTCCTGCTAAATATTGTACCATTTCTTAACTTGAATTCAGTCTTTTTAATGCAGCTATCTTCCAAACTTGCAGAGAGCTTGTATGTGGTAGTATAAAATATGTAATTCTGAACTTCATTCCTGCTGCTTTCCATATCAATAACACTAAGCAACTTAATCTTCTAACCTTTACTTTCAACATCAGGAGTTTTTCAGCCAGTTGGACCAAAGAGTGCTTAATGCCTTCCTGAAAGCTTGTGATGAACTTACGGACATCCTTCCTGAGCAAGAACAACACAGTCTGCAGGAAGCTGTTAGGAAACTCCATAAGCAGTGGAAGGTTAGTATTTAAATTAGAACTCTGGAATTGAAAACTGAATAGCTCCAGAGGCCCAACTGCCCAAGCAATATGTTGTGGATGGAAACAGGGGACATCTTGTCCCTCTTCTTCCTTTTTCCTCTTTCTGAATAGTAAAGACACATTGACTGTAAAATCAAATACAATTACACAAAACTATGTTAAAAGAATATTATTACAGTTGCAAAGTCGAGCACTCAAAAGTAATGGAAATGCCAGAATTAAGCTTGCCTGTGCAAGTTTAATTTGGTCCCCCTGTGCATATGCATTATGATACAGTCATTAATTATGTGGTCACATACTACTTTTTCCATAGGATGCCTGTGTCATTCAGAACACAGGATGGATAGTGTTCACTTAAATAGCAGCTATTCAATATTTTCTTTTCCCCTCATTGTTTAGTGTGTGGCTCTAGACCTTAGTTATTGTACTATTCAAACACAGACAGAATTATTAATTTCTTCATGGGCATTCTTGTGTCACCCGTCACTATAGTATCTGAGTGCTTCGTAGACTTTGATGAGTTAATCTTCACAATACCTCTGTGAGGTGAGGGAAGTTATCCCCATTAGAGAAATGGGGAACTGAGGCACAACTGAGGATTAGGTTAAACATATTGCTCAATTTGAAACACCCAGGACTTGATTTTTCAGAGTATTTAGTAGTATATTGCTTTATATCTTTATATATTTGAACACAGTTCCCATTGTCTTCATTTGCACCTGTGAATACTTAGCACTTCTGCAAATCAAACCCAAGTTGGGCACCCAGAGAATGAGGAACACACAGCTAATGACCACCTGTGAAGAATTTAGTGTAAGTGAGATGCCCACCGTCACATAGAAACTTGGTGGCCAGTTTTCCAGGGCAACATTCAGCTTTCTAAATCATGAGACCCACCTTTCTCTTCCTGCAGTCCTCTGCCTCATTCACTACACACCTTCCAACTTCTGAAACAAATGAGATAGGGGTCCTACAGATGACAACCTCCTTTACTATGCAGCCCTGATTCATCTCCCAGAGCAGGTCCATCCTGTGCACTGAATGATGCAGGGGTCATGTGGAAAACACAGTATGTGATCATGTATTTAAGGACTGTATCATAATGTATACACACAGTGGGGTTAAAGTAAGATTTCTAAGACATATTTAATTCTGGCACTTTCTACTTTTGAGTACTTGACTTTGTTCTTTTAATGTAGATTTTTGTGTGTAATTTCCTAGTTTTTTTTAAAAAAAGCAAACTGAAAAAAAAATCCATCATGTGGCATCATGTTGACACCCACATGGATCATCAGCAGAGTTGGAACCTTTAGATTCCACCACACAGTCTCCTACTTGAGCTAATGGACTAACTGATAGCAGTAGTAGGTTATCCTCCTCTATATGGACCAGCACAACAGGGGGAAGAGACACACATTTTGTCAGTGGGTTTCACAGATATTTCCTGACAGAAGAAGAATGGTGAGACCCAGGAATCTTGGGCTCCATTTCAGGTTCAGGAGGGGTGTGTGCTTTAGTGGGTAGAGACTCTTCTGTCTGTTTCCTCCCTAGCTTGATCCCTTCTGTTACCTCCCTTCCAACTTCTTCTTGTTCCAGTCCTGTGTCTTTCCCATCCCTGACTCCTCATCACAATCTCATTCTCCTCACCTACCCAATCTCCACTCCTCAGATTTCTAATCTCAGTCCCAGTCTCCGTTCCCACCCAGTTGTAGTCTACCCCACTGGAATACCAGTCCCAGTCTCCCTCCCCCCGTGTCCGTGATTCGGTCTCCTTTCCCTGTTATTTCCAGTTCTCTCCCCAGGTTTTTAGTGCCAGTTTCCTTGCCTAGCCAGTACCAGTTTTCCCCTCTCGACTCCTCATTGAAGTAGTCCTCTTCCCCCAGCTTCCAGTCACCCCCTGCCCACATTCCCCCTCGCCATTGGCTCCCAGTCTCAGTCTCCCTCCCTCCCTGAGCTCCAATCTCAGTGTCTCTCCACCAGCCATCTCCTTGTCCCAGTTCTCCCCTTACATCCTAGCTTCTTGTCAGATGTGTCTCCCCTCCACCCAACCTTCTTCCCACTGCCCAGACAGTCCCAGTCTCTTCCCAGGGTCCTCATCCAATCTCAGTCTTTCCACTCCATCTATTTGCTCCCAGTCTCACATCCCGCATTTCCAGTCTCCTTGCCGAACCCGTCCCAACTCTCATTTCTAATGCCCAGACTTTGTTTTTTCCCTAGTCTCATTCTTGGAAATGGCTGAACTGTTTTGGCTGAAATTAAAAAAAAGAAAACACCATCAGCCTGAGACAGACATCTCACATGGAAAATTTCAGCCAGAACAGTTAAAGTTTGGAAAAGTTGAAAGCAGCTGAAAACCGAGTTTTATAATGGGAAGTGTCGAGAAATAAGAGGTGGTACCAGTGCTGCTACTAGTGCTGCCTTTAATATCACCTAACCTTTTCATGCTTTACACTGAAGCAGAGCTGCCTGTAGTTACTGTAGTAACACTAATAAAACAGATTTTTAATAGACTAGGCTTTCAGTTTAAACAGTGCTTATTGCCAAAGACTAAAGTGACTGAGCAAAGACTGATAATAAGTCACGGAATAATTTTATTATACTTTATGAGCCAAGTTTTCAAATAGTCCTCTCAGAATATGCCTACAGAATATTCAGGTTCAACATCTGGGGAAGCACAAAGCTCTCCATTTGAGTTCATCTTGCATACATCATTGGGGTAGCTAAATATCTAGAGTGGGGTTTTCAAAAGCACGCAGCATTGGCCTAATTCTCTGGGAATTTTACCATTGACTGCAATGCAAGCAATATTAGGCCAACACTGGCCATTTTGGAAAATCCTGCCCCTAATAAGTCACATTTTGTGTGAGCCTGTGGCTTTTCATATACACAAAAGCAGGTGCCCTTGGGGGGCTGTTGCTAATGTAGCCACACTATTATTATCTTCATTATTTATTTCTATTGAGGTAGCACCTAGAAGCCCCAGTCATAAATCAGAACCTCACTGTGCTAGGCACTGTACACACTATTGTGAAAACAACGAGGAGTCCTTGTGGCACCTTAGAGACTAACAAATTTATTTGGGCATAAGCTTTCGTGGGCTAGAACCCACTTCATCAGATGCATGGAGTGGAAAATACAGGAGCAGCTATAAATACATGAAAAGATGTGAGTTGCCTTACCAAGTGTGAGGTCAGTCTAACGAGACAAATCAATTAACAGTAGGATACCAAGGACGAAAAATAACTTTTGAAGTGGTAATGAGAGCGGCCCATTTCAGACAGTTGACAAGAAGGTGTGAGTAACAGTAGGGAGAAATTAGTATTGGGGATTTCAGGTTTAGGTTTTGTAATGACCCAACCACTCCCAGTCTTTATTCAGGCCTAATCTGATGGTGTCCAGTTTGCAAATTAATTCCAGTTCTGTAGTTTCATGTTGGAGTCTGTTTTTTAAGGTTTTTTTTGAAGAATTGCCACGTTAAGGTCTGTTATTGAGTGACCAGAGAGATTGAAGTGGTCTCCTACTGCTTTTTGAATGTTATGATTCCTGATGTCAGATTTGTGTCCATTTATTCTTTTGCGTAGAGACTGTCCACATACCATTAAGTGCCTGCAATACCCCTCTGCAATGTACATTGGCCAAACTGGACAGTCTTATGCCCAAATAAATCTGTTAGTCTCTAAGGTACCACCTCGTTGTTTTTGCTTATACAGACTAACATGGCTACCACTCTGAAACCTGTCACTATTGTGAAAGAAGGTACCTGTCCTAAAGAGCTTGTGATCTAAGTATATAACTAATAATTCTGTGTAATAGATTTATTTTATTTCCCTTCATACATGAATGCTGAAAAACATCTGTTCTGTGTGTATAATAGCATGTATGTGATTTCTGTTGCACTTTAAAAATTGTTCTATAATTCTCATTTAGTAGCCTTACATTGGATGAATGAGAATCATGCTTGCTTTCTGTGTTTGTTTTTTTCCCTATGGAGTATAGGATCTCCAGGCAGAAGCCCCCTATCATTTGGTCCATCTGAAGATTGAAGTGGAGAAAAGCAAACTCCTAGGCACAGTGGAAGAGTGTAGATCTGAACTTGCTAGAGAGAACAAGCTGGTATCCAGCAAGGGCAGTGAAAAGATCATCAAAGAGCACAAGGTATGCACCATGTGCCACCAAGTGGATATGTGTGTAAATGCATTCAAATACAAAGGATATAAAAACCAAGGTCTCATTGACCACAATCAAGTTACTCCAGATTCACACTAATGCAACTCTGTTGATTTCAGCGATGTGAAACTGGTGTAACATGGCAGTAAATTGGACCCCTGGATGGAGGTTCTATAAGTTCTCTGAACAACTTTTAAGTGTACTAAGATTTGAAACTTTAAAGGAAAGGTGAATTTGATTTACTTTTGTACTGATATTCAAAAGCTTGGGAGCCTACTTAATTTTATATTAAAAAAAATGTGATTTGTGGCTTTGCCAGTTTGTATTATTGTTGCTTTTTCCCCCTTTTCAGTTTTTCTTCAGTGATAAGGGACCCTATCAGTTGTGTGAGAAAAGGCTGCAGCTGATTGAAGAACTGTGCCTAAAACTCCCAGAATGGGATCAACTTAAGACTACATCAGAAAGCAGCCAAGAAACCCTCAAGGAACTTAAATCCCAGATTGATAGCACCTATGTGAAGCTAAAAGAGAATCCTGACAAATGGAAGGAGTACAATAATAGGTACTAGTTCTGTTGTTAGCTGGGTATGACAGAGCCTTGGTCAGAACAATTAGTATATGTGCTCTTCTTTAAAACTTCCAGTCATAGAAAAATACAATTCAAGGAATAGTAAATGCTTTTTTTGTTCACAAACAGAAAACTCTATTTTATATAGTAGGTCCAAAATAATCTGTTTTTCTTCTTGTTGTTGTTTTTTATTTAAGCTAATAATTATCAGCTGTGGCTTGATAAAGGTTAGTTTACAGCTAACTTTTAACTTGTTTTCTGTTGTGTGGTCTTTGATTTCAGAATTTCTGAATTAGCAAGTTGGATTTCATCAAAGGAGAGTGAGCTAAAGAAGATGAAGCATGATGTCAATGATACTGCCAAATACAAACAATTTAAAACAGCCACGGAGGTTAGTTCTTAGCTTATATTCAACTAAAGGAGAGTGATTTCTTCCCTGGACTTCAACAGTGTTCCCCATCAGTTCAACTGCACAGAGTCGGCACCTAGGGCCTATACAAAAAGAGAAGCTGGAGGCAGGGTGCTTCTCACCACCTACCTTCACATCAGTGAGCAGACCTGGCTGGCAACACAGAGGCATAGCGTTTAAGGCCAGAAGAGACAACCAGAATATCTAGTCTGACCTCCTATATATCACAGCAACACCACCCAGCACCTGCACACTAAACCCAACAACCAAAATTAGACCAAAGTGTTACAGCCCCCAGAAGACTAAACTGTTGTTTGCCACAAGCAGAGAATAGGAGGGACCAAGGTGCACTAATGCCCAAGACCCCTGCAATGGCAGGGAATATAGTGAGGGATACCCCAATGATCCTGGAGAGTTAACCACACCCCATACTGGGACAACCCCTCAAAGGTCACTGCCAATCTGATCTGGGAGAAAAATCCTTCCCAACCCCACATATGGCCATCAGTTGGACCCTGAGCATGTGAACAAGAACCAGCCAGCCTGAAAGAGAGAAAGTTGGGCACCACTTCAGTGCAACATACCACCCTGGCCAGTGTCCCATCTTCAGCAGTGGCCTTCAGAAGAAGGAGACAAAAGACCCTAGAATACATATTGGGTGGGGGAATCCCTTCCTGACCTCTGTATGTGACTGGCTGAACCCCCAAAACATGAGATTTTAGGAGCATAGGACATAAACTGGAAGGGATGCCAAGCCCTGCCCTCCACCATCACAAACGGCCCCTTCATACAATTGCACTCATAAATTTGTCCAGCTCGCTCTTAAAACTAATTAAGTTGTTTGCCCCCGCAATTCCTAATGGGAGGTGGTTCCAGAACCTCTCCCCTCTGGTGGTTAGAAATTTTTCTTGTAATTTCCAGCCGGAATTTGTTCATGGCCAGTTTGTATCCATTTATTCTTGTGCCAACATTGTCCTTTACAAACTCTTCCAGTCTCCTCCCATAAAACAGGCCCTCCATATCCCTGATCATCCTAGTAGCCCTTCTCTGCACCTGTTCCAGTTTAAATTCATCTTTCTTGAACATGGGTAACCAGAACTGTACACAGTATTCCACATGAGGTCTTACCCTGGCCTGGTACAATGGCATTAATACTCCTCTATTCCTATTGGAAATGCCTAGCCTGATAAACTTAGGACTGCATTTGTCTTTTTCACAGCCGCATCACATTGGTGGCTCATAGTCATCCTGTGATAGACCCACACACCTAGGCTCTCTTCTTTTCTGTGACTTCCAACTGATGAGCCATCAGCCTGTAGCAGAAATTCTTATTCAAGCCTAAGACCTTGCACTTTGTAGTATTGAATTTCATCCCATATCTGTTATTCCAGGCTTCAGGGTCATCCAGCTCTTCCTATACAATATTCCCACCTTCTTCTGGATTGATGGTGCCTCCCAACTTTGTATCATCGGCACATTTCATTAGCGCACACTTACTTTTTATGCCAAGGTCATTAACAAAAATATTAAATAAGATTGGGCCCAAGACTGATTCTTGAGGATCTCCACTAGTAACCTCCCTCCAGTCTGGTAATTCATCTTTCAGCAGAACCTGTTGCCTTATCCCCATTAGCCAGTTTCTTTTCCACCTTACAATACTTCTCTTGCTCCCTACCTTCCCTAATTTAACTAATAATTTCCCATGTGGTATCCCGTCAAATGCTTTCCTAAAGTCCAAAAATATTAGTTTTATTCCACTTCCCTTATCCAAAAATCAGTTATTTTCTCAAAGAAGGAAATCAGGTTAGTTAGGCATAGTCTGTCTTTGGTAAACCCATATTGCATTATATCCCCTTTTCCATTTGCCTCCATGAATTTAATTATTCTTTTCTTCACAATTTGTTCTAAAGCCTTGCAAACAACTGAGGTCAGACTAACAGATCTGTAATTGCCAGAATCACTTTTTTTCCTTTTCTTAAATATACCTACAACGTTAGCTGTTGTGCCATTTTATGGCACTACCCCTGAATAGATAGAAGTATTAAAAATCCTTACTATCAGGCTAGCAATCTATCATGCCAGTTCTTTCAGTGTTTTGGGATGGAAATTATCCAGTCTCTCTCCCCCTCCCCTTTGAGAGCATTAAGCTCTATAAGAGGAGAGCGCTGGTAGAGTAGCTGAGGAGCTGAACCTTTGACTAAATTCATTGAGGTTAATAACTCAGGGTGTATATCGGGACAGAATTTGACCCTTTTTCTTTTTTACAGTAGAAGGGAGAACAGGACTACAAATTAGTACAGTTTATCGAGGTTCATGAAAGTCATTAACAGATTATAAGGCTTACCTATGCAGAGAAAAGGAATTTGAGTGACCTTGAAAAATCACAGAAGTCAGAGGATTAATGGCATGACTCTGCTATATCCTCTTATTAGCACTGGCTTAGAGACATAAACAGTTGGGAAAAAGTGAGTGAAATTGGAAAAAATTGCTATTTTAGAAATTTTAAAAAGTATATAGATGCTTATATAATTTGAAATATTATTCAACAAATAGCACTCTAGGGAAAATCAGAGTTAACAATAAAAATTAAATTATTAATTAAAAATTATAATTAAAATCTTTATTACATTCTATAAATAACTATGGCTTCTTTAACAAGCAGCAGGGAGATTTCTTGCGCTGTTAACATTCTTCACCTTGTAAAAAAATATGAAGGAGTAATCAGAAACATTTTGTTTCTATTCGGGTCATTCCTAATTTCCACATCTGCTATGTTGAATAGAAATGCTGGTGCGGTCACCTACAGATAAAAGCCAATAAATAAATTAATAAAAAACAGTCAAAGCTAATGCAATGCTTTGCATACCATGCCATCCAGTTTTATTCGGAACTCCCCATTGATTTCGCAGGTGATTTCTACATGCCATAGAAGGCAAGGTTTGACTGGTTTAAGTACCAGTTTATTAACACTGCACTGAGGTGTTAATACCTCATTGAATGACTTCATTGTGTTGTGATGAGAAGGTATACACGTCCGAGAGATATCTGTAAACATGGCAAAATAGTGGTGTTTTTGGTAAATAGCCCTTCAGCCCTTACACCTCTGAGTAGTTCCATTTTAGTCAATGGGACTTCTCACGTGTGGAAAGGCTTTACCACTGGTCCCTAAAATGACCACATCAATATTTTTTTTAAAGTATGGGTTTTTATATGTAGGGAAAATGTGCTTCACTTACCTTTTGTACTGTGAGTGCTAATACACAGAAGGACTTGGGTGCCTAATTGCCGCTTTAGGCACCTAACTCCCAAAATCAGGCACCACTGTGATTCACAAAACCCCCTCCTCCAACCCTGTAGGCACCTACATTTGTGCAGTAAAAGTTCCCTGGGTGCCTATGTTTCTGCCTTTGAGCAAGATCACAGAAGCCCCACTCCAAGGGTCTGGATGCCTAAGCCTCAGAGCAATGCACAATCCAGAGAAGATCAGTGTTCCTCCTCCTAAATTGCCCACCCGGGAAGCGTGTTCAGTCCTCACCTTCCAAATTCGGCACTTATAGACAAACGGACACAAAATGGAGGGGGTGAACCTCCCTCTTAACTTTTAGTGGTTAGCGTATTCACCTGAGATGTGGGAGAGCCTGCCACCTGAGGGGGAGAAGGGATTTGAACCCGTGAGTGCTCTAAAAAAGTTTCTTTGTGACTCTGGCCTAAGTATCTGAAAACAGATGAAAACATAATAAAATGTTGCTAATTTGGTTAATCCCGATACTCTTTAAAACAGGAATCGGCAACCTTTGGCCCGCGGCCCGCCAGGGTAAGCCCCCTGGCGGTCCAGGCCGGTTTGTTTACCTGCTGCGTCCGCAGGTTCAGCCGATCGCGGCTCCCACTCTCCGCGGTTCGCCACTCCAGGCCAATGGGGGCGGCGGGAAGTGGCGGCCAGCACATCCCTTGGCCCGCGCCGCTTCCCGCCGCCCCCATTGGCCTGGGATGGCGAACCGCGGCCAGTGGGAGCCGAGATCAGCCAAACCTGCGGACACAGCAGGTAAACAAACCCAGCCCAGCCCACCAGGGGGCTTACCCTGGCGGGCCACGGGCCAAAGGTTGCCGATCCCTGCTTTAAAATATGCAATGTAATCCTATTTTAGATACATATATGCAGGATATTGTATGGTCAATATATGAAAAAATATATACAGTGTATACCATGTGGATAATGAGCACCAAAAATGCCAGCCTGTAGGGGAAAAAAACAGGCTTCAGCAATGTAATCAGTAGGGGACAATCCTGTATTGCTTGTGGAAGGAATGCAGGATTCAGCTCTATGTAGAACATAACAGACTCCATGGGAATTAGAGAAAAATACTATCCTGCAGTCTTCAAAGGAAAGTACACAGATTCTTACACACATACTTTTGTGCTGCTAACCATAGGATTGATGGCAAATTGCCCATGAATATTATTCGCTGGTATATTTAATTGATTCTAAGCTTGTACATTTGTGATTCTTTTGTAGATAATCCAACAAGATATCAGCAAACAAGGAGAAAATGTCAACTGGCTGAAATCTAGACTTGCTGTCCTGACTGAGGTTTCTGCCGAGAATGAAGCCAGAAAGAAAGAGAATGAGCTATCTAAACTTTCTAGTGACTTCAAGGGACTCCTACATTTGCTGGCTGAGGTATAATATGAGAAACACAATGCCACTACATTTACAGCATCATATGTAGTGACATCAGCCATGCTGCACAAGACTAAGTGACCTGCTGTTTTTTTTAATTACACTAGAAGCACACAGCAACCCAAATTCATTCAGATTCCAGATGCAACAAAGCCTTAAGTCTAACAAACAAAAATATTGACAGAGCTGATCAGCAGACTCCTGAATCTTTCTCTGCTTCAGATGAACATTTCTGAATCCTGAATATCTGCAGTGCTTTAGGAGTTTTTATCTAAAAGAGGAACATTAGTTTGCTATAATTAAATACTATCAAGCATTTTACATTGACAGCCTGGTGATGTGGGTGTCTCAGGTTTGGAAGTCTCAGGATTCAGTTGTTGCAACCCTTAGGCTAAATCACACCCTTGCTCTCCAAAGTAAGAACATCTAACATGAATTAGATTGGCAGAATCAGGCTCTAAGTGATTGGGCCCCCTGCCATCCTTACTGGCTGATCTGCAACCAAATTCTGATACCACTGAAATCAGTGGGCGTTTTTGACCCCTAAGAGACAGCATACGAGAACACTACTTTCTGGCCTGAGAAAAGGGTTATTGATGAGTCATTGTAAACAGAACTGTTTTGCATGGTTCATCAACGCCTGAATCACATCTTTTGGGCACCGATGTTTCCCCAGAACACACGGCACCACGTCAGCCCACTTCACCTCTGGCCCCTCCATTCTCTAGTGAGGAAGAAGGTACTGAGGAGGAAGGTGTCTTCTTATCTCAGCATCCCTCTCCCATAGAATCTACTCTGGGTCCACCTGTACAGCCTAAAACCCATCACAGGGCTGACATCCAGACCTGGTAGGGCTTCCCATGGATGCCACTGCTTATGCCATTCCCCACTCAGTGACCCTACTGGGACCCCTGAGGGCATACAGGAGACAGTATCTCAGACCCCTGAGCCTATACAGAGAGAGGCTTAGATCTCCCCCATCACTCTCCATTGCTGCACCTTCAGAGCCCCCTGAGGAGAGAGCTGAAGAACAGGAAGAAGCCTGGGAACAGGTTACAACACCAACAGCCAACATTTCTTCTTCGTCGCTGGACGAGGCCATAATGCCACCGCCACCCACAGTGGCGGACGATTTTAAACCCTTCCAGGAACTCTTTAAAAGAATCGCTGATATCCTAGAGATTCGTCTAGAGGAGGTTCCAGAGTCCCAGCTCAAACTACTGGACATTCTCCATACATCCTCCTCATCTAAAATTGCGCTTCCCATACGTTGGTGCACCAATGGAACCAGCCAAAAATGTATGGCAGACCCCAGCTACGATACCGCCCACCTGCAAAAGAGTGGATAAGAAGTACTATGTTCCCTCTAAAGGACTAGGCTTCCTATTTTCTCACCCCGCACCAAATTCACTAACGAGGCAGACAACAACAACAGAGATCCACTCCATACAACAAAGAGTGGAAACATTTGGTAGGACTTACGCAACTCCGAAGCCCCTTCCATCCAACAAGGGGCACTGCTCGACAGTCACCTGAAGTAGAGGACCCACAGGGACACTCCTCGAAGAATAAGAACGTAACTAAGGGAAGTCTGGTAGTATGGCGCTAGATAGGCACGACAATGGCACGACATGGGGAGAGGACATGCACGACTCAGATGAGCACTGCTGCTGAAATTCTCCGCTCAAAGGTGCAGGGACACCAACACCTGAAGGGGAGCACCCACAGGGACACCATTTCAAAGAATCTCAGTTATTGCACAGGATGAGGAACCTTTTCTTGTGAATCCCTGTACCAAGTGGTGTAGGTTTTGGACTTGTGATGAAAGCAGGTGAAGGAGAGGGGGAGGGATAGCTCAGTGGTTTGAGCATTGGCCTGCTAAACCCAGGGTTGTGAGTTCAATCCTTGAGGGGGCCACTTGGGGATCTGGGGCAAAATCAGTACTTGGTCCTGCTAGTGAAGGCAGGGGGCTGGACTTGATGACCTTTCAAGGTCCGTTCTAGGAGATGGGATATCTCCATTATTTATTATTATAAGATGGCATGGGGCAAACAAAGCAAGGGAGCCTGAGGTCTGGAGTGAGCACCTGCTCATACTTTAGGAGTTCCAAGGTGGAGTTTCTGAGAGACAAAGGGTGAAAATTTCCCCCACCCCTCAATGTTCAGGCGGGAGCTATAGCCGTGGAAGTGAAAAATTGAGTAAAAGATGAGAAAAAAGCCAAAAATGTACAGGAGACACTAGAAAAAATTCCCAAAGCACTTCAGCTCTTCAACTTCTTCCATGAGCTCCAGTTCTTTTCCTAAAGAGGGAAGACTCTTGATTTCAGACTATTACTCTGAGCTAGAGAAGCAGGAGGAGTTTTTTTCCCCTGGACATGTTTCAAACCAGGAGGAGGAAAGTGGTGGCCAGCATTACAAAGTTTTGCTACCCCCTACATTCCTTCATCAAAGATGTTAATGGGGTACTCTAGGTAAAGGGGAAAGGCTCACTTGGCATGTCCTGGAATTTTACAGTATCCTAGGACCCAAAATTATGTTTGCATCATTCTTGTTGCTGATGCAATAGTGCCATTTGTGGAAAATGGCAAGATAATTCTCGCAAAAGACTAGACGATGGAAGTCATCCTCAGAAGCGACTTCAAAACTTCTTCAGCTGCCCCCAGGGCTCTCTAGCAACCACCAGTTTTACTGAGCCAAAATATCTATATTTATAATGATATAAAATGCTTGCATCTCCAGATCTATGATGAGACCTCATTTGGAGTACTGTGTGCAGTTCTGGTCTCCTATGTTTAAAAAGGATGAACTCAAACTGGAACGGGTACAGAGAAGGGCCACTAGGATGATCCGAGGAATGGAAAACCTTTCCTATGAAAGGAGACTCGAGGAGCTCGGTTTGTTTAGCCTAACCAAAAGAAGGCTGAGGGGGGATATGACTGCTCTCTTTAAATATATCAAAGGGATTAATACCAAGGAGGGAGAGGAATTATTTCAGCTCTGTAGTAATGTGGACACGAGAACAAATGGATATAAACTGGCCGTGGGGAAGTTTAGGCTTGAAATTAGACGAAGGTTTCTAACCGTCAGAGGGGTGAAATTTTGGAACAGCCTTCCGAGGGAAACGGTGGGGGCGAAAGACCTCTCTGGCTTCAAGATTAGGCTTGATAAGTTTATGGAGGGAATGGTTTGATGGGATAACGTGATTTTAGTCAATTAGGCATTAACGTGCCATCGCTGGTAAAATGAGGGTCCGGCTGGAGAATCTTGCCTGTATGCTCGGGGTTCTACTGATCGCCATATTTGGGGTCGGGAAGGAATTTTCCTCCAGGGTAGATTGGCAGAGGCCCTGGAGGTTTTTCGCCTTCCTCCGCAGCATAGGGCAGGGGTCGCAGGCTGGAGGATTCTGTTGTGGGTGGGTCAGCTTTTGTGGCCTGCATCATGCGGGAGGTCAGACTAGATGACCATATTGGTCCCTTCTGACCTTAAAGTCTATGAGTCTATGAGTCTAAAATTCAAGTAAGTTGATACAATAGAAGATATTCCTGGCTTCCATATTTATACCAGTTTATCTGTAGATTTCTTAAAGTTGCCAGCAAGAGTCATGGCAGCAAGCTCAATGTCCAGGCACTGACTCTGGCTTCTGACCTGGGCAGCACATTATTCATAGCAAATTATCTGTGCCTCAAAAATCTCAGGAGGAAATGATTGATAAGGTGGTGGCTGACAATCCAGATAAGCCATAGTGCGAGCTATCTACTCCAATGAAGCCCTCAAAGCACTACAAGCTCTCCTACAAGCTCAAAGGACTACAAGCTCTGGTACAAAGGTAGAAGATCCTTTCATTCTTAACCCAAGGAGAGACTCTTCACATTCCAGGGGCAGAATCTGTGCACAAAACACCAGAAGAAGACTAGATTCAGTAACAGGATATATCCCTCATCAGTGTGACTGTTCAAGGGCCTGTTTCTTCCAAAAATAGGCAGGATATCTCACTTAAGTTTATGGACCCTGTCAACTTCAGACACATGGATACCCTCACAGCTCTTATCTATTTCCCATCTAGCTTTGACAGACAACGAGAAGCATCAAACTGTCCTGAAGAAATTGTGCTCCTCTTAGATCTAGGGGCAATCGAGCCTGCCTCTCAAGACTCTACTCCATATTTTTCATAAGAGAAAGACTAGGAGGAGTTTGGGGATGTCCTTGTTAGGAGGAAGATGAAATTCAGGATGGAGACTCTGGTGGCACTTTCACTGCAGTCTCTTGCAGAGACCTTCTTACATCATTGTAATTGCTCCAGATTTATACAGGCTCCAAGTATTTATTCAAACTTAATTTAATTTTCCTTGGTGTGAAAGTTGGGCTTGAAATTTTGTGAAAACTGTTGGTTCATAATGTCCTGATTTCCAATGGGTTGGAAATACTGCATAATATAACTGTTCATGGTATTTAAGTGAATTTACCTCTTGTCACATCCAAAAGCAAGAGCCAAGAAAAGCAGAGATCCATGAACATTTAAAACAAAAACAGGAAATGGTTACTAAACTTTTTCAGAACCTAAATATGGTTTGGCTTTATGTTGTCCTCAAATTTAGAGTGAAGGTTCTGTTGATCCTTAATCTGTCTGAAATATTTCACACATTCCTAAAAACTGAAATCTGTTTTCTGACTAACTACATTTTATATTTGTATTTTCTTCCACTGGTATATTATTGTAGAATTGTTGATGAATGCTAGGCTAATAGGAAGTACAAATAATATACTGGAGAGATCCTCAAATTGTGTAAATTGTCATAACTGATCTGAAATAAATGGAGTTATGACAATTTATACCACTTGAAGATATGACCCATAAAGTATTACAAAGACATTGCAAACAGATAGAAATTAGGGTAGGATAGTCATGTTTTAGGGCTACGAATGTTTTTAGTTTTTCTTTAAATACAAAGCAAAAAGAAGGTCCTAAACGACCTGGAGATGTATGGGTTTTGCATTACAGACAATTATCGTGTGTTACAAAAAATATCTCAAATCTAAATTAACCCTGTTCAGCTATTGCATATTTCAATTTTGTCCATAAATATAGATTGAGAAGATGTTAAGCACTGTTGGGGATTGTGTCCAATACAAAGAAGAAGTAAAAAGTGCCCTAGAAGAACTAATTACCAACTCAAAAGAAGCCCAAGTAGAGGCTGAAAAAATCTTAGATACAGAAAGCTTATTACAGGCTCAACAACTGCTTCTGCATCATCAGGTAGGACAACTGGTCATACCAGATTTGATATACTTGTTATGTGGAGTTTGTGTCATTGACAAGCTAGAGGGTTTGTGTGGCTTCTCCTATGGTGTACTGCAGTGTATTTAATATGACAATGTCAGGTAAAAAGTATAGCCCCAGCATAGGGAAATAGTGCCTCTGTAAGAGTGCTCATGTAGCCACGCTATGCTGATGGGAGAGAGCTCTCCCATTGACATAATAAAATCAGCTCAATGAGCGACATAGTGCTGTGCACATGAGTGCTTATGCTGGCAAAACTTATGTCGCTCAAGGGGGTGGGTTTTTTTGTCAGACCCCAGAGCGACAAAAGTTTTGCCGACATAAGTGCTAGTGTAGACATGACCTAAGTGATACTAGTTTATAATGATGGCATTTACTTTGTTTTGAAATAAAAAGACCAAGATTTTCAAACCTGGGTCCCCTAAATAAAAATAGCCAGATTTTCAGTGGAGATGAGCACTAGCAGCTCTCACTGAATTCACTTGCGTTCCAGACCCTCTGAAAATCCGACCATTTTTATTTAGGTGCCAAAGTTTGAAATTTTTGACAAGGTGCACTCTACAAGTATTACTATTTTTAAAGGCTAAGATTCTGATCTGATTGTTTTTAGCGTAATTGGAGGAATTATTTACAGCAGTCATTTTTTCCAGTACTGTGCCTCCAGTAACAGAATTTGGTTTGATGATATTATATTGCCATGGTTCAATTAACCCAATGTTTCAATTTGCATAATTAATATTTTTAATATTGAGGGCCAGATTCTGCCTTCAGTTACACGAGTGTATGTAACTGAAGGCAGAATTTGTCCTTAATATTCTGGTTGTGTATGTAAAACTATAAAAAGCTGTTTTGTGAAGTTAACATTAATTGATACATAATGCAAGATGTCATATTTTCACCAAATCAGATGCTCAGCTACCGCAGTAATAGGTTCTTATTTTAATTGATTGCAGGTAAACAAAATTAAAAAAAGTTTTTTTTTAAATCTTAACAGACCGTGAACCCAATTATGCAATAGTTATACACATCACTGTTTTCATAGAATCATAGGATATCAGGGTTGGAAGGGACCTCAGGAGGTCATATAGTCCAACCCACTGCTCAAAGCAGGACCAATCCCCAACTAAATCATCCCAGCCAGGGCTTTGTCAAGCCTGACATTAAAAACCTCTAAGGAAGGAGATTCCACCACCTCCCTAGGTAACCCATTCCAGTGCTTCACCACCCTCCTAGTGAAAAAGTTTTCCCTAATATCCAACCTAAACCTCCCCCACTGCAACTTGAGACCATTACTCCTTGTTCTGTCATCTGCTACCACTGAGAACAGTCTAGATCCATCCTCTTTGGAACCCCCTTTCAGGTAGTTGAAATCAGCTATCAAATCCCCCTTCATTCTTCTCTTCTGCAGACTAAATAATCCCAGTCCCCTCAGCCTCTCCTCATAAGTCATGTGCTTCAGCCCTCTAATCATTTTTGTTGCCCTCCGCTAGACTCTTTCCAATTTTTCCACATCCTTCTTGTAGTGTGGGGCCCAAAACTGGACATAGTACTCCATGAGGCCTCACCAATGCCGAATAGAGGGGAATGATCACGTCCCTCGATCTGCTGGCAATGCTCCTACTTATACAACCCAAAATGCCGTTAGCCTTCTTGGCAACAAGGGCGCACTGTTGACTCATATCCAGCTTCTTGTCCACTGTAACCCTAAGATCCTTTTCTGCAGAACTGCTGCCTACCCACTCAGTCCCTAGTCTGTAGCAGTGCATGGGATTCTTCTGTCCTAAGTGCAGGACTCTGCACTTGTCCTTGTTGAACCTCATCAGATTTCTTTTGGCCCAATCCTCTAATTTGTCTAGGTCCCTCTGTATCCTATCCCTACCCTCCAGCGTATCTACCACTCCTCCCAGTTTAGTGTCATCTGCAAACTTGCTGAGGGTGCAATCCACGCCATCCTCCAGATCATTAATGAAGATATTGAACAAAACCAGCCCTGGGGGGAGGGATAGCTCAGTGGTTTGAGCATTGGCCTGCTTAACCCAGGGTTGTAAGTTCAATCCTTGAGGGGGCCACTTAGGGATCTGGGGCAAAAATCAGTACTTGGTCCTGCTAGTGAAGGCAGGGGGCTGGACTCAACTCAATGACCTTTCAAGGTCCCTTCCAGTTCTATGAGATAGGTATATCTCAATATATTATTATTAGGACTGACCCTTGGGGCACTCCGCTTGATACTGGCTGCCAACTAGACATGGAGCCCTTGATCACTACCCGTTGAGCCCGATGATCTAGCCAGCTTTCTATCCACCTTATAGTCCATTCATCCAGCCCATACTTCTTTAACTTGCTGGCAAAAATACTGTGGGAGACCATATCAAAAGCTTTGCTAAAGTCAAGGAATAACACGTACACTGCTTTCCCCTCATCATCAGAGCCAGTTATCTCGTCATAGAAGTGAATTAGGTTAGTCAGGTATGACTTGCCCGTGGTGAATCCAGGCTGACTGTTCCTGATCACTTCAATCATACTAACAAATACTTCCTTAAGAAGAATCACATTATTGTCAGTGTCGGTGCATGGTGTAAATGGTGTTTATTAACCTGTGTTTCTGCACAGTTGGATGTGCCTTGTTGTCTAACCGGAGGATGCTGTGTTGTAGCTCTGTTTCTATACAGCATGTGTCATATTTGTAAAAACTATATCTGTGTTATAGTTGCTGTATGTGCTGGGGTTTTAAGGCTCCGCAAACCTGAGCCAATCTGAGAGAGGCAGGAAGAGGAGCGCTACTCACAGAGACTTGGCAGGTTTATCCTTGCATAAGCCAGGAAGAGTCATGGGTGGAATTCTCACCCTGTCCTGGCCCCTGTATGGCAGATGTGGGCAGTGGTACAAATGGAGTCTTTAAAAGCCCTGGAACTGGCCAGAAGAGAACTGACACACAGCTGCAGGCTGCTTTCTGAGGATTCCTTCACAAACCCCAGCAAACGGACATGTCCGAGGCAGGGCTGGAGGTGGGTGGGACACCCACATGCAAGGGGGTGGAGCTTTCGCATTTGCTGTTTGTTTGCTGTGTGCTGTACAGTGTGCTTCCTTTAGTGCTGCTCTGCATCTGGCGAGTGACACAGAGAAGGAGCAGGGCTACTGCCATGTCCACAACATAACCAAAGGTGCTCTGGAGCCAGGGGATAGTGAAGCAGCGTGAGCCAGCCTCCAGCCATTACTCACTGCTTGGTAGCCAGCTTATGCCTGCCTCCTGTGCGGGTGCACAAGCAGGGCAAAAAGGCTCCATGTGTCCTCGCCCTCTGACCGTATTTCTGTTCAGGGAGGAGATAGTGTAGCCCTTTGTCTATTATTCCCTTTGTATAGATATACACATACAGAAAGCTGTGCATGTGTTTCTGGTGTGCCTGTTTTCAACACTGAACTAAGAAACATTTAAATTTGTATCAATCCTCTTGAATAAATGCTTCTAGCAAAGGACAAAGAGGCTCTGTGCAAAGAGGCAAGATGTTCAACAGCAGATTGCACGAGCTAAGCAGCTGCAGATCGAAGGAGGACTGCCTAGCACAGTGCAAGAAGATTTACAGAAGCTGGAAGGTACATTAGAAAACATGCAGCAGAATATGGAGAAACGGGAAGAAAAATTACAGGTGAGTGTTCTGCATGTAACATTACAGAAATGAGTATCCTGTATTCTATTTTCCCATTTTTTCATGTAATTTAGTTATAGGATTGACAACTTGCTACTTCTTCCAGTGGTAACAGGTCAATGCCCTTTTCTTTAACTTGCTCTTGTATCCATCTGATGAGAGTTGCGTTTGCTCTACGTTTTAACATTTTTAACAAACCTGTGATCAGTTTCTCACCTTTGAAACTTGGTATGTGGGAACTTCACGGTTGGAACCCAGCCATCCCTCCTGATACTTTTCTTTCCTCGTTTGAGCCAAATGTGTGAACCCTTTTGGATTATAGTACATCATTTACTTTTTTATTAGCTTCTAACTCAGTCCTAATTGACTGTGCTAATTCTCATTTAATAAACAAAATGCCTATGAATTCATTTTTAGATGGGAATTATGTGGCATATTTATTCACTGCACAGTAGTGAAATTATTTAGGTGGCATTCAATAATAATACCTACCATATATACAGCACTGTGCAAACAATTAAGCCTCACAACTGCTATATGAAATATCCGAATTTCACAGATGGGAAAACAGAGGCACAGAGCAAATCACTGACTCCCTCCTGATTCACAACCCTAAGCTCAATTCACCAGACTACACCCACCCCTCAATTTTTACTGCTCAAGGGTGATCGTGCCATTGGATTTGTCATTTTGCTTGGAGGTTTGAAGACACCACAGTTATTTCCTGTTATGATAGGTTAAAACTATATGATTGACATTACAGAGTATTAGAAGACGTCTTAATTGTAATTATTGGCGGAAGCAAATTAGGATATTTCTAAAAGGGCCCACCTTCTGCCAAGTCTTAATAGGGGCTTCAGTTTATTTCAGAAACGTGACATTTCAAGGAAATATTCATTACACTGATGATACTAGGTTGGGTTCCAAACTTGGAGGAGCTAATAATCAAATGCCACATGTTAACCAAAATTTACATTAGATCAACAGAACAGATAGCTCTCTATATTCAGCTTGGTATTAATATAATTACCATTTTGCCTGTTTAGTTTTTTTTAACCAAATTTTTTTCTAATTCTATAGGTATCATTGAGCAGAGATCCAGTCCTTCCGCCTTTACTTATATAGCCTTGAGGCTTTAGTAGGTTCAGATACATGCTTAAAATTCAGAGAGAAACATACTAGAGAGAACTGTGCTTTTCTATGCAACAAAACAGAAGATGTGCCAGGGACCAGCCTGACCTTAACTGTCTTCTAGATGGTTGTGTCTGTACTGTAGCTGGGGTTCTGAGAGGAAAAAAAAATGATGGCTGTATTTTGCATTTAGGTCTGTAACCTTTGACCTTCGTCAGTAATTTACAACCAAACTCTTTTCTGTTATTGTCTTTTTGTGTGTGTGTATGTGTGTGTAGGTCACAGTAAACAAATGGGAACAGTTTGAAAGAGACAAAGAAACAGTAGTCAAATATCTTAAGCAAGCAAGCTCTGCACTTGAACGCATCTTAAGCTTTAGCAGTTTAGAGAGCCTCTCATCAGAACTGGATCAGACAAAGGTATAAATACCACTGTATAAATTAGTAGAATTGTGACACTGTTCTTATTTGTTAACAAGTAGTGCCAAAAGTTGTCTTTTGATCTCTGTATGGTTCTCCATTAATGAGAGAGAGAATGTAGGTGAGGTCATATCTTATATTGGACCTACTTCTGTTGGTGGCAGAGACAAACTTTCGAGCTACACCGCTGTCAAGCTCCCATTAATGTCTGTGGAAGCTGTGAATGCAGGTTGGAGACAGTATAGTGCCTTCAGCAGTTAAATGATAATTTCACCACTGAAATGAATATATCTGTCAGTGAAGCACATATATGGAGAGTAAAGTAATTGCCTGAGCGTTACTATTTTAGTCAATACAAGTATTATAAATATAAGGGTAGATATGAACAAAAATATTCACTTCCCTACCACGCTGTCTGGAGATCATGTATTTGATATGTGTTTCTTCTTTACAGCGTGCACAGCAACAGCCTGTTATTGCAAGTAATTTTAAAATCAGTAGACCAAATAAGTTGATTTTTTCCCCTCACATTCAGCATAACACTACACTAGTTAATTCCTTTTTTCTTTCTCTAAATCCTCTTTCTGTTTCCTTTCTGCTCTTCCTCTGGTGTTGACAACACAACTCATATTATCTAAAGTCTGATCCTTTTCCTATATTGATGTCAGTCAGAGTTTTGGTACTGACTTTTAATGGGGGCAGGTTTGGGCCCATAGTGCTTGCTTTTTTCCCTAGCTAAGTGTATTGTTTTTCTCAATGCTTATACCTTTCCCTGTTGACTATGATACCAAATTGTATCTAAATCTGGTCAATCTAGCAATCCACCATTATCTTGTATGAAAGGAAATAATGCTAAACATAGAAAAACATGAAGCTAAAAGCTACATGAAGCTATAAATCCACTGTATATGCAGGGGTTATAGCACCTAAAATATATTAAATGTAATGAATATTCTAGACACACTGCCCTCTGCAATTTCATTAATAAAACTGCTTCACAATCCATCCAGTACACTGATTTTTAACTGAGTACATTGAAATATTATTGTCATTTCATAGTAGTTTCTTGCCTTAGTTTGATCAGAATAGTTAACTAAAATGAGCGAATAGAAATGTGAAAATAAAAAGGTCCTGAGTTTTTACACATACCACAAATAAATATGAATAATCATGGAAACACCCTCTCTCCCCACAGGGGAAGAAAAAACAATAATTTTAGGATCAGGAAATGTAAAACATTTTTTTTTTATAACAACTATGATGCCTCTTTACAGGAACTTTCTAAACAGACAATAGCCATTGCAGCACAGGCTGAGAATCTTGTGAAGAACTCCTCTGAGATACAGCTGGGCTCAAAGAACAAGCAATCCCTTCAACAGCAGGCAAAGTCAATCCAGGAACAAGTGAAAAAAGTGGAAGTTACCCTTGAAGAAGAGTATGTTCTTAACAAGTCCTAGTATTTCCTCTCTGCCATAAGAATGTATCCGATTTTTACATTACATTGTCAACATTTCATGTTAAGTCTCAAAGGGCACTGTAATTTCAGCTTGCCATGGGATAATAACCAGGAGAATAGTACTAAACATTGCTGAGAACACAAATACCTACTAATAAAGAAAACAGTGGCTTAATAATACAAAGTAACTACAATGACTCCAGGCATACTTAACCAATAGATTTTTTTTTTATTTCTAAGCCACAGGCACAATCTTATGAATTAGTCATTTTTCTCTAGGTACTAGAGCCTTTTGAAAGCTACACAATTACCATGTTTGTTTTACATTTTCCCACTTTCTCCACAGGAATATGTCAAGAAGTGCCTTTATCTTAGTGAATGCCCCAATTTGATTTTCTCTGGCAATGCAATAAGTATTTCTGCTGGTGAAAATAAGAAAAGGTTTGCCAAAATTTCTGTAAAAATGGAAAGATCAAGATCCACGGAAATATTGAGCAAATCCTGAAAAAGAAATGTGACATTTTGCATTTGTAAAAACATAATGCATTTTCACAAGTTTGTGAATATTTCAGCTTGGACAGTGACATATAGTGAAACTGTTGGTAGATTCACATAGTTCTGGCTGTTAGTACCAAAAACTCTTATTAAGCCCAGCTATAGAGGCCTGAGTGCAGGTGAAGCTGGCAATCAGTGTCAAAAAATATTGGTTGCACCATGTTGTGATCTCAACAATTTCTTTAGAATTTAAGTAGGGCTGTCAAGCAATTAAAAAAATTAATCGTGATTAATCACGCGATTCAAAAATTAAACGCGCAATTAATCATGCGATTAATCACACTGTTAAACAATAATGGAATACCATTTATTTAAATATTTTGGATGTTTTCTACATTTTCAAACATATTGATTTGAATTATAACACAGAATACAAAGTGTACAGCACTCACTTTATATTTATTTTTATTACAAATATTTGCACTGTAAAAAACAAAATAAATAGTATTTTTCAATTCACCTAATACAAGTACTGTAGTACAATCTCTTTATGATGGAAGTTGAACTTACAAGTGTAGAATTATGTACAGAAAATAACTGCATTCAGAAATAAAACAATGTAAAACTTTTAGAGCCGACAAGTCCACTCAGTCATATTTCTTGTTCAGCCAATCGCTCAGAAAAACAAATTTGTTTCCATTTGCAGGAGATAATGTTAATAGATTCATAGATTCATAGACTCTAGGACTGGAAGGGACCTCAAGAGGTCATCGAGTCCAGTCCCCTGCCCTCATGGCAGGACTAAATACTGTCTAGACCATCCCGATAGACATTTATCTAACCTACTCTTAAATATCTCCAGAGATGGAGATTCCACAACCTCCCTAGGCAGTTTATTCCAATGTTTAACCACCCTGACAGTTAGGAACTTTTTCCTAATGTCCAACCTAAACCTCCCTTGCTGCAGTTTAAGCCCATTGCTTCTTGTTCTATCCTTAGAGGCTAAGGTGAACAAGTTTTCTCCCTCCTCCTTATGACACCCTTTTAGATACCTGAAAACTGCTATCATGTCCCCTTTCAGTCTTCTTTTTTCCAAACTAAACAAACCCAATTCTTTCAGCCTTCCTTCATAGGTCATGTTCTCTAGACCTTTAATCATTCTTGTTGCTCTTCTCTGGACCCTCTCCAATTTCTCCACATCTTTCTTGAAATGCGGTGCCCAGAACTGGACACAATACTCCAGCTGAGGCCTAACCAGCGCAGAGTAGAGCGGAAGAATGACTTCTCATGTCTTTTTTCAGAGTAGCAGCCGTGTTAGTCTGTATCCTCAAAAATAACAGGAGTACTTGTGGCACCTTAGAGACTAACAAATTTATTAGAGCATAAGCTTTCGTGGGCTACAACCCACTTCTTCGGATGCATCCGAAGAAGTGGGCTGTAGCCCACGAAAGCTTATGCTCTAATAAATTTGTTAGTCTCTAAGGTGCCACAAGTACTCCTGTTATTTTCTCATGTCTTGCTCACAACACACCTGTTAATGCATCCCAGAATCACGTTTGCTTTTTTTGCAACAGCATCACACTGTTGACTCATGTTTAGCTTGTGGTCCACTATAACCCCTAGATCCCTTTCTGCCATACTCCTTCCTAGACAGTCTCTTCCCATTCCGTATGTGTGAAACTGATTGTTCCTTCCTAAGTGGAGCATTTTGCATTTCTCTTTATTAAACTTCACCCTGTTTACCTCAGACCGTTTCTCCAATTTGTCCAGATCATTTTGAATTTTGACCCTGTCCTCCAAAGCAGTTGCAATCCCTCCCAGTTTGGTATCATCTGCAAATTTAATAAGCGTACTTTCTATGCCAATATCTAAGTCGTTGATGAAGATATTGAACAGAGCCGGTCCCAAAACAGACCCCTGCGGAACCCCACTCGTTATACCTTTCCAGCAGGATTGGGAACCATTAATAACTACTCTCTGAGTACGGTTATCCAGCCAGTTATGCACCCACCTTATAGTAGCCCCATCTAAGTTGTATTTGCCTAGTTTATCGATAAGACTATCATGCGAGACCGTATCAAATGCCTTACTAAAGTCTAGGTATAACACATCCACCGCTACTCCCTTATCCACAAGACTCGTTATCCTATCAAAGAAAGCTATCAGATTAGTTTGACACGATTTGTTCTTTACAAATCCATGCTGGCTATTCCCTATCACCGTACCACCTTCCAAGTGTTTGCAGATGATTTCCTTAATTACTTGCTTCATTATCTTCCCTGGTACGGAAGTTAAACTAACTGGTCTGTAGTTTCCTGGGTTGTTTTTATTTCCTATGTTGCCCGCTTCTTGTTCACAGTGTCACCCGAAAGTGAGAACAGGTGTAGCCGGCGTCGCAAGATATTTACATGCCAGATGCGCTAAAGATTTATATTTTCCTTCATACTTTAACCACCATTCCAGGGGACATGTGTCCATGCTGATGACGGGTTCTGCTCAATAACAATCCAAAGCAGTGCGGACCGAAGCATGTTCATTTTCATCATCATCTGAGTCAGATGCCACCACTTTTTTGGTGGTTTGGGTTCTGTAGTTTCCATATTGGAGTGTTTCTCTTTTTTAAGTCTTCTGAAATCATACTCTACATCTCATCCCTCTCAGGTTTTGGAAGGCACTTCAGATTCTTAAACCTTGTGTCGAGAGCTGTAGCTATATTTAGAAATCTCACACTGGTATCTTCTTTGCGTTTTGTCAAATCTGCAGCAAAAGTGTTTTTAAAATGAACAAACATGTGCTAAGTCATTATCCAAACCTACTATAACATGAAATATATGGCAGAATGCAGGAAAAATAGAGCTGGAGACATACAATTCTCCCCCAAGGAGTCCAGTCACAAATTTAATTAACGCATTATTTTTTCAATGAGTGTCATCAGCATGGAAGCATGTGCTCTGGAACGGTGTCCCAAGTATGAAGGGGCATGTGAATGTTTAGCATATCTGGCACATAAATACCTTGCAATGCCGCTACAAAAGCTCCATGAAAACACCTGTTCTCACTTTCTGGTGACATCGTACATAAGAAGTGGGCAGCATTATCTCCCGTAAATGTAAACAAACTTGTTTTTCTGAGCGATTGGCTGAATGAGAAGTAGGACTGAGTGGACTTGTAGGCTCTAAAGTTTTCATTGTTTTGTTTTTGAGTGCAGACATGTAACCAAAAAAAAATCTACATTTGTAAGTTACACTTTCACGATAAAGAGATTGTACTACAGTACTTGTATGAGGTGAATTGAAAAATACTGTTTCTTTTGTTTATCATTTTTACAGTGCAAATATTTGTAATCAACAGTCATAATATAAACTGAGCACTATACACTTTGTATTCTGTGTTGTAATTGAAATCAATATATTTGAAAATGCAGAAAACCATGAAAAATATTTAATAAATTTCAATTGGTATTCTATGTTTAACAGTGCAATTAAAACTGCGATTAATCGCGATTCATTTTTTTTTAGTTAATCGCGTGAGTTAACTGTTATTAATCAACAGCCCTACATTTAAACTTTCATTAAACATATGCATTTCCAAGCATAGTGGACCAGATTCTCAGCTAGTTCAAATCTGTGTTGCTCCATTTACTTCAGTGAACTACGATGATTTATCCAGTTGGGGATCTGATCCACTGGTTGTAAGATAAACTTCCAAGTATATCCCAGTCCCATGCTGCCTTACTGGAGTTACCCTTGGGTTGAATTTGCCCCAATAGTTCCAAGAAATAAGATATGTTCCTGTCCATCTCAGTAGTTGCCTAACCAAAGGCAACTCAAATGCCAACATTGTTGACTATTTCATTATTGATCATTATCCAGCTACTCTGAAATTTTGGAAAGAGCTTGATTATAGTTCAACCACTTTTTCTTCCCAATGTGAATCCTGATCCCAGCAGCTACTATAGCATGTATTTGGCTATTGGCAGTTTCATTCTTTACACACTCCCTCACTAAAATGTGTGAAATACTATATTCATTTACTATCAAATATTTTATAATTTTCTACT